>NW_026889765.1:8590000-8940000 GCF_033153115.1 Saccostrea echinata | reverse complement strand
TGACAAAAAAATATCTGTATATATTGAATACCTTACACAATAGGCAAGTGTTCTTTGTATTTGTATATTTTGCATTCATTATCATCCCTGTAAGACTTGGGAAAACAAGGATGATCCAAAGGAGATCAATCGGGTCTAGCACATTACAATAAGCAAGGGTATATTTACCAGATTTTTAGCTCACTTCGACGAAGTCGAGATGAGCTCATGCTATACCCCTGACATCGGCGTCCCGGTTAAAGTTTTAGGAGCAAGTCCACTCCCAAGTAACTATAAGCCCTACCTGAACCAAACTTTGCATGGATGATGCATCTAGGGATGGACACTACCACACTCGCTTCAGATGCTGGATCTGACCTAGATTTTCCAGATGAGTGACCAGGTTAAAGTTTTTGGAGCAGGTCTTTTTCCAAGTAACTATAAGTCCTACTTAAACCAAACTTGCATGGATATTGATCTTGGGATGTACACTAACTAGAAAAAAATATGATGTGAGATTAGCCTTAATTATAGATAACATTTGTCGAGGTGAGCTTCGTAATCTTTGATTACCTATGTTTGAAATTCTTGGGCAACATTGCTTCGTCTATCAGTTAATTTTGTTTTATACTTCCATGCATCCTTTAGTGTTGTATTATACTCAGGTGACCGTTAAGGCCCTTGGGCCTCTTGTTCAGAATGTATTCCCAAACCTGCTGTCAGAAAAAAATGATTTACCTACCTACCGACCCAACTTGAGATTTTTGGGTCGGGTTAGGGGAAACAAAGATATTTTTAATGATGGCCTTATGTAGGAGCTTTTTTGTGTCTCTTGAGTTGGATGTTTTCTATTTTCACACAGACTTAATTACAATGTTAGACTAACTTTTGCAATTCATAGGTTACCATAAAGCCACATAAGCTGATAAAGGTCTTGAGACTTGAAACTATATCTCTCCTTTTCCTGTTTTTTTTCTAAGCTGCATCTTTATTGCAAACATTTTTCTGCTGTTACACTTTTTTGCCAATTTTGAAATTCAAAAACAGTGAATATTTTTAAATAGTTGTTTATGCAGCTACATACCTTCACAAATTTCCTTATCCTTGCAAATTTTGCAGAAAGATGAATATTTAATTCAGTTAATTCCGAGCTTATAAATACAGCTCAACAGGTGGGATAAAGTATACGTACATGTATTAGAACAAGACATTGACAAACCATTCCTAGATGCTGACCAAACGTTCAAACTTCTACTTCATATTTAAATTTCAGAAAAATCTAACAATGAGGAATCAATTTCTGCAAGTATTAAGTGTAATAAATACATGTATATAAATTCCATTGTAATGTTGACACCTTTTTATACTAATACTGAATTACTCTGGACCTGTACTGAATTATGGATATCAGATATCCGATATCTAATGGTTTTATGTGACATTTGAACTACATCTGAATCATGGCTGTCAGAAGTTTGCAGGAAACGTGTCTCTTTTCATCCGCTTTTTCATACCTCTTGCTGGTTCATTTCAAATTCAATAAACTTTCATAGTACAGTTAATCTCATATAGAATGATTAGGTCATTTCGATCTACTTAAAAATTCCTAAAAGAATGCTTTCTGACATTAGCATGTTGCTCTCTAGGACCATGAATTTTTATTGCAGATATAGATGGACTCGAGTTTAGCTTTTATGCAGTATTTATAGAACGATCCTCACAGGATATATATGACTTCATTCTAAATTAAATTTTATTCAAGATTTATTTTTATAACACAAGAATGAATTCCAGTAATTTACAATTTTCTCTCTGTTTTTTCAGATATTGTCAATCGGAAGCTGTTGTACAAGGAGAGTGTGGACTCAGGATTCCAGGAGCCTATAGGTAAGTGGTGGATCTAATAGTTTTCATCCTTAGGAGGTGGACACAGGAGGATTGCAGTCAAGCATGCATGGTCATCACAAAGCCAGAGTACACAATATTATGGTTTTGTTTGAGAATTTTAAAGAAAATGCAAAAGTTAGTTTTGCATTTTGTTTTACATGGTCAATTGGCCACTTTTATTTAGTTCATATGATATGTACTTGTTGTATCGTTTCTTGAAGTCTTTGTATAATAGATATTGCACTGATGGAAATCTTGTTTACCAGCATACTAATGAATGCATGAAAACTGAAAAAAAAAGTCATCTTTTAATGTACTTCTTATTTGGAAGTAATACTTTGTAGGGGTATGAAGTATATTGCAGCTGAGATAGATAGATATCCCGGTAGTTATATCTTCTTGTCTGATGTTCATTAATGGAGTGTTAGTAAAAAATTGAGTTATCTCTCCTTGCTATCAAAAAGAAATGGTTGGTTTGAAAGAACAGATGAGGACAGATGCATTATGGCTGCATTATCACAAACAAATGAATTTTTTTAAGAGGTTCTGTTTTACTTTAGACACAAATATTTTTGTTGGAGAGGGGGGTAATTGTTTTAATCAACCATCTTATTCCCTGTTTGAAATATTCATTTGTTAGATAATGAGAACCTCCCTTGATCAGTATGTATTTCTTTTGCATGGAAACCTGAGGAATGGGATTTTTTTTTATGTTGTCTGATTTCAGACTTGGAGAATGCTGGAGTCCAATTAAATCATTGAATTTGATGCACAAAGCTGTGTCATGTTAAACTTGAATGTTAGGAAAAGAGAGGGTCTAGACAAAGCATAATCAAAAAACAAATCAAGCTTAATCAGCCAAAAATACTGTACGTGTACATAAATTTGTGTATTCAAAATTTAGCGCAATCACTGGGTATGGAGTTGTTGGCGAAATCATGAATTAGCGCTATACATGTCTGTGCCGTATATTGTATTTATAAATGGTTTCTAAGCGGTGTTCATGAATTAGCGCATCGTTGTCTGCGCCAAAGGTGCTAAAATATGAAGCCCGCTGTTTTAAGTACACATACAGTACACAAATAATGCACAGGTCTTAGGGGTGTGTTGCACATTTGTCAACATCAAGAAAGATACTCCAGATTTTGTTCATTGTTCATTTTAAAATACAAGTCCTCTGCTACTGTCAACCGGCTTAGTGGTGTATGCCATGAATTTTTAGGCTTGGTGTAAAATGCTGAGGATGGAGGCTCCAAAATGGAGTGTCACAAAGTGCAAGGGGTGGAGCCTCCTGTGTCAATTTAAAAAAAAATGCTTATCAGTTTAGGACCCTAAAACCTAATTAAATCTGTCCAGACTTCATGAGTAACTGTACGTGGGATAGTCCGAAATATCTGACTATACGTGGGATAGCAGCGAGGGAAATAAATCTTACCAATGTTAAATGTTTCCCTTGCACTTAGCATCTGTTATCGAACAAAATTTAAATCAAAAGCACAGGATGTATGCCCCTATTGTTTCTGATGTATAAAGGTCATTTTTTGACTGAATCTCATTTTGTTGTTTCTCAATTGTTTCTCATTATTTGGAGAAAAGAAAATGACAACAATACACTAAGTGATAATTATGATGTTGTTTCTGTTTCATTCAGCCTCTGTTATCTTAAAAAATTAAATCAAAGCAGACCTGTACCCCTTGTTGACATGTGAAGGTCATAAATTGTTTCACTGTTTCACAGCTGTTTCTCATTACATACTCCAAAAGATATCGTCAAATGTTCTAAACAAAATTGACTTTTGGCATAAAATAAATTCATTCAGTCAACTTCAAAGGAATTATCTTTTTATTGTTTGGATAATATGACATTTTAATAAGTTCTTATGGAAAATAAAAAATTGTGTTGACAGATTTCTATAACCAAGAGCTAAAATTTGAACAAGATTCTCCACCCCTTGCACCACCTGACTAAAGAAGCTCCACCCCTTGCACTTCCTGACACTCCATTTTGGAGACTCCATCCTCCGCATTTTACACCAAGCCGAATTTTTACAGAGAAACATTCACTATTTTATAAGGAGCATGTCTGACTCTCTCTAGTGCTGATGTTTCTATTTGATAGATTGTAATCCATTTGATGCCAGAATTGTCCATATCACCAAGAATGGGGGTGGGTGGGGGGTATTTCTCTGCCTATAATGACATAATCCCCACCCCACCCTGGTTATTCTGGCATTGCCCCCTCAAACCCCACTAGGGGAGGAACCAAAGACACCCTTCTATTTTTAAAATGTCCCCTTCTATTTCAATTCTTATCTGTTTTATTGTACTGATGGAAGGGATATTTTATCTTTCTTTCTTTTGGGTGGAAATGGAAAAGAGGAGGGAAGAATAATGTCTATTTTAATTATTTCGAAAAGTCTCAAATAGTGCTTTTGTAAAGGAGTTATTTATCTTCTGGAGGAGACACATCATTAAAATTCTTGTAAACCAGTCATATGATAAACACTGAAATATGAAAATGAAATCAGTCATGTGGAAAGATCATAATTTTGCGTGTTATTTAGATTAGACACGTGTTACAAAAAAAGGCTTAATGTACATGTACAGCTGCTGATAAATGTTTGTCTCACACTTTTTTTTAATGGCCTTTGAATCAGTAATGAAACACAGAAACATTTTTTGTCTTGTTTAGAGAATACATGAAAAATTAAAAATATATTAACAACATCCTGTATGAATGCATGTTGTTTTTATAAATTAAATGTGTGCCCTTTCTAGAAATTATCACAATTAAACCACAAGAGTGGGAGGCAGATAAGAGAGCTTAATAGAATTAATCATCAAAACAATTAACTAGTGCTGCATATTGTGATTTATTGCAATATTAAATTTTGTATCGCAATATACCACAATATTTAAAATTCTTATTCATTTTTGTTTTTTCTTCTCTTAGTTTTTTTTAAAATATGAAAACACAAACACAGATATCGTGTTCTTGAGTTGATATCAACATAGTCTGGTCACGTGGTGCTAGCACATGTTGTTAGCTGAGGTTGTTGTTACACAAGAACATTTAATGGTCTCATTGCAATTAAAGCCATGCACATATAGCTATTACTGTGGAATCATTTTAATTCGGGGGGGGGGGGGGTCATTATTAATGGGCAAGCAAAATTTTATTGTTTGTGTACACCTTGTTTATAGGTAGATTCAACGAATCAGTATGTTTACAAAATAAACATTCTTCGGATGTAGATTCCCCACTAACAATGATGCTTCCACAGTACTTTATTTTTGCAGAATTATTCGAGACAGGAGACAGTCTGCTCGCAAAAATTTCATTCTTATATTTTTATTCTTAAAGATTATAAAGAAAAAACCCCCAAAATTCCTGAAAATTTTGACTCACTAATAAAGAGTACAAAGTATAAGGTGTCGTGAAAATCTGGTGTTCTACAGTATTTCATTTCCAGTTCATGACATCTACCTCAACAGATAGGGTTATTAAAAAAAAAAATTAAAGGTAATCTCATACTTACTTCATGTCAAATTTCACAATAGGTAATTAAAATAGTAGCTTTCACATATGTTATCCATGACACAAAGTGGAAAGGAATTTCAGTTACTATAAAAGCAGAAATATTCGTTGGGGATTAAATTTCGTTGTTTACAATTAACAACAAAATTAATTCCCCAACGAAATATTTTTATGACTATACAGGGTTGTGGTTAACTTTTGAAACCTTAGGGGCCATGTGGGCTCCTAACTTTTCAAATTTTACGGGCCCACAATGTGATCCACGGGCCCACATTATATGTAAATTAAAAATAAGAACAAAAATCTTAAAATTTTTATCGTAGTATCTATATGTTCGCAGAATATGGATTTTTGTCATGTTTTCTCTTTTCTAAAAACTTTGATCCGATAATATGTTCATTACATTTTGTAGTATTTAACCTTAACTTATACATCTGAAGCGTCTATGGTTTAACAAGGGGCATATTAAATAATAAATTACAACCTGTGATTAATTTGATCCCGATCTTTTATTGTGTGCATTTGACATGGTAATTCAAATTCTATCTGTGAATAACTAGTCGAATGTCGAGTGTGACAACCATAGCTGATTGTTACAATATTTCTATTAGAACAATCTCAAACATTTGCTCTCGTATCATCAGATTTAACGGAGATTTAACCGCTTCGATAAATCACCATTTTTGATCCCAGTCACGTACATGTTTGAGTAATATGCTTGTACACAACACAAATAATCTAAGTTAGTAGAGCGTTTTCTTAAAAACTGAAAGTACATAAAATAAAACTGAAATGTGATTATGTTCCGGTAAAAAAATCGTTCACCATGTGTGCGACCAGATTTTTAATATCTAGTCGCCCACTGCAAATTTTACTCGCATTTGCGAGTGGGCGAGTGGTAACATCCACAACCCTGCTATATATTGAATAGGATTACCTTTGAAACAATGAAATTTAATGTCCATGAATCCTTTTTAGATGACATATCAACGAAATTTGATCCCCACGAAAATCTGTGCTTCTACAGTATTTGAAGTTAAATACCTCTCCCTGCAACCCCCCCCCCCCCCCCCCCCCAAATTTCCAATGAATAAAAAAAATGCTTGGTCCCTTTCACTCCCTTGTATCTATTTTAAAAGTGGTGTAAGTTGACAAAATGCATATTGTATCTATCTAAAGTGCAGCCTCCTGACCAGGGGTTATATATACAGTTTTATTTTTGGCTCAATAATGACCCAGATTCTCTGATAATATTCCCTGATTACCCTGTTATATCAATATTGACATTGAGAGTTATGTAGCCTTTTTCTATATTGCACAAAGATTTGTTGTTGTAAATGGCAAAAAGGTTTTGATGTTTTATGAAAGAAACTGATAAGAGATTAATGGATTGTAAGTGAAAGTCATTTTTTGGTTGTTGTCAAAATTCTGACCAATGCAGAGATTGGAGTGAGGAAAAGGAACAGCTGTGTTTAAAAGTACAATTATCTATTTCTCTCAGGAGAGGTTAGACAAAAGGCACTGAAGTCAGCAAGGGATTGATTTAAAGGTAAATGGTAGACATAAAAAACAAACAAACTAAAGGCCAGTTCAAAGCTTACATGAGCAATATATTTTAATTTGATTGAACACATTAATTATTGTTAGAAGTCTTTTTCTTTGGCAATGGATAGAGGAAATAAAGCCTCTGTGTTGGAGTTAAATGGGGCAAGACCTGTTGGAGTATGGAGGATTGGAAAAGTGCAATTTCATTTTCAGTGTTGATGAGTAAAAATTAATGTACTTGATCTGCCCTAATAAACTTACCTGAACAGATGCAGGCAGTGTTGAATGACCTAAAGAGACTAAAACCTTGCATTGTCCAAAATGGAAACCTCAAAAACCTAAATGGAAAAAGTGGAACATGCGGTACCATGTCTATAATGATCATTTTGATAATGAAATGTGATGGAAAAGTAGAGTAAAGTAATAACATGTACATGTAGTCTAAAATTATAGCTCAATCAGTTTCTTATTTTTTCAAAACATCAAAACATGGAAAAGAAATTTGTAGAAAAAGCTATAGGCAAAAATGTATATTTTTTGGAATTCCTTCTGTGATATTGCAAAAATGAATAATCATGGGGTCCATTCCTCAGCCCAAATATAAAAATTGTCTGGAGAAAAAAAATGGTTTCCATCAAGAGCACATTAGATCTATATGTATGAGGTAAAGTTTATTTATATACGCATAGGCTTAAGGGGTCAGTGTTTCAGGCGAGGCATTTCCAGGTAGGAAGACTGTGGCCCCTCACAATACAAACAGTGTAATGGAATTGTATACACAGTGAAATTTTTAAACTATGAAGTAGAAAGCCTGGCTTGTTTACATGACTCTGATAGCAGTGTGTCTATTTTAAGGATATTAGCTGGTAGAGTGTGCCAAGACCCAGGCAAGATTAAGTCGGCAAAAGCTTTTGTAGGAGATCAGCAAGCTAAATTCATCTTATGGGGAGGAGAGTAATGGTTATCTTGTTGGGGGAACTCAAATTTTTCGTTTTAGGTTGAATCTGCAGTGCTTGGATCTCTTTCAGACTGTGGTGTCTTCTCCTGATAAAACCCTCCTCAAGAGGGGTAGGGAAGTTTGGGAGGAAAAAGAAAAGCTCTCAAGATTTTTTTTTTGGAATTTCTTGGAATTTTGCCGATGAAAAGTTTGAATCTTCTAAGGATCTACACCTGCTGAAACATAATAATTTTTTTTCAAGGGAATGATGGGATTTTAGATTTTCGAGGGAGTGTTTATAGCAAGCTGGCAAGCAGGATGTCTGAGGAATATTTACTCTGTAAGTATCAATGTACTATGTCTAGGGGCTTTAGTGTGACCTTGCACTTGAATGACCAGCTTTATCACCATCAGTGGGGGGTTTTGCCATATCAACAAATGCATGTAAAATCAATTTGAACTATTTAGTTTACATACACGTCCATTCAAGTGTAGACTGGAAAAACCCTATTAGTTGCCCACATGTTTTTTAACCTCTGCCATGCACTACTGAATGTGCGTATTGACGTAATTTTAGGCTCTGTAGCTTGTTATGATCTGTTTGTTTGGATCAAGGAACATGATTCAAGGTTATTCATAATTGTATATTTTTTGTCAAGAGATTGATAAAAGGGAAATGATTATGAACCATGGAAAATCTTAATCTACAAGGTCATGTATACTCGTAGAGATGTCGCCTCACAGTGTTGAACTTCTAGCATTGTGACTAATCCAAGTTAACATGGTACCATAAGTTCATAGATGATCCTAAAAAGTATTTTTTCATCAATATTGACTCACATTTACCTTTTTTTTCCTTTTCATTCATTCAACCTTGCACCACTTGCTGGTAGCTGTTTGAGTAAATAAATTCAAGGAAAATTGCTGAATTTCTTTAAGATGATCTCATTTTAACACTTATTCTAGCAATATTCTATTTCCTTTGTGTTTACTCTTTGTGTTTCTTTCAGTGAGATTTATAATGGGAAAAAATATTTGATTAGGTTAAAACACAGCCATTACATAGTCATAGGGATGACTAAAATTTTTTTTTTCTTTTTTTTTTTTTTTAAATTTTAACCAGAAATAAAAGCTCTATGGCTGTATACATGCCAAGCTTCTGCAGCTATACTGTATGTTCTTATCAAATATGACAGACACAATCTCGAAGAAAAAAAATGATGTTCTGAACAATGCTCTTCTTATGTCCAGCTTGCGTCAGTCAGGAAAGTTTAATGAAAATATAACAGGAGAAACGTGAAAGTTGATCACAACTCATTGTCGGAGAGGGAGGGGAAATTGGGGGTCTGAAAACATGGAGAACAACTTCCTTTTCTTCTTAACGATGGAGCGATTACGTAGTTACAGAGCCTTTATCAGACACTGCTGACGTAAAAAATTCTGTCCAGAAATTCTCCCCTGTCTACCAAAGGTTTTCAAAATAAAAGAACTGCTGTGTTCTCTTTTGTGAAATTGATAACTTGAATTTTTTAGTGCAGAGGGTTTGAAATTTTAAAAACTTTTTGGCCGTAGATCCAGGTGCATATAAACCCTATACCCACATAATGGCCTTGTCTTAAAAGGGATGACTGCAATATGGCTCAGAGATTTTTGCACTAGCTTAAAAGGGGCAGGTTAAAGTATGTCGTTAGTGCAGATGCCCTCATGGCAGCCGGCCCACATATTCATGTACTGATAAATCAAGGAATGACATGCAGATCACATATTCCTTTAACGCTTTTGAATTGTTGATGGGTATTAGTCAATTCTAAGCAAAGTGATAATGATTTTTAATGAGTTTTTCTGTAGGAAAAATCCAGTTATTGAGATGGTGGAAATACATGTGGTGGGTGGGTGGGTTTGGGGCAGCTGCTAAAGGGTTACGTCATTTGTCCAGATAACTACTACAGTTTTCCAGATAGAAAGTTCTTGTTTTGCAGATCAATTGTACATGTATCAGAAATGTACAAATTACTATGATTTTGATTTTTGGTTATCTATGCGAAAAATACAAGTTGTTGAACTTTATAGTCAGTTGTATACAAAATATTGCTTCTAGTTTACATCATTTGTCGGGATAACATCTCGATCTCCTACATTTTTCAAGATAAGAAATTTTCATTTTGCAAATCAGTTGTAAATATATCAGAGATGTGCATACAAGTGGTAGTTGGATTTTGATTTTTGTTATTATTTTATGAGTAAAATACAAGTTGTTGAACTGTGTCAATTTAATGCAAATTATGTTCGTATGGTACATTGATAGTGTTGGGATATTTGTGTCACCTCCTACAGTTTCTAGAATACAAAATGTTTATAATTTTCTTGAGTAATACCAGCACTGTTCCCCCCCAAAAAACAAAAAACCCACAGTTTGACAACTTTCCCCTTGTACAAATTTCTCTTGTTTTTGATTGTCCTTGGTAAGCAGGGTAACTGAAGAAAATGAAGTCTTCTTTTAAAGTTGTAATTCGTTGTCATTTGATATACCTTTTTTCAGTTCATCTTTCTGTGAGAGGCACAAGTGAACAATTGTTAGTGTGAGAGGCATGCACATTTGAACTTTTCGCTGAAGTTGGGAGGGGGGGGGGGAAGTAGAGCATACTTGATCACCATGATGCGTGAAGCTTAACCGTAACATTGCTTTTGGGTTCAGAATTCTTTTACATCATCAAATTCTGACTCCTCGCTTCTTTTCCAGAGCTTCTGACTCAGATTCAAACAGTGTTACCTTCTTAAATATTCTTGGTGAAGTGGATTAAATCTCATTAATTAAGTGAATTGTCATTCTTGTTTGAGATTGAAGCTAAAAATTAAGACGTACATATCGGTGAAAGTGAAAAAGTGAAATGATTCATTCAGAAATCTTCCTTGGTGCCGCAGTTCCAGATTTAGATAAACAAGGTTAGTTTTTAAATAGTTTTCCATCCTCAAACCCAATCAGAGACCCTGTATTTTTTGTCCATTCATGGAGTGATAGATTCTCAGTGGAATTATGTTAATGAGCAGGAACTCAGGTGTCCATCAATAGACGAAGTGAAAGAAACTACATGTATTAATTATTAGATATAATACGTACAGTATTATTTCTTATAAATTTTGGAAAAAAATTTAGGTACATGTATTGATTGAAATTCTGGAACCAATCTAAGCACAGCAAAGTACCTCTTCCAGTTTGTTGCAAATTGTAGGAGAATGGTAGTCTGGCTGGGAAATGGTTAAAAAAGATATTAAACTTCTATTTTTAACATAACCTCGTTGGCACTGATGGTTTAGTTTCCTGAAAAATTGTAGTTTAATAGTGCCTAATATAGACGAACTAAAGGGGAAGGAAATGTAATTTAAATGTGTCTATTTATATTTACAATAATAAGTGATCCTAATTAAATACAATCATAAATTTATTTATAGTTTTTTTTTTAGTAATATGGAGTGATTTTTGAACAAGGAAATCTGCTTAAATTTGATGATTTTAAAATGTGTTTTGGCATGTTTCCTGAATGCCTTTGATGAGTTTACACACAATAAAATTATATATAAGAATGCTACAAAAATTGATATTGTGAATATCTTTTGATTAATGCACATTTCGGCACACATCCCATACATTTTAGATAATAATTTTGAATGGTATCAATGATAATTCTAACTGAAATCTAAGCTGAAATTGAGAAGAGACTGCATTGGATGACATTTTTGGCTCAATCCTTCCACATTTACATGATTTACTGAAGACATGATGATTTTCTGTATTTATGAATAATGTAGAAGTACTTTTTTCCATGTGATATTAATTTAAGCTATGTATGCAGTCACAAGTTTTCTGCAGAAAATTGTGTGAGCGTACTTTTAAGTTCATTTAAGGCATATAAAGGCTATCTAAGAAATCTGTAATTTTCTACCCGTGGATTGAACAAAAATTTTGATTCTGTGGAATATTGACCCCGTGGAAAAAAGTACGTTTGTAGTATAAATGGATTCTTTTTTTACTGTTTGTAGTTGTATGTAAGGGTTTACAACTGCTTATTCTTTGACCCAGAGTTGTGACCACAAACATCAAAGTCGTTCTGGTTCCAGTAAGTCTTCTGAACCTTATGTGGATTCAATAAGTTACCTAACGATATGGATTTAAGATTTTTTCATAAAACATTAGAGCAAATTATATGTCCTTTCAACTATTTATACAAAGGACTCTCTAATTTCAGACAAATTTATTTATTTTGTGTCAAAGTTCAGAAATTCATATTACTCAGTATGTTCGGTGATTTTCACCTTGCACTTCAAGGACATTATTTTACTTACGCATCTAATTTAACCTGTATTCTTCATGTCTTTTGGAGCTTTAAGTTGCAAATATTCCTTGTCTCTGGAGCACTGTCTCATTGCAGGTTCTGATTTCGGTCATTGATGCAGGTCAAAATATTTGACATTTGCACAATCATCATAACCCTTGGGCTTGGTTCCATCTGATGTTGAAGAAAATTGATGGTATTGTTATATCACTGTTACTCGATGCATCTTCTTAGAGAACTTGGTCAATTGGACATTGAATTGTGGTGTTTTACTGGGTTTTTGATGATTATCTTTGTGGCATAAGTTTCTGAATCTGTGCTACTGTGCCATTTAGGTTTGGCAGCAGTTTTGCCAGAAGAAAGGCAGAGTTAACGCCATTTTTGGTTTAGAATTTTCTTACTTGGAACCTTAGTATCTCTGCTATTTTTATGCTTTTTTTGAGGAAAATTTGTCTTTGGAAAATATTTGTGCATTTGTCAAGCATATGGTATGGTACATAATCTGAACTTAATTGTTCTACATTAGTTCTATAATCATTTTAATGAACAAACTGTTTAATATATATAAAATGAAAAAGAGAATATACATATTTTGTTCAAAGGAGTCTTCCCCCCCATTAATTTTAATTTTTTGCTCACCTGATCAGTAAAGCTTAGGTGACCTTTACTGATCACCCGTTGTCCTGGCTCCATCTTAAAATATTCAGGTAACTATTAAAGACCTACATTTTCCCCTGAAATATATATCCAATTACATAAAATGATCTGAAGCTGTGTAGAGGTTTTTAAAATCATGATATGACAGCATAAAAAAAGGCATTTCATAGAAAAACATGATTTATTTGTGCATGTATACAATATCCTACTTATGTTACAGTGCAGGCTACTGTTCTTTTGACGTGTTTGAATAAGTGACACCTATTAAGTGAGTGACAACATTGGGTATTTGTGGGTTTAATAATTGTCAGAATGATACATTAATGTTATATGTCCTTTTAATTTCTTGTCTTTCCTGACTGTATCAACTCTATTAATAGTGCAATGTAAAAGTTTTTAAATACTTTAGTGGAATATCAGAAAATCTGACAAGGATTATAACATACATTAATTGTATTGTTCAAAACATTTTTTTTAAATTGATTTTCGTATCCATGTGTTAGATAAGCACACTCTCAGTATGCAGAAATTTAATGAATCTATAATCGTGATTGACAATAGCGGAAGAAACACGTATAACTCATTGTATGTAAGAATGCTAGGAATATCGTAAATTACTAAAATGAAATCAAATTTTGACAGGTATTTATATTGTTTAGTAATTCTTGAAAAGGAAAATAAGTTGAATTTCTCAGGTCAATGATTATTTAATTTAGATGGTTTTAGTACAAAAACATCGTGGAATATATTCTGTTGGCACGAAAGTACCTTAGTTATTTCCAGTAGGATTTTGACAACTTGAAATTATAATGAACTATTTATGTTCCACATTCCAAATGATTTGGCTATAAATTAAACCAGAGAATATGTTAGAATTAATAAGTTAAAGAGGAATTATTAAGATGTTTGATATGAAAATTGAAATTCATGCCATATAAGACTATGCTGGACTACTTTTGTACAAGTGTTTTCACAAGTATTTAAAATTTGTAAACAATTAGAATGTAAATATATAGTTCAGAATGAAACATTAACCCTTTGGTTCAGAAGTGAGGGAGAATTGTCAGTTTTTGGAATTAGAATTTAAGAGACCAGGAAATGTTGAACTTTTCAACCTTCAATATTGACTTAAAATTAGAACGGGTGTCCCCTTATGGATCGAGAAAAAAAAAGATCCAAACAAACATTGCCTTCATTTGTATACTGATTAAGCACCTAGTAAATTTAATAGTGTCCTACAAATCTTTAATCTTCTTAATTTTTCTTTTTTTGCCAAATGTATGAATTAGATTTGTAGTCATCTTTACTGGTTAAAAATAATATTTTCTGAACTTGAGTAGGTTGAACATGTAAATGATTGCTAATTGATAACTACATATAAAAGTTCTCTAACCACTGGGAGGACGTCTTTGCATTAGTAACTCTTCATTAATAAATACTTATATCAGGTTCTTTTGATATTTCTCCAAGTTTAATCGGTCTGATAAAACACCTGTAAAACAGAAGTTATTTTGGGAAAGTCTCTCAGCTCGTATTAAAACCTGACAATCGGGCAGAGAGAACAATGGCGAATATTTAAAAATAACTCGGCTTATGTCAGGAAAAAAAAAATCTTACTTTCTCCGCCTGTAGAGATATTATATGTTAATTGTGTTTTGTACAGAGAGAGTATCACTTATGGATTTTTATATTTCCTTAGTGGATATTTTGGCTGCAGTTGTGTTTATAGGTGATATTTGAATGTGTTTTCTCGTAGTAAATTGATTAATTTTTTTTTCCAGTGAAAATATCATACAAAAACTGTGGGTGTGGAAAATAAGTTATATGACTTTGTTATTAAAGGTTTATATTTCTCATCCTGTAGATGTATACAAACATAGGACAGTCACTGCTATGTGTCTATAAGGCTTGGCTTTATTAGTGCATGTAAACTTGATTTAGCCAGAGGATCTCTGCATATTTTTGACTGCATCGTTGTAAGGACTATTCAAAAGTGAGTTGTTGAACAGCATTATATCTATGCAATTTGGAAATCTGTGTCGTTAATATACAGGAAATGATGAGAAACTGCTTATGTAATTAAACAGCTTGGGCATGTTTATTTTGGACTGGTACAAATGGATTTCTGATGGAGAGAGGTACACTTAATGTAATATAATTGAGCTCTTCAAGCATCCAGTAAAAATAGAAACATGATGGAAAAAAATATTTGACCTACATAGTCTTAAAATCAAGGGGATTTTATTGAGCTGTGATATATTGAGATTTCTCCTTTAGTTCACTGAATATTTTTAGATTGGTTGAACAAATTGTGGTGTTGTGTATACTGCATCAGGAGTTTACATAGGTATACGTATTTATATGTGAGGAACTTGGAAATTATTTCGATTTCTTTGTGAATGTGAAAAACGGAAATATTTCGTCATGTTGGCAAAAGTGTTGCCCACTATTCAGGAGGAATTTAAGTCCGATGGCTTCAAACAAGGGGGACTACCCACATCAGAAGAGATGGAGAATCGCTGCGAAATAGGTAAAACAACAGGCACTATCTCAAGTCAGAGATTAGAAAAAAAAATCTAAATAACCTCAAAATGGTAAAATTTGATAATACTAGGGGTTGAAATAAAATATTGATACTTAAATATTGAAGATAAATGAAATACTATTAGACAGTGCTGCAGTCTAATCTTGTAAAATGAGAACTATTATGCATGCGTAACTAAATTGACTCAGAAATAGAAAGTTGGAACAAAATAGGAGAGATAATTTTTTTTTATTCATCACCTAATCTTCCTAATTTCAGAAATAAAAATAAATTTTAGAAGACAGATAGATGCATTATATGTAATGTGCCTTGTGGGCATCCACTCTGTTAGAATTTTAATGAGAGCAGATTGAGGCACAGGAGGGGGGACACATTAAGTCACCGTTGTTTTACATGTATGCTAATACAAATCAAAAAAAGAAATAATGGATGCTTGGATTGATATACATTTTTGGACTTATATTTTGGTTGTAAATGATGCATTTATTATCAAATTTCTTAAATAATATAAAGAAGAAATTGTAAGCCATAAATTGTAAACAGCTAGAACACAAGTTTTCTTATGTGTCAGATTTTTATACTCAAGATGCATCAGTTAGTAGTGTATGGAACATATATTAATTTGGTAAATATGGTAAATTGAACTCTGTTTTCTGAAACAAAATATGCTTTAAAATTGATGAAAATTTGAAGAAAGCAGAGAAAATTTGGAAGTTGACATATTTTGTGACCTTTCTGTGATCTTTTTGTATCCTATCACTTAGAAGTTAGAACCTATACACGTACTTAATTTGTAACAGGGATGAAAACGGGGTATAATGGATGATGATCGAAACCAATGTTGTATCTTTTTTATTAAGACACCCAAAACCGGGGGCAAAAAGGGGTTCTTAACCTGATCTTGTCCTTAATGGTGAAGGAAGTTTATAAGTCACTAGATGCCATTATATATTTACATGCACAGGAGGGGTGATAAACTTGCACAGTAGAATTTAGAATCATATGGGACACCCTGATTAGTAAAATGTATAAGCAAAAGATTTTTTTTCCAAACAATAGTCTATTATTAGTAATGAAATACAAATATCTTGTGTCTTGTCTAAATTTAGTTAAGAACTACCTAATATCCATGTTTTTGATAATGGACTTTTATAAGTACATTTTTGGTTTACCATTGGGGTGCTTATGTGGTTTTGATTAAGGTATTGTTCTGATACCTTTCATCATGCTCTTTGTTAAACTGATAGTAAACAATATCCTTTGGCTGTTCAAACATTGTTACTTGTGTAGAAATGTGTATTCCTTGACTGAAATAGGTCCATTAATGCTATTTTTATCCTAGATTATAACAGACTCAAACACCACACTGGGGTTTAAATATCTATAAGTGGGAGAAATGTAGTTAATTGGCAATTTGTCCAGACTAATTCATATATATTAATTATCAGATTATATTGGTCAACAATACTGTAAATATGTGTATATAGATTCAACCTACGTAGTTTCGTTGATATATTTATATATACACAATCACCATAGAATTTATGAGGGCTAGTAGTAACGGACGCTAAAATGTCAAAGGTAAATTTCATGTGGAGTTGCGTAAATAAAGAAGTGATATTGACGTATTTGATAAGTTTTAAACAATTAATAATATAATATGTTAGGTCAACAAATTGTTCAACTATTAACTGTTTACCAATAATGAAAGATATTTTTATTGTGCATGTATGCATTCATTTATTTGATAATATTTTACACAAAATTTATTCACAACATTCGGTAAGATATGACACAATTGTTCAACCCTTAATTTTGCATTTTTTTGACTGTGCAATTGAAGTTGAAATTCTGGTTGATTTTTTAAAAAAAAAAAAAAGAATTTTGCAAGGGAAATTCTTATTATTTAAAGTAGAACAATATATCATTCATTACTTGAGCAATTCTTGAATGTTTTATTTTACAAAGCTGACTTCTAATGATTACAAGTGAAACTGTTGACATGGTGAAACATAAACCTGTTTTAAATTCTATTCATATTGGAATTTATTTCTGAATGAGAAGAATTGTGTTAGCTGCAGAACTGTAGCTCTCTGCTTGAAAAAATTCGGACAGATAAAGCAGAGAGCTACAGATCCAAGCGTTGTAAAAACCTTCGATTTACGCAACCCCTTTTTTGCGTTCGCTTCAGCTATTATTTCTTGTATTTTATGCTTTCCCCCGCTGTAAGAATGGTATCCGATAATTAACCATATATTTATCTCCTATTCCTGATATTTTATTTACCTTTCAACGGTTTCAAATGGCCGTATGTGGTTTTTAGAGTATCAGTTAAAAAAATTCCCTCTCCAATGTCCATGTTGGTGTCATCCTAGTAAAATAACATGCCCGAGTTTTATTTTTATCTATTTTTTTAAAATACATATATTGTTTTCTTTATAGACAATATACATGATATCTGAATTTTTTATTTTACAATTTCTCGGCAAGTGTATGTTCTTTGAAAGACTTTTTTTCGCACGACCCCCAACATGAACGTCGACGGAATAGGAATTTTTTAAACCGACATTCCAAAACCATAAAGGGCTGTTTGGGACCGTTGAAAGGTAAATAAAGTATTAAGAATAGGAGTAAAGTATATTGCTAATTATCGGATACCATTCTTAAACTGGGGGAAAGCATAAAATACAAGAAATAAAAGCCGAAGCGAGTGAAAAAAAATGGCGGCGTAAATCGAAAGTTTTTACAACGCTTGGATCTGTAGCTCTCTGCTTTATCTGTCCGAATTTTCTCAAGCACAGAGCTACAGTTCTGCAGCTAGAACTGTGTGTGCTAAGTATTTTAATGCAAAAGTTATGAATTGTATCAATGTAAGTGTCTCATCCAACATTAATTCATATATGATTGACATCTCTCACCTAAAGATGAAACACTGTGAGTTGCTTGCCTTAATATTTACATATATAACAGATATATTTGCTGCAATGGTGTCTCAGCTATAGCAATTCATATTCAGTAATATTTCAAGCTTTAGGATGTATATGTAGAGAAGTTGTTCACCTACATACAAGATTTCCATCTGAAAGTCATTTATTTAAAAAAAAAAAAGCATCGGGATGTTTTTGTGGCCAGAATAAGTGTCTCCATAAATAAATCACATAAAAGTATTAGGTTTGCATAATGCTTCATCAGTCCCTTCTATAAATATAACAAGTTTGGAGTTGTGCCATTAATGGCTGACTGTCCTTTTGATGAGCTTCCTGAGAGTGTACTGTCAATATCTGTACAAGTGATCTAAATATAAAACATATAAGTCATCAAATTGACAGAATCGGTGACTAGGGGTCAAGTATACTTTAACAATTAAGAATATATCCCAATGTTAGAGATGAGCATCGATTGATACACAATAAAGTGTAACTTGATATATAATATATATCATATATACACACCGGCCGGTATCAACATTTTTGACTTTGTACATGATGTGATATATTCATATGAATAACCTTTTTGTGTGTGTTCTTTAAAAAGTTATAAAAATTAAAAATAATTTCTCAAAAGTTTTCATTGCAATATTGTTAAATTGGAATGATGTAAATTTCATTCTACTGACACAACCTTTATGAAATATTAGAATTTTCAAATCATATCAAAAAACCAGTATTCCAGATTGCCGTATTGGTCATGGACTTAATTGAAATGTATCATACTCAATGCTTGGTGTATTGTTACATCCCTAATGACTACATCAAGATGGGTATTTGACAAGTCAGAATTAAAATTTACATTGAAAAGCCTCATATGTATAGTTTTTATTTAACAGATTTTTAATTGAGAAGGCTTAAATATTGGAGTGATGTGGAAACATTTATGTTATTTATTGTACCTGGTCATATTCTTTTTAATGTGTTGGTAATTAGCTGAAATCGGAGATTTTTACACTGAATGACATAGAAGATTGTTTTTAGCAGTATTTGTTTAAAAAAAAAAACAACTTGATTTAATAAGCCTATCTCGGATAAAAATATTTGCCGGAAAACTTGATCATTAAGTTGCAGCATCAAAGACCGATATCTAGAAAAGGGGATCCATTTCATGTTGACGTGAGGTGTTGTCATAGTGTGATTCGCACTTTGTCATCGACAATTAACAGTGATGTCATATTTGTCTCATGGATTCAAAGAGAAGTCATGAAAGCAACACTTTTGTTGATATTAGGTGCAATGTTCTCTTTGCTTTGAATGTTAGCCTGACGTTGGAGGGGTAGAATGTGATAATTAGAAACTGTTGTTGACACGATGAGCTATAGAGTTCAGACAAGATTTCTGTCTACAGACAGTGAAAAATTGTATATCAATACTTTTTTTTCTTTGAATTTAAAAGCAAAGCACAGATTTAGCAATTAAGAAAAATGAGATTACTTTCAGTAAAATTAGATTTTTGAGAAAATTCATAAAAAATGCAAGGAGCTAGAGTTTAGCTTGTACAATGAAGTGCAGTAAGTGAATCTGAAGGTCTTTATTTTATATGAACCTTAATTATTAGAGTTTCCACTTACATACATACATGATGAAGGACATTGCTGGTAATTTTTTATAATTATAGCCACTCGAGTATGGAAAGATGATCAAGTGATAATTATGGAGGATCAATGTAGTGTTTATCTTTCCTGTGTTCACATAAATAAATTTTTGCTGTAACACTATTTTTTTTAAAAAAAAAATCTCTTTTTTTTTATAGGTAAAATGCACACAAAATCCGCATATTACCTTCAAGGGCATAATTTGACCATAGATGTATTTTGAAATGTTTTTTTTTTTTCATAAAGAAGTACAGCTGAACTTGGATATGTTAGAGTAATTTTGAAGTCCCAACCACTTATTATTTAAAGTATGTTACCCCCAATATTTGGAAATCTTGAAGTTTTTCCTTGGTCCCATTGAGTTGGAGATAATGAGGTTTGACTGTAATTAATAGTCATTTATCACCGGGGGGGGGGGGGGGGGGGGGGGGGGTTATCTCTCCTATCAGAGGTTAGATGAACCTTAACATTTGATGACACCATGTAAAAAGATAGATTATGTTGGAGATAGCTGATAATTTTGCAAATGAATATTAATGTTTTGAAATACAATATCAAATTCCAGAGTGAAAAAACATTGCACCATGAACTGCTGCACTATAATATTAGCTTGTTGTTATTATAACCTTTGTACATGTATACATGATAGAAATGTATCTGAACTCTTTTTAATCCCACTTTGATAAATAGTCTTTAAAAAAAGTGAGCTTTAGTAAGGACCGACACCAGGCAAACAATATAGGAACAACATCACATGATTTCATTTAGTTCTGATGATTGTGGACGGAGTTCACACCCACATTTAATGGACACCAATCAACTTTCCATTCCTCCTTGTGTATGAACGAAGTTCCTGTGTTTTCATTTATTGAGCTGTTATTGAAAAGGGGAAAATGTCTAAAGATAGCAAAATTGATTGGTTGTTGTACATGCACAGCCAATAATCTGCTGTGTCATAATGTTTTTAAATAGACTTTGTGTTGACTTCCAAAGTGTTTATTAGTCTTATTTGGTATATTGAAGGATTGGTTATTTTTGTGTGTGTGTGTATCTAGCAGTAGGATGTGTGGGTTTAGCAGAAAAGTGATTTTTTTTTTATAAGTCAGGGCTCTCACACCAGTTTTTGGGACCCAGGGGCCGGGGCCATGAAAATTGGGAAAATTAGCGACCTTTTGAGGAAATTTGGGAAAATCATAACTAGACAATATCCATTAAATTCATTATATATTGAGTTTCTGGTGGTTGTTATCAACTAAATTTCTGTTTTGTAATATAGAGAAATGTGAATAACAAGTTTAGGAACTACATATTTTACTACATGTTCTTTAATATTTGGGGGAAGTGACCAATTTGGAAAATTAAAACATTAAATTGGGAAAAAGGTACCATTTTTGAATTGGGAATGGGGCCTTTAAACGGCCCCAATTATAGAGAATCAAGAGCCCTGTTAAGTCTAATTATTAACCTTTTTTGTTGATAATAGAGGACTTTAATTAAAAGAGAGATATTATTATCAATGCCAGTTTTATTCTGATTGGTCTTATTTTTCAATGTATGGATTATTCATGACCGTAAGTATCTCTTACTTATAATTAAATCCACAGTGCTTCCTACAGTTTTCTTCTTCAAGATACACATATTTTTTTTAGCCATTATGATAGCAATAATGTATATATGTTTAGTATTTAATGCAGCTTTTGTTAAAAAAATTCATTTATTTCTAGGAGCTTTTTTTTATGAAGACCTTGAAATAGGTCTCTTTATCAGTTGACCCTGATCAACAACTTGAGAATAATTGCCTGTAAATGTTCTCTAAATGGTCAATTCTTACAAGCTGCAACTGCATTTAATGGTCACCTGAGAATAGTTTATAGCAGAGGAATTGCACAACAGTTGGCTGGAAACTGGATTTTTTTAGTGTTCATCTTTTGTATACAAGAGCTGGGAAAAGAAGAAATATAGAAATATTGATGTATATTGGCTTTCCAAGTTTTATCATGTGAAGTCGTACTAATTTGTGGAAAGGAAATTTCACACTGGTTTTTGTGTAAGAGTGAATTTTTATGGTTCCATTGACATTAATTTAGACCATTTGTTCAGCAGTCTTGGAATCTATTTTGATATCGACATTTTCCTGAGTAAAAAAGAATTAATACAGTGCATGAAAATCCATTCTGATATGTTCATAACAAAAATGCTCTTTATTTATTTAGATATGAGATATTGTAAAAGAAAAAAAACCAGTGCATATATTTTGTTATATTTTTCAGATCCACTGGGTCCAAGTGACAGTGGGATGGATATCAATAGTCATTTTACACCAATACGCAAAGCAGGTATGTTAAGCAAAGTTACAATACAAAGCAGGTATGTTAGGCATAGTTACAATACAAAGCAGGTACGTTAGGCATAGTTACAATACACAGAGTGGGTACGTTAGGCATAGTTACGATAGGCAAAGCAGGTATGTTAGGCATAGTTACAATACGCAAAGCAGGTATATTAGGCATTGTTACAATATGCAAAGCAGGTACAATAGGCATAGTTACAATATGCAAAGCAGGTACATTAGGCATAGTTACAATATGCAAAGCAGGTATGTTAGGCATAGTTACAATACACAAAGTGGATATGTAGGCATAGTTACAATACACAAAGTGGATATGTAGGCATAGTTACAATATACAAAGTGGATATGTAGGCATAGTTACAATACACAAAGTGGATATGTAGGCATAGTTACAATATGCAAAGCAGGTATGTTAGTTATTATCACATGCAAAGCAGATGTGTCAGGCATAGTTAAAATATGCACAGCAGGTATGGCTTCCAGGAATAAAGTCTGTTAGGCTTAATCAGAATAATTTATATGCAAAACAGATATGTTAAATATAATGTATAAGTCACAATACACAAAACAGGTGTGTCAGGTGTTGTCACATTATGCAAAGCAGGTGTTTCAGGGGTACATACGCAATGCACAGGGTAATTACGACCGCTGCACCAATATAAACAAAATAACTTGTTTCATCTCAAATGTGAGAAAAAAAATGTATCAATTCAAATTATTCTGTTGTAAAGTACAAGAGATGGATGTAAAAATGCTAACAAAAAGAGACGTATATTTTTCAAAATATGCCTAATTTGAAGACATCTAGTGACCTATCAATGCTGACTTAATGATTTGTCAGGGCATGCTACAAATGTACGTACACACAGTCATCTTACCGCAACCACATGTAAACCAAACAGATGAGTCGTTACCGATGAACTACCTTCTTCTGAGTTTACATGTAGATAATACTTATTCTAATATTTTATATATACTTTCATGAATTCTTTCTGGTAAAAATCGTAATGCTGCAGATTGTATTGCATTGTTTATCACTACATGGTCGAAGTTATACTTACTGACACTGTATTCATGCAGGGATAACTTCGGCTGCATTCTGTTCAACTGATTTGCATTTGAATTTGTAAAAACTAAAAAAAAATTTAAGTGATTGAGAAGGCATGAATTTCACTTGTAAAAACATTTTTGATGAATGTCACACCAGAGATATCCATTGATTAACTTTCTATATTTATATTTTCAGAGGCGATATTACAATTTCTCATGATAGTAGCTAATAAATATTCATCTGTAATTTGTCGGGTGATGAAGCCTCTTCTGTATTATGATATCGTAATATTCAAGTGAGCAACTTAATTACGCTCATGGAAATAAAATTATTAGTGACACAATACATCAAAAATGCATATTGTTTCTGCATAAAATAGGTGTACTTAGACAATAATAGGCTTTAGAGAAAATATTAAAAGGTATTTATGAATGGTCAAAATTACCGGCAAGTGGTCGAAGATGCACCACCCTACCATGAAGCACATAATTCAGACTGTGTATCAGACAAGTCCACAACACAAAATCTGCAACTATCAAAGAGTACATTGTACAGTAGGTTATTTCTCAGGCTTCATTGGAAAATGTATTGTTTTATGCTCTAAGAATGGACATCACGCATTAGATTAGTATGTTATTTTGGTTGGAGTTCATAGTCTGTAAAGTTATGATTTTTATCCGTGGGTGTTTGTTGTTTAATGTAGCAGGAACCAAGCATGTATTTTGGTGAACTTAAAGGTCTAAAAATGTGCAAATTTTGGTCCGAAAAATTATATTTGACAGGTGGAGGCTTACACTGTCTATAATTTCTAATTTATAGTCTGAGAAGTCATTAGTATTCAATGTTTCATGTTGTACCAGTGTGATCAGTATGGTATAAGGGGGCTGATGTAATTGTTCTTGGGCAGGCACTTGGACACAAGGGTTCCATTAAATATTCATTTCGTGTAACAAAACATTATATTTATATTGTTGGACAGTATCATAATCATTTCCTCAAACATATGCATACGATGATTTACAGAAAATTAATATACAATGTATTAATTAAATTTCAATATTATGTGCACCGTAATTTTATTGCATGGGTTAACTGGTTATTTTAGTGCTTATATAAAGTTTTTGTTCTTTTTGTGAGAAACTGATTTGTTGGCATAATCCATTGTATGATTATAATTATAAGCCTGTACTAATTAGAAATTAATTAAAAAAAAAAAAATCTGAGGTATTTCTTATTAGTCATAATAAATCTGAAAACATACTTTTTTCTGTGTGGAATTAATTTACGCTATGTACATGGTAGCAAATTTGTCACAGTGTACCTTAAGTGCATTGAAGACGTACAAATCCATGCCATTTTCTATCTGCAGATTGAACAGACATCGTGGTTCTGCGGAATTGTGACCCCATGGTAAAAAAAGAATGTTTACTAGTAATCGCAACGATTTTGAAGGGGTCACAGACTTGCAGAGGACCATTAATATATTCTTTGTTATGTTGGGGAACAAAATATGAGATATGTGGTTCATCTGGTGTGACTACTTCAAAAAAAAAAATTGAGCAGTTTGTCACATAAAATTTAATTATAAGCATATATGGGGAAAATATGTTTCAGTTTAGTCTCATTGTTAGGTTTTTTTTAAATATATTTGATAGTGACAGCTAGGATACATTACTTGGAAACAAAGTTTTCTGTAACAACTACATTAGAATGCTATAAACTGAAATGTTTTTTTGTATTTAAACAAATAAAAGCCACTGAGGGCTAATAGAACCAAGAGGTCCAATGTTTATTTACATTTAGTCCTCTCTGATATGAAAAAAAGTTATTGTTATCAAAAATGGCATTTCGGCAGAGTAAACTATGTTTAACAATTGAAGGTCTGTAAATACTGAAAACTACGTCATTGATATTTTTTTTTTAAATAGAACAATTAGTGAGATGAAGTGTTTACTGCCTGTGATAGCTCTCTCCCAGTTCCTTATAGTCAAAGAGATCTGGAAACGTGTGCTGTTAACATTGCGATTAATACTTACGTGCTTAAGAGTCTATGACGTTTATGAAGGGTAGAGTGCTTTCGGTAATGGTGTTGATTGACAAGCATCCCTTACAGGCCCGTTATCTAGTATTGTGCACACTTGTCTAGTGCTCTTATCTAATCTTCTTTGTAAGGAGGCATATATACAGTCATCTAAAAATCACAAGGACACTAGGAAATGTATTTTTAAAATCATTTGGAAAACAAAACAGAGAGAGAGATGGGAGCGATATCATTGTTTATTCTTAGGGAAATGTGAATTTCCCAAAATTTTCAAATTGAATTAATTAAAATTTGTCCTATAATAAGAACTATCAAAATACAATTCAAAAGTTAACATGTTGATTGATCTAATGCTGGTAGACATAACCTAGCCAGGGGGTCATTTGATGTGGACACCTCATGAGGGAGGGGGTTTCAGGGTGGTTGAGAGGGTACAAACTTTTTACTACTACCTGTATGCATTTTTTTTTTGATCACCAAGAATGTTATTTCATTATAAATATTTCATTTCTTTTTATGTTATTTATTTATTTTTCTATCAACCTATAAGGAAAAATTAAATTAAAAACCGGAACTTTGGATTGCCTTTGTCCAGCTGTTGACACTTGACAGTTAATGGAAATAAAAAAATACATAATCAATATATCTAGGAATTGTAACATGATTTTTTTTTCGTATGTAAAACCCAGTTACCACGAAACATCAGAACTGTACTCGAGATATGGAGAAGGAGTTTGAGTAGGAGTGTGAACATTTTTTTATATAACCTTGGGGCCTAATAAGTGTCTTTGGAAGAGTGGCTTTAAAGTTTATGCACAATTTTTTTTTTAAAGAAAGTTGTTGACGTCAGGTTGTACACGAGTACTCGTATGAGTATGACTGTTCTAGTAATAATATGTACACGGGTTGGCAATCAAGAACTCGTGAACTTGAGTTCAGGTTTTTTTTACTATGGTGTTCTCCTGAACTTCTGTGACTTTTTGTTGAACATTGGCATGCTTAGTTCTGGAAACGAAAGGAATTGATTTTATTTTTTAAGAAGGGAAATGGTTTCTTAGCTTCTTTTTTTCTGAAAAAATGGAAAAATAGATTCTTTCTGTTTATTGTGTTAACATACATGTTTATTCCTGCTACTATAGATCCGAGAACCGTGCATGCTTTTTGACACACGTCTTTTTACTTTCTGCATTATTGTCGGAAATTTTTATAGAAAATGGAATCAAAAGTATTTGGTTTTAGATTACATCCAGTTTGTTTTTGTGCAACAATAGGTAATGTTGTCAAGTGAATTAAGATCTGAAGGACATTTAATTGACCAAGATTCGTATTTCAAGGTCGGGATTAAATGAAGAATTGTTATTTTATCAATCACAAATCAGAAGTTAAACAGACAAAAAAAAATTACTTTTTTTTAAAAGTGTCTGATAGTGACCGAGAAAATTAAATCTGCACAGGTCTTGAGGATGATGTTGATATTTCAAGATCAGTACAGGATCTAGCCGGGGTTATAAAATAATAAAACCCCAAACTTAGAGAGATTTTGTCAACCCGGAAACCACGTTCGCCCATACTGCTGACGTCAAGAGATCTCCCCCCTTGATCTTAATCTGGAACATGATAGCTTGTTTTGTATATTTGTCAAGGCCACACATTCCAAATAGAAGTTTATCAGTAGAAGAAATGGATTTACTAGCAGTTCAAAGAATAGTATTTTTCTATATGGTATATGACCTTGATTTTGAAATTTTCAAAAATGTTAGAACCAATTTTTTTTTTTTTTTAAATTTTTTTCTACTTAGGCAGTTACATTTAAGTGATTTCTTTCATTATGATGCAATGTTTACCACTTATGAAGCTTTGAATTTTCAGCAAGCCATGAATACTGGTATTTGCATGAACACATTAAAATGATTTCATAGGTACATGACTACTTGTTTGAAGCAATTGTTTTTTAATAACTGTACTTTTAATTTAAATGTTATATGCCATTTGTTCTGAATGTAGGATATTTATAATTACATGATTTTTTCCCCAAAAAAATATCCGATATATACGCAGTTGTGAATTAAAAGGTCTTTGTGTATATATGTCATAGATTTTTTTTTTTAAAAATGTTATGGAACATCAAAATTATCAGTCTTTTCTTTAGACTGAACCCAGTTTCCCTAAAGGTCATAGACACTACATGACGTAGTGTTTGTCATATCCCCATGACTAGGGGGCTCTTTTACCTGTAATGTGCAAATTAATAACTGTAATCTATGCTCTTTTAATAGCTTCTTAATAACTTAATGATGTCAAGTACCAAGGAACAATTACCCCCCATCTCCCCTCCCCAACACACACACACACATACACACACAGAACATGCACACACACTTCTGAAAGGAATTATCTTTCTCATATTTTAGTCATTTCTCTGATATAATTTATATCTTCATTTTTTTTTTCATTTATATCACACAATATAAAAAGTTTATTTTGGACATTTAAATTCCAGAGAATTAAATGAAGATAGATGAAGACAATTTTAATTTCTTATAAAAGGAGCTACCGAAATTGACTTCAGACCAAAAAAAAAAAATGGAGTGAAAATATTTCATGCTGTTTAGCATTTCTATGTTATTGGATTTTCAAGTTTCTGAAGCCCATTGGAAGAATGCAAATTAAATGGAACAAATCATTTTAAACTTTTTTTTTTCTTAATTAAAATGAGAATTGTGGCTATAATTCTATTTGATTTAAGAATAAAATTTTTAAAAAAAAATTGCATTATTTGGGCCAAAAAAAGTAATAGTTTGAAATGTATTTTAAGTTCTTTATTATTCATGGCCTTGAAATTTTTAATGCCCTAGCTGTGCTCTTGTTGTCCTTAATTCTGTTTTGTTGTGAAATATCCGTCACCGTGTAATATCCCACAGCTGTCTGGTGTATGAAATTCCCTTTACTATTTACAAGATCTCTTGTCATGGATCACTGAGTCTGACCGAGTTTTTAATGCTGCTGTTTAAATACCACATCGTGCATTTATAATGTTATGTATATACACTCCACGCAGACAACTGGAGCATGCATTTACGTAAGAAACAACACACACTTGTAATCGCCAATCAAGCACGCTTTACTCAATAGTTCATCTGACTGCAGGTCTACAGACACCAGGCTTTAGGAGGATATTGAAAAAAAAACTTTTAGACGCTTGCACTCTTGCTGAATTTTTCTCAACTTTTATACTTTTTTGCATAAGAATTATCTGTGATGATTGTCGGAACTTTGATAAAGTTCATGTAGAAGGGAGATTGTAGACTTCTGTGATCTCTCTTGCTTGGAGAGAAGTGGAATTTTATAAGGGGGTTTCTGTGCTTTTTGCAAGACTTTGAATTGCGGGAGAAATAACAACATGCTGCACTTTAACCCCAGACTTTTCTTTGGTAAGTTTATTTTTTGGCATGTTAATTCTGAAAGTAAAAATAGCTTTATGGCAAATAATTGAGAAGTGTCAATTTAGTTTCATTTTTTTAGGGGGTGGGGGTTGCAAGATTTCATTTTTTTTGGTAAACTGTGATATGTTGCTACCAAGGTGTCATAACTTTTTTCCAGTGTTTTATTATACTAAACAAAAAATGCCAAACAAATTGGAGTTGATGTGGAACATTGTTCATTTGTTAACTGTGCTAATCCAAAATCCTTTCTATAATCATCCAATTTTACATCATATATGGTTATGAACTTAATTTAATATATAGTCAGCTCTTTCAGTCATTCAGAAGTATGATTTTTTTTTCTGTATATTTTGTATATCCAGTTGTTCAAATATTTAACCTTTTTCGTGATATGCCATTTAGCCAGTCAAGGCTTCCATAAAAAAAAATATGGAGATATTTAAGCAAATCTCCATATTTTAGAAATAGATAAGTATTTATATAAATATTTAAAAAAAAAAGGGGGGGTCTGGAAGTGAGGGATTGAAGATTCAAACTCTGCACATTAATTGTTTCCATGCATATAATTTTTTTAGTGATTATATATATGCTTACAGTGAAATTTATTGTAGAGGATTTGTTTCATAATCAAGTATTTAAATAGTCAGTAAATGATTTGTAAACTGCAAATTAAAAGTTTGTTTAGAATGCAATGTACATGAATTGTTAATTTAAAATTTAGTACATAACGATGGCTTGTATAAAAATAATAACCAGCGTATTCAGTCGTACAATCACACAGGCGGGTTTGAACTACTATATACATGCAAACAAATGTAGAGCATTAAAGGGTATTTACTTCAAACCTTGTAGAATTCAGTGTATGTTAAAGGTCATATGTCATGTTTCCAGTATTACATGCAAAAAGCAGCCTTTTATGTTTGTGTCTATTATGCTGGTCTTTGAGAACTTTATTCGATATTGTGTACAAGCAAATGTTGACCATGCATAGTTTGTTTGATGTAAATACAACTGACGTATATATATACATATGTACAATGTATATGTATGCCTCAAACTAAAACCTCAGGGGGCATTCAAGTAAAGTTTTGGTTATTTAATTGTCAGTGTTTTAAAGTATTGTAACAAATATGGAACTATATGATAGACATTTAAATCTACATTCCAAATTAAGTGAAAGAGCCATAAGTTCACTTTATGCATGAAATAGCCCTCACAGATTTTAGACCAATTTATCAGTTTGTCACTCTATATCCAATTTCAAACTTAAAGTATAGAGATAATTCATATCAAATAAAAAAAAGTTCCTTCTTAAAGGTTCACATACTACAGAAAGGATCTTTGAAAAAGTGCAATATTCTGTAATTTCACAAAAGCAAAATGTCAATTTTGAGAATGTCTTCAAGAAAGGATTTTGATATTTGAGCCCAGCCCTTAATCCAAAAATAATGACCAGTAAATGTGCTAATCAGTATTTCCTTATTATTTTTAGACTGAAGATTGGGATATTAATGACTTGATCAGCATATTAAATAAAATGCTGATCAGTAATAAACCAAATGTGATACAGTAAAGGACATCTGATAATTGTATTTATCAATACTAGACAGGTTTTGGGGTTACTGTGTTGTATTCAAGATTTTAGGAAAACAATTTGCCAAAATTTGTTTTAAGACGTTTTTTTCCCCTTCCTATGCATTTCTGTTTTCTGTCAAGTAATGCTTTAGTTATTAGAACAGTCAGATTTTTGATCAATGTAATACTTTATACTGTACAGCCCTGATTTATATAAATGGTTAATTGTAAACATATATTACATACCAAAGCATAAATTGTAAAGTTTGTCATTTTATTATGGATACCACTTAATGAGTCAGATGTTAATAACAATTCATTTGATTATGAACATGTGATATTTTATCACTACATACTTCAAAGCACTTGTATGAATATAAATTTTACTGTTTCTGACATCAGCCTATAGATGTTTAACTTTTTTTTAGCTTGGTCATCCATGTCTATGAGATGAAGCTGCATAATTATTTAGACATGGCAGTCATTTAATTAATTAGATACAAGTTTGCTTGTAAAATTACCAATTTCCTTTGTTTCTAGACTTGACACAAATTACCTAATTAACTTTTTTTTTTACAAAGAGCTCTTTAAATTGTCACTTTTTAAAAATTTATATTTTTGAGTGCTGTGTGTTAAAGTAAAATTGTCAGTAGTTTAAGTCATAAAGTTGCTCCTCAATAATGTACTTGAACAGGATTCTTTTTTGCACATATTATAAGAATAAAGTTATTTTTTATTGAAGTTGTTTTTAAGGTGCTTGCACTGAGAAGAATGCAAAAATTGGATTGATTTTCTCTGACTTGTTGATTGATTGTCATATACAAAACTCAGGCTAATAATATGCTATCACAATTTTCAGAAAAACATTTTCAGACGCATTCCTATGGCTTGAAATATGTATTTGTTCAAACAAAGCTCTCAAGATTATACATCGAAGACCGATTAATATGCTAAATAAACGCTTTCAAATTCTACTTTGCATGCAGGTTGATACAAAAGGTGATTAAACTCAGTGTACATATATTTCGGTAAACCTCGTAAATCATCAAGAGGCCATGAAAAATGAAGGAGAGTGCCGATTTTGAGATGTCACTCGTTTCCACAGAAAGTAAATAGTATGTAAATTACATGCAATGCACGGCAAAGCATGACCACATCTGTATTAGACTTTAAGGATTTTTTTTTTGATATACAAGTTATTATGGTGGACTGAAAAATAAGGCTCTTTTTATAGTGACCAGTTTTAATTCTTTGAGTCGACATTAAATTGTAACACTGAATTTATGAGATTATTAGATCTGTGTAACTAGTACAATGACAGTTATTTTTTTTTCCAAGTTTTAAGTTTTTATCTTATCTGTGAAATTGATTTGGAAAAAGACATTTTTTTTCTCTCTCTTAATTATGTTTATCTGTAGAAAGTTTTATGGATTTATTTTTTATTATTAGAGGATGAATAGATCTGGGTGAAACCCTGCAGTCACGTTTTTGTAATACAGTTGTTCTATTTAGATATATATCATTTCCTTCTTCACTAAAAGTACACTAGAAACTACACGGATTTAGTACAATTCTCTGAGGTTGATATGTTATGATAATTAATATCCAATTGCCTCATTAATGCAAAACATCATATAGACATCGACAGCTGATTATGTTAATTGTTATTAATTTGTAATTATTTGTGCGAACTTGTGGCTGTATTTGTAAGAACACATATTGTGGAGGACAAATTCCAAATAATTCAAGAGTTAATGGACTATTAAAGTAAATTTTTAAGACTGCTTTTGTGAAATTTCATTTTGATATTGTAATTGTAAGATCAGCCATGCTGATAGATAGGATTTTGTCACGATAAGTTGTTGTAAAAATAAATTGTGGTCATGTATGTTATAAATGTTTTTAGATATTCATGATTGCATACATCAAATGTTCGTTCATTTTCTTTTTATAATGAATGATAACTTTTTCAATTTACCTATCAAATAAAACATTATAATGGAAGAATATTTATCCTCCATAAAAAAAGGGACATGAAATGAAGAATTCTGACACAAATGGTACAATTTATTCACTCAGCATGCCAATTAAGGCTGCTTTGAAAATGCTACTGTTTGAATATAAATATTAAAGTGGCTCCAGTTTTAGCGTTTGTTAATAGCACTGTTAATGATAAACCTGATGCAAGGTGGGAGGGAAAAAACGTGACTTCCTTGGAAGTTTGTTATTGTTATTGAATTAGCGCATTGATTAGGGTCTCTTGGACTGGACTAGCTGACCTCCATGGTTCTTTGTGATCCATTAGTGTTTACCATCCACTGAGTGTTTTTTCTTTGCACTGAGAAAGTTAGATGATTAGCATTAAAGACCTGACATTGTTATCATAATCTCTGAGTTTTCTTTGTGTCAACATTTATTATGCTTAGCTGTTCGATCCTTCTACATTTTGAGGTTGTCAAGGCCATTTTTTAGAGACCTATATATTTATATACAAGATTACGTATGTAAAATAGGTCAAAATTAATTTTAAAAAAATGATTTTACCCCCCCTCTTTTTTTTAGGGGGAGGGAGGAGGGAAGGGATAATGTTTGAGAATTAGCTAAAGATGTGAGAGATCCTTTCTTGTGCATCGAGAAGAGAACCAATTTAACTAGCATCAATGTATATAAAAGTACACATGTAGTCATATGAGGAGAAAAATATGATATTTGAAAAATTAGATTGTCAGGTAGTTACCTGTCGAATAAAAGAACGAAAAATTCATTAAAATCAGCTTTTCATAAATTAAATCATCATGGGTTGAACCAATAATATTTGTTTAAGAGACATCGACAAACAACATAATTTAATTTGAATGTGTATTTTTATAAGATATGTAAATTCAAAGTAACTATCTGATTTGTTATTTTAGAATCAATCACTGTAATGCCTGAAGCCAGCGGCATTTGCCAGGTGTGACATACATTGGACAATCAACAGACATTGTCCTATGTCTTTACACATGTCATAATCGTCATTAATATCTGAGGTTTTTCGACATTTCCTCATGTCTGCGTTGGCATTGGTGGTAATATGGAAAAAGAAAAAAGTCCTGTTGACACTAAGATAAAAGTCCACTGTGAAAAAAAAGGTCAATGTCACGAGGGGTTGTGCACCTTAAATAACATTGGATCACTGATCTATAGGGCTGAGCACCTTAAAATTTGGATCAAGATTAATTATTTAAGAAAAAGGGGGGAAAACAGAGAAATAAGAAAAAGGAAAAAGTTTTATTGTGCCAGTCTTAGGATGAACTGATTATTATTATTTATTGCATGAATGAAAGTCGAACAAACAAAATTGATTGAAAGTTAGCCATATAATATGTTTTATTGGCTAGATTAGGAGACTGTAAACTGTTAAAGTATAAAGTTAGACATATTAATTAGTTGTTTATGCTAAGACCTGTCTGTTTATGTAATTCGTATGACGTGCAAAATGTCTCTTGATAAAACAGGACACAGTCGGAGATTAATTGAAATAAGTGCTGTACGTATGATATATTGTAGGGATGTTTTTGAAATATATGACAATTTATTTTTAAAGACATTTTATAATTGTTCTGAACATATTTTATTAACAGATTCTATAATTCTATAGTATAATATCAATATCATTTAAGAAACTATATAGATATAGTTGAGAAAAAATTTATACCTTAATTTAAAATCTGCATGGTGCAGCGAAATTATTAATTTCCAAGCAGTCTCTTCATGTATGTGTATTGTAAAAACTGTATGCATGCATGGGTACCTTTAAAGTTTGTGTATCCAAGTTTCCTATTTGTGTCTGAGGGCACTTGACATGTATTATGTATAATTAGTTTAGAAACAAGCAAAATTTTATTAATACAAATTTTGTAGAAAACAATTATTCATTCAGAAAAATATTTGGGGGAAAAAAAACCCCAATCTATTGGGCCAACCTACAACAAATCCAATATTTTTAAAATATGGTATTTGATTGTAATATTGTGTGCAGGTCTATATATTTATAATAATTAATTGTGTTACATGCAGGGTCCATTTAAGTGAACTTTAATACATAAATGTAATGGCAATTCTATCTTTTTTTTAAAATTTTTTTTTAATAATGAATGATGTTAAGGCAATGCATCATGCTTAAATCGTGACAGTGTGCATGAAACAGTCAGCGTATATATTTATAAACAAAACCAAAACCTCAAAAAACCCGTAAAATCACTAATGTCTCACCTTTGATAAATAATACGGAAAAAAAAATCAGATAAAGGTTCTAGAGTAGTGATGGTAGTTGACATTTTAATTAAAGGATGACAGTTAAGGCACAATGAGGTAAGATGAACCTCCGTTTTGAGCTGGTCGCTGTGTGAATGCACATTTTATCTAGAATGAATGCTTAGCCTAATGCAGTGAAATTGGAGACAAGATGACAAAGTATCCTTTTGGGCAAAAGTACCCTCTAACTAATGAAAAAATAAGAGATGGAATTATCACTCATGTGCAGTGTACCCTCAGAGGTTAAGCAGCAAAAAATAATTGTTTAGGAGGCACAATTCCAAGAAATTGCATTGAAGATTGAGCCTTTTAATAATTTTTTTTTTGCCCCATATACTGTAACAACTAACTGAAACAAGAAAAATAATAGAAACTTTATCCTCACTGTAAGAGGAGGCAGTATTTATACCTAAAGTGCCACAGTCATATTCTCGAGTATTCATGTCCCTTGAATCTGAATTTCAAGTACGAAGGAAAAACCCTGTTAGCTGGCCCCATCATGTTAAATGTATATTTGGCCAGTACATGTTATCCTATTTTCACAGTAAATTAAGCACTTAAATATAACTGTCTTGCTGCTAATAGGTCTTTTACTCACTAAGGTGAAATTTTTCATCTGGTAGAACAAAGGAATGACGTCATTACATTTGATTGAGGAGATTAAATGCTTTTAATAGATAAGAATGTAATCGTGATCCTTGTTTTTATGTGCCGGTAATATGATCTTGACGATTAAGAGCTGCACTTCAGTCTGTGTAGTACATGTGTACAAAATTTTGACAAGTGGGGAGGTTTTAGACATAAAATATGCAGTGTTGAGTTCTTTAACAATAGAACCCACAAGGGACTACCCAAAGGGGGGGGGGTCCTATAAATTTGCAAAGAACTTTTTCTATCATAAAAAAAATGATTAACAGATATAGGTAAACAGTATCATTTTTAACATATACTAACTCATTAAGTTCATCTCCCCTTCCTTTTTTGGCAATTTTTTCTCTTTTGCATGCTCCCTGAAGTCAGATTTCTTGGTCCACCATTGAATTTATTGATTTATTAACAGAATTCATGAATTTGCACATTGTTGACCATGCTAAAGCCACTGAAATATGAAGCCCACTTTTTTAAATACACATACAGTGGATTATAATGATTCTTCAGTTGTAAACATGTAAACTTTTTAAACTGACTATTAAATTGTTGTGATGTTTTTTGTTTTACAGAGATGACCCAATCACCACTGGCCTCGCCGGTGGTTGAGCGCCGCCCAATCCCCACAAATGTTAATGTCTTCAATGACCCCCACCTTCAGCAGGGACTGGCCAAAATCAAGCATGAACAGGAGCTGCAACACCAGCTGCTGATTCAGCACTACAGACAGCAACAGCAGCAGCTAGCACAAGAGCACGAAAAACAGTTGGAGAACCATATCAAGGTAAATAGCATAGAGATTAGCTATAGCTAGCACAGGAGCACATGAAACAGCTATAGAACCATATCAAGGTAAGGTAAAGAGCATAGAGATTAGCTGTAGCAAGCACAGGAGCACATGAAACAGCTGGAGGACCATATCAAACAAAATAGCACAGAGATAAGCTGTAGCTAGCACAAGCTAAAGAACCATATGAAGGAGAAAAGCATAGAAAATTAGCTGAAGCCAGCAGAGGAGCACAAGAAACAGCTAGAACCATATCAAGGTAAATGGCAAATAAATTTAGCTAAAAGATATTGCAGTTGAGCCTGAGAAGCACCAACAGTATTGTGTCAAGGTAAATGGCCCAGAGATTAGTTGGGGCTCTCACTGCAGCAGGATAAGCATCCATTAGAACTACATCAGATAAATAGCAGAGATTTAGCTTAGCTAGCACAGGAGCATGAGAAACAGTAAGGAAATAGCACAGAGGTTAGATGTAGCTAGCACAAGCTAAAGAACCATATGAACCACATAGCACTGGAAAATGAGAAGTACCTAAAAGAACCATATCGGGTAAATAGCAGAGATTAATTGTAACTATAGTGCTGTGGAACATGGGAAATGCCTAAAGCATAGTATCAGTGGCAGGTAAATAGCAGGGATTAGCTGTAGCTACGTAGCACAGACTCAGAAGAAACAGGATATGACAGGAACAAATCCCAAAATAGAAAATCAGTCTTCAGACTTCTTCAAGTTAATGAACCAGCTGATCATTAAAGGGTTTTGCTGCATTTTGTAGCAGTAGGACAAAAGCTAAGACAAAAAATACTAATTCATTAACAGAATAAAGACATGGAATAGATGTCAAAGAGGCATATATCATAGTTGCAGAAAGCAAACAAAAATAGCACAGTTATATATAGCAACTGCATTAAGATGGGAAGTGGTTATTTGTGGAAACATCTTAGAGTTGCCTTAATAGGACAGACTAAAACAATAATAGGAAGCTTTTTTAAAAAGTAAATTTTAGAATTATACCAGATTCTTTTGGCACATTGGTTAGGAAAACTAGATTTAAAAGGCTCAAGCCAAACAAATACGTAAGGGTGGGGAAATGAATTTTAGGTTTGTTAACAATGAACACACCCACTGTTTACAAACACTGAATTATCTGATGCCGAAGGTTTTTTGGAAAGGGTCAAGGTTACGTGGCCAGCAGAATGCTCAGGACTCTTCTGATGTATATATATATATATACCTTTATGGTCACTGTAATTTCTATGAGTAGTTTTTTAAGTACATGTACAATACACTGGTATAAGTAATGCAGCATCAATTTTTATAAACACTTGCTTTTATTTTAAAAAGAATCACATATCAAAATTTCAACCTTGACAAGGTATATGTTACCAGCATTTTGAATATTTTTAGATCAGCTATATATGGCCTTGATTTCAGAGACTTTAATCAGATTTTTGTTATGGGATTCTCCCATCAATAAATGATTCCTTCAAACAGATTGTCTTAACTTCGTGATATGTCAGCATGTAATTGACAACATTTTCGTTTCCACGCATTGTGTGCCACTTGTAACAAGTTAAAGGGACATGCACATCAATGAAGGTTTTGATGTTTTAGGGTCTGAACATTAGGTCAACAGCATTTCTCACTTATATGCACACTTTGTAAATATCTTGTTTGTCATCTTGATAAAAAACTGGACATACAATACAAATGTCTTTTTATGGAAGCTAAGACCATTTCCTTTGAAAATTTGTCAAAAAATAAATGTTTTAAACAAAAGTAGGGACATGATTACCTTAAAATCATTTAATAAAAGGGGTTTTTTTTAACATGCAGATAGCAAGGAGTTTAAAAAGTTCAAAATAAGTGTACACCGTCCAGTCTTAATATAGCTAAAGGTGTTATATTTACTTTAAACAATGACATAGATCTTCAAAAACGCTATAGATCAGAACACAATGATATTGATTGCTTTTATTTTGGGACGTTAAATTGTAAAAGTAGCTCATGTATTGTGCCAAAAGCTTGGGTTGTCTCCATTATATATTCATGCCTTCATTGTTCCATAGTAATTCTACATTGTCAGCAAGGGGGTATATGGGTATATGAAAATTATTTATGCTTTGGTGCAATCACAGCATGGGACTTCAGAACGTTCCTTTGGTGGTATATTTATCTATGTGTTTTTATATATATTTGAGCACTATTTGTGGAAAGAAATCTGGTGTCAACCTAGACGTATTTGCTTTATACTTCCTACAATGTATACTTAATCAAGTGAACCAAACTTAGCACAGTCAGCCCAAAAATACAAATTGTTTTTCCCAAAATACCCCTCAGGAGCTGGGAAAACAGAGCCTGTTTTTGTTTTGCATTGTGGCAAATTGATTTCCTTGTAAACTCCAATAAAACATCATCCTAGCTATTTCAGGACAGAGCCTGATAAAATTAGCTTCCTTTGAAGCGTTGCTATAGTTTCCTCACTGATCTCTTAAAAGCCCTAATGGGCAGAAGCTATGATTGACTTCTTTAGTAAGGAATCTATAAATATCCCCTTCCCCTAACTATCTGAGCTATTTATGGAATCGGTAGCAATATTGATCCATTACAGAGAATATCAGTATCTTTGATTTTTTTTCCCCCTAAAGCTGAAGAGTAATTACAAATCATTGATCTGTAACTTGGTAATTGTTACTACTGAAAGAGCAAACAAAGATGCAGAGCAGGAAATGGAGCTCTCCTGCAGAGAGGTAAGAATGGTCCGGCCACCTGCTGTGCCTTATCTCATTCCAATATCAAAGTGAGAGGACTAAGGAAAGGGAATCCTCTAGGTACAGGTGAAAAACAAAAAAGGAACTGGCAGATGTAGTCATGAAAGTTGTATCAGCCTTCTAATGGACTTGTTTAGATACAAATAAAAACACACCTTCAGTACACTGCGAATGGAATGTCCTCATGCATTTTTACTTAATTCTTTGTAATGCTGTGGGTCTGAGGCACTCGGTGCAAATTTTCTGATATAATGTACCCAAGAACACCGCAAATTTTAAGGGTGTGTGTGGGAGGAAGGGGGAGGGAGAGAAAGGATTATCTTTTAAGAAATATAATTTTGTTATGATGTATCTAAATGGGGTGATTTACGAGGGTTGTCGCAAAATTCTGTAGACAAGCGTAGTTTTGTAGGAACCCAGTGTCATATTAAATCAATGAAAGTTTGTACATATATAAAACTAATAATTATATCTAATATGTTTATGTACAAAAATTGAGAAATTACACATTTGAACCCTATTTAAATACAATTTTCCAGTGTCTTGTGTAAGAAGACAGCGCAGTTCCCAAACATTGCAATTAAAAATTGGCATGTGATATTTAAAATTTTAAGAAAAGGTATTTAATACTCAGAATTTCGAAAATAGAAATTAATATCATTGAAATTGCAATGTAAACTACCTTTCCTCCAATTTTATTGCATATTCCTTGATTAATATGAATTTTATAACGTTTTATATGCACCAATTTGAAATCTGACCAGTTGAAAAATGGCGCCTGTGTCAACACAGGCAGTGCACAGAACTGTGATCAAATGTTCTGAACTTGAATTTGCTCCTACAGAAATGCAGAAATCATAAATGTTTGGTACGCATGGAAATGTCTTTCGGTCCTTAGTGTATCAAAATTGTTCAAGTTTGTGAAAAAGCGAAACTAAATAAGAGACCGCCTAAAGAAAAGGGCACGGAATCGTGGTCAAAGTGACATGTTGCAACTCCATTTGAGAAGACACAGAAATCAAAATCATAGAGACATGAGGTTTTTAAAATAGTAATTATTAGATACATATGCATGTGCATACTTTGTATTTTCTAATGTCAAATCGTATCCTAGCAATTAAGATATTTTTAATTTATTTCTATTATGTTTATGATAAATTAAAAAATGATTCTTTTTATTAGTGAAACTACTTCAATCAAAATTGGTGACGTTAAGTGCATCTTTTTTGACGTCAGAGATTGCTCCAGGTGTTAAGGAACGGTATTACTGAAATTGTTTTTACTCGAATTGGTTTTAAGCAATCATGTTAAAACTTAGTAATTTACCAACCAATAACACACTTCATCCACCCAGAAAATTTTAGAGAGATACGTTTAATTTTGTTGAAGATATGAGCTCAGTCTATGGAATTTTGGGACAACCGTCGTATAGTATATGCACAGAAGTATACACATTTAGATTTATTTAGTAACACACTAGGGGGGAAACATCACCTAAATTAGGAATTTGCTTACTACAAAAAAGATTTATTTGCTTTTCAAGATATTAAAGGCAAATGCAGTCAAATATTATCAACCCAGTTTTAGGACAACATATTCATATTCTGTTGGCCATCAAGAGCAATACATAACAAAGGCATATGTCACTCAGACTTCCTTTAATTTTGATTTTCTTTGTAAGACTTTGGAGGCCAATATATCAAACTTAATATGAAGGTTTCCAGTGGATATGAAGTCACTTTGTATTCTGACTTAGAAATTCAAGAACCCAATAAATTAGACTGACACAGAAATTAAATGTTGGACTTCATAGATTCCTCTGCAAGCTCTTATAACATTGCAGGCTGTAAAATAATTAACAATTTAAATCCAATATTTATAACTTGAGCATTTTGATATAGATATTAATCTAGCATTGAAGGAGATGGGGTATTATTGCTGGAAAAGTGTGATAACAATAAAACTCATTCTTTAGGAAGAATGTATTACTAGATTAATGTGGTTTTAAAAGTATGAATAATTATTTGAAGATTTTGAAAAGAGCTTTTCCTGTTGTTAATTCTTTTTGTTGAATTAAAAAAAATAACTTGATGAGAATATAATTGATGTTTATATAACATTTTTGTTTAAGATCCTGTTTTTATTAAGTCTATATAAGAAGTACCCCCTAATGATGACAGAATGTTGAAATAATTTATAAGAAATAGAAATTAGTCTTTGAGACCTAGATAAGATTTGCAATTTTAATTTTTTTTTTCAGCAGTTGGTGTTCATGCAAAAACAACAAGAAATGTTGGAGCAACAAAAGAAATTACAGGAACAACATCGCATGGAGAAGGAGTTGTTGGAGAACGAAAGACTAGAACAGATCAAAAACAAAAAGGACGGGGAACAGAGTAAGTTACAAATAGGTCAAAGGTCAAAGTTTATTAGGATGAGGGAACAACGATTGAGAAGTGACTGTTATGTTTGAATTGACCACTCCCTCTTTTAATTCCCACTTACTAACTATTATCTATTTGCTGTTTGCAAGCCCCCCCCCACCCCCCACCCCCACCCCCAACACCTTCAAAGTTAAGATTTTAGGAGAGGACATTAAATTTGTTTTAGCTAAATTTTAATTGAACTGTTCCTTGTATTAAATTACATACATCAAAACATGGTGAAAACAGATCAGCAGTGACAACTGAAAATTGTTATTTTATCTAGCTGTTATTTATTGAGTCTTTATTGTATTTTGTGATAGATTATGTCTTTGTTAATTAAGAGCATCATGAGTTTGTGACGATCTGGTTCAAACATTTTCTTCTGTATCAGTATTAATTCTTCAGTTTGGCAAAGGTGATTAGAGAGTGTGGATCAATCATACTTTTTTTTTTTTGAAGTAGGAGATTCTTAGAAAGACTTTTAATTGAACTGTGAAAAAAAAAAATCCATTTCTTACATGACAATTAAAAAAATTAATTAGATGTAAAGTAGAACTTGATAGGACCTCCCAGTGTGGAATCTTTTCTATCAAAAGGTAAAAAAAAAAAAGAGGACCTCCCTGAATTGCTATCTGTTATACACAGTAAGAGAATGTCCAATTACATTTATATCTGTAACTCTAAATTGTTCAAAGAAAATGGGCAACTTAATATTAAAAGTAAAACAATAAATTGTTCAGAGAAAAATGGGCAGCTTTATATTAAAAGTTTGCAATGTGAGGCAATGAAAAGGAAACCCTACTTCCAGTTTTCGCACAACTTTGACCTGGTGAATTTTTAATGTAAACATAGTATAATGACATAATAATACACACATCATACGAGAGTTCATGCAGTATAGAAGTGTTCATTACTCTTTATTTCTAGATAATTAAGAGTAATTATGTCAAACTACGTTCATAAACACCAATGAATTGCATGTTAACTGCACCGATTACATAGTAGAGTCACGTAACCTTAACCTCCCTAACAATTTGAACAACTATATAGCTAGAGGACATTCAACTGTGTGGATTATATAGCGTTGTAATTCAGATGAGAAAATCTTTGTTTGTAGGTGCTATTGCATCATCGGAAGTAAAGGCCAGACTACAGGAATTTGTCCTGACCAAAAAACAGCGAGAGGCAGCGGCAAGGAATTCACCCCCAGCTTTACGATGGGGGTAGGTACAAAATAAGGGTGGTACAAACCGCACACAGTAACCCCATCATTAAATTACTCTTTTCAAAGACTGGTAAAGATGCTCTTTTTTGTGGAATATTTTATCTCTGCCAGATGGAAACAAAATTATAGGAAGCATGGGACCAAGGAATGTTGAACAATATTTTGAAAAAATACATGGATAAGCATAGCTTTCATGTAATTATTGACCTCTGTATTTTCTGTTGTAGAGTGGATCAGAGTTCCCCACCCCAGGGGATTTCACCACCCTATGCCTCTCACCTTCTCGGCAAATACGAAGACTTCCCCCTGAGAAAAACAGGTACCCTGCTTCTCGTGGATTGTCTGTCTCTTGTGCATCTTGTAATGTGACTCAAACTGTGTAGTTCATGTATCATAGGGTGAAAGTAACCATTGGAATTTGGCTTTTTCTGGGAGAAGAAATGGGGGGGTGTTGTTAAAAGATAATTTAAATGAAAATAAAGTATAAAAAGCCAGGGAGAGGTGTTTGTTATATGCAGACAAGTCTAAGCTTTCAGTTTGAGTGACAAGTAAAAGTTGCAGTTCTTGTTTCCGTGTAGATGTAGGGTTTAATGTGATGATGCTGCATGTATAGCAGTAAAATTGTTTTACTAACCACCATCAAACTCATCTTAAGTGTACATCTATCTACTACCAATCTCAATACAGTTGTTTCAGGATAAGGTCTGCAAAGATTTAGTTAACAAACTTACTTCAATAAAGTACACCGGAACACAATTTAGTCTCTTACAATATCTTGGTAGCTGGAGTGCTCTTTAATATAACAATTTCATAGTGACATGTACTTAAGCTGATCAGAAGATGATTAAAGAAAAATTCCAATAGAATTTGGAGTTGTTTGGTCAAAGGTCAAGGTCAAAAGGTCAAATATTTTGGTACTTTGGAAGCATTACTGTAGTTAGTTGTCAGAAGCTGGTTATTATTGTTTAAATTCAAGTAAAAACTTTGATAGCAATGTACATGTATATCCTGCGTAGCTAAATGATATCTGATATATATGCTTGTATACATGCTATTTATCTGAATCTATAATGCTGATGAGATTACATAAACCTAGATGGAATATCACAACAGTGTATTAGATATAAGTACATGCATAGCTCAAAAGTATTGTCAAGTACATGTAGCTAAAAAAAATTGCCTAGCTGATGCTGTAAACCATTCGTCTTCTTTTCTGAAAAATTGATTGTTCTTTGCTAATCGTGAAAATTTCATGTTTAGCCAGCTTATTGGCTCTTCTATTCATGTTGCATAAATTGTGAATATTACAAAAATATCAACAGGTTGATATCAGTGATTTGTTTCCAGATAAAAAAAAAATTTGTAAAAGATTATCATTGGTTTACTGTGGCTTCTTTCAAGGACTAGGGAGAATTGATATGTAATATGCACTGCTGTTGATGTAGCTCTACAGCTTCTTTTGATTGCGTGTGTGTGTGAACTGAATTGTTGTTTTGATTTCAGCGTCTGAGCCCAACTTGAAGGTGAGATCCGCGCTAAAACAAAAATTAGAAAGTCAGCGGAGGATAAACCATAGTCCGATCTTACCCAGGAAGAACAAGTTTGTCAAACGAAAGCCACAGCTCTCATGTAGGTATCAAGGGCATTGTAGCATGTATTTGTCTATTTACGCATTGTGGCATGTTTTGAGGCTCTTTAGGGAACAATCACGAACTTTTGTTTGAGTTGTGAAAAGAACATGATTTAACACTGTTGAATTCTTATGTAGGGATTTGGTTTTTCTAGATATTTTGTTAAATCTGATTTTGTTTTGTTTTCTAAAATTGACTTAAAAAGGGTTTTTAGGTTTTAATTAGGACTCCTTCAGTTCTCTTCTTCATTTTCTTTATTTCTTACAGATAGTTATTGATATACTGTGCATATCAAATTATATGTTATTTCGATATTACACGTACGTTAGAATTTTCTTCCCTTTTACAATAAGCAATTTTTTTTTGAACATGGCAAAGGGTGAAATATCTGTTGAAAATTCTGAAGTGACTTGTTATCAGACTCAATTTGAAAGCAGGCAGAAACTAATTAAGAACACAATCCTACATTGTATGTGGCTGCATGCCAGTTGTTTCCTTTGGAATGTTTTGTGTATTTTGTAAATGATAAATTTAGTTTGTCTCAATCAATTTCACATAATTTTCCACTACTAATGGTCTTTTTTTTATTTCTCTGTGTGTCTGACTGTTTGACATATTCCTTTAACGTTAAAGATATTTTCTTTTTTTCAATCTTATATGTGAGAGAGAAAAAAAAATTGTCGGTGAATTTTTTTCCTGTCTCTGTTTTAATGTTTGAATTCCTAGCTTTTTCTTTAAGTTCATTTTTTTTGTGTCTTTCACCCCTTTTGTTTAACAACTAAGTATTTATAATCTGTATTTGTTTTGTGTAGTGGACTGTAGCAGTAACTCAGACTCTGGACCTAACTCTCCACCGGCAGGTCTCCATGCTTCAATGGTCAACGGCAGCATGACCTCCAAAGAGGTATACATACATACATATATAGTCAAACCTAGTTACTTCAAACTTGATGGGACCAAGAAAAAAACTGAGAGATAGCCATGCAAAGATCAAGATATTGAGGTTATAATATATAAAGAAAATGTGATGTGGACATCTAACTCGCTTCGACTTGTTAATGAGATGTGTCTGTTGAGCTGTATATGTATATTTTTTGCTTCAGGATTGCCCTTGTGGCAGTCAGTAGAGCGCTAATTGTGTGTAGGTAACACTTTGAAAACCTGTTGAGGTGATACAATTACATTACTTGGGGAATGTCTCCTTAACAGATCCTTGTCATTGAAGGAGAGAGTTACAGGGATTTCAAAAATGGGATCCCCCATCCCCCCCCCCCCCCCCCCCAAAGGCTTTTTAGAACAATAGTCAAGTGCAGATTCAGGTGGGGGCACTCTTGGCATATGCCCCTTCTGAAACCAAAAAAAAAGTATGGATATAGTTTTCACTCTCATACATCTATGTAATAAAGGTAAAATTATAAAATTATAAAATTACGGTTATTGACATGTTCTCTAAATTGCTGATTCTCAGGAGCATTACTTGGGCTTTGCCCCCCACCCAAGAGACACTCTTCTTGACCAATTGGGACACCATTGATACCCAGACCACTAGCCATCTAATAGAGTCGCCCTTTAACACAAATTCCTGGGTCTGCCTGATAGATGTTGGTACCCCTTTGATAAAGAACCTCGCTTAATTGACAAGAGTCAATTTATCATTTATGAATGAATATAGCTTATTCTTTATAGTTGGCAGTATTTCTGTGAGTATTCAAGAGCTTTTTAAGGAGCAATTTTATCTTGAGAGAGACACAAACCTTTGTATCTCCACTCACACTTCAAGTCCGTATGTACTGGAAATTTGTAAAGGCATACTGCTTGATGCCGCTCTGGAAAATTTTGAAAGGCTATATATAGACTGTTGTTTTAAAGTATTATACATAAGTTTCTATGTTCCGTTTATTGTAAAATTTAAGTTTTTGGTGAGATATTTACCTGCCTTCAATGAAACCAATATAAATGAATTTGCTGAAAGGAAACCAAATTTTTATTCAAAGGAATGTTTTTCCCTCAAAAATATGCATGCTGAAAATTCTTTTTTCAAATCCACAGTTCAAAAAGTAATATATGATTGTCAACATCTTACAATGTACAGGTGTTCAAGATAGATAAGATAAAAAAAAAATTAGGTTTCTTGGACAAGGAAGAGAAAAGAAGTCTGCAGAACAATTAATCTGTGTTTACACCTAGTAATGGAAAAGAATTTCACAAGTAATATCAAGTGATAAACACTTGCTACATTACTGATTGCAAAGCAAGATAGATTTACATTCTTCACATTTCATTCAAAGAGTTTTCCTGCAAAACAGATTATGAAAAAATCAGAAATTGGGAAGCCAAAAAAAAGCATTTTCTGATTAATTGGGGTAAAAAAATATGGAATGAGTCTAAGAGATGTGGAGGTATACAAGATGGCTGGCTACTCTGTGAATGCAGGGCACAGGAAGTGTATCCTTCTCTTGAATTTCCTGACTTGAGTTTGCGATGGTCGTGGAACCCGGATCTTGTGGTTGGAGGCTGTGGAATTCTTGTCGAGAAACAGGACTGTTGATGACCCTGAAGTCTGTTGGTCAACAGTCATTACAAGAATATTTTGCCGATCTAATTATGAGTATATGAATTAAAAGTGCATCCTGTTGGCACTGTCGCAATGCAAGCTGGTGTTTATAAAATAAATATAAATAGTCGTGTTGGCATGCCACCCTTTCTGCATTTGTTTTCACTCCCAAAAATCGGAAGATTAATGGGAATACAGGCTATTACACTATTACAGTTTGAAGTGAAACTAAATGATCATTATTTGATAGCGAAACATGCAGCTGTCTAAACAGCAATATGCTTAAAATACCTGACAGTAAATCCTTGGTTTAATTATCAAATAAAAGTTTTTTTTATTACGATAACTCAATGCTGACAATATGACGCCTTACTGAAATCTTGTTATTCAAGTGCAGCTTCATAGAACTTGAAATTCCAGTAGCTAGAGCTATGTGCCCTTGTTGTACTGTGTTGAAAAATACAGTTTTTGATCAATACGATACACTAACAATTTAAGAAAATGGTCGTCATTCAAGTCAAATATGTGGAATTTTACTTCAAGTGATATTTGGTTTTGCAGTTTTTAGAATTCTTGTCTAAGAATTTCTCAAAATACCCACCCCCACACTGTGAGGACGATTATAATATATTGAAATTGATAGATATGGAATTTACCCAAAGAGACCACTTAATTAAAAGCTCTACACCTAAGTTCATTTTCAGTGTAATTAAAAACCTATGACTGTAAGTGTATTGTATCTTCCCTGGTCTTAAGTTAGCAAAGAGATTTTACAGTGTACCATTAGTGGGGGGTTAAGGACTTGTACTTGTGTCTTGTTAACAAGGATTGACTTTCGGAATGAGTAAAAGTGCAATTCTCTCCCCTTGTCCGTTGATGTGTTTCTATTAATGTTTTGTCATTACTATTGCTGGAAAATGAAGATGCAATTTACAGGGTGTTTATACCAAATATCAGGCATACCATGGCAAGACAGATTATTTTTTTGGCATTTGTTGAGCGGAATTTAATTACTGTGCTAGGATAATTCTGTTTTGCAAATGTCGGCGGTGCTTATACTGCTGAATGCGGCCCTAAATAGATTCTCTGTTTGGCAGAGGGTTTTCTCTGAATTTTCTGATATAATTACAGAAATGTTTTCCCTTCAGATAAATATCAGGAGGGGTGTAAATCTCAAAAAAGAATTTTATTATTAGATGGTCCATAGAACTACTGCGTGTTTGATAGATTCTCTCTGTTCTATAGGTGTCTATTTTAGAAATGTACATTCAAGAAGATAACGAGGCTTTGGAGGCAGGAAAAAATAGTTTTTTAAGCTGGATAAAAAATGTTTCAAATGTTATTGATTGGTAACAGTCTTGGCAGCAAGAAGGAAAAAAAAGAATACAAGTTATCTTGTAAACTGGAATGTGGCTGTTGAATAAACTTTCAGAAGTTGTTGACTTCTTATCAGAGTATATCTTATGAATTTGTCGGCCAGAATATTATGGGGCAGTGTGTTTTTAATAAACAACACATTAAATATAGAAATTACACGCTGGTGTTGTATGAATCACATACTACTTGCCAAGACTGAAAAACTATTTGATAGTACAAATAAACCAGATTGTTTTGTATTTGCATGCATAAAAAAACTAGTGTTGTAAAAAATGTTATTACGGTCAAAGTGTCCATATAATAAAAAAAAAGGTTTGCAAATTAAACCTTTAAATTTTTTCCCTCCAAATCCAGTTTTCTAAACATAATCATTATTAGCACACATCCCTTTTAAATTGCAAATATGAAATATGACCTCTGAATTTGTTGACTTCATAAGGATTTTGGAGATCAGAATTTTGGACTTTCAAATTGATACAATATTTAAGTAGAACAGACTCTGATGTGTATATGAGAAACAGGTACAGTTCTAGAAATTTTTGACAATGTGAAATTTGAACACAAGTTTTATCTAATTTCAGGATGGAGGCTCATATCCCTTTTTACTGTATCGCTCCATGGGTTACCATGCCAATGATCTCTACCCATCACCCTCCATGCCCAACATATCCCTGGGACGACCGGCATCCTCATCTGTAAGTCTCTGGTCATGTTTTACAGGGATCCTGTAAGTCCCTATTTATGTTTAAAAGGGATTATTTAAGTCCTTGATCATGTTTAACAGGGATTATGTAAATCCCTGATCATGTTTTACAGGGATTCTGTAACTTCCTGTTTATGTTTTACAGGGATCCTGTAAGTCCCTGATCATGTTTAACAGGGATTATGTAAGTTGCTGGTCATGTTTTACAGGGATTCTGTAAGTTGCTGGTCATGTTTTACAGGGGTCCTGGTCATGTTTAGCAGGGATTATGTAAGTCCCTGGTCATGTTTTACAGGATCCTGTAAGTCCCTGATCATGTTTTACAGGGATCCTGTAAGTCCCCAGTCATGTTTCACAGGGATTATGTAAGTCCCTGCTCATGTTTTACAGGGATCCTGCAGGTCCCTGGTCATGTTTGACAGGGATTTTGTAAATCCCTGCTCATGTTTTATAGGGATTATGTAAGTCCCTGCTCATGTTTTACAGGGATCCTGTAAGTTTCTGGTCATGTTTGAGATTCTGTAAGTCTCTGGTCATGTTTTACAGGGATTATGTAAGTCCCTGCTCATGTTTTACAGGGATTATGTAAGTGATGTGTTACAGGGATTCTGTAAGTCTCTGCTCATGTGTTACAGGGATTCTGTAAGTCCCAGCTCATGTTTAACAGGGATTCTGTAAGACAGGGATTTTTTAAGTTCCTGGTCATGTTTTACAGGAATTTCACTTTTTTGGGGGGGGGGGGGGGGGTCCCTAGGAGTGTAAAAACTTTTTCTGAACTCATCCCTGAAGTACAATTTTTTTCAAATTCAGACACTATTTGCTAAAAAATAATACTGCAACACATTTGCATTCGACATCAGCATCTGATATTTATTATGAATTTCAAGGGGTATTCTTGTTGTTAGTATGATATTTTCTATTTGCTCAGTGTGAAATTGTGTATCATGACCCTCAAGCAGAAATAATGTATGTACATATACTATGATTTAATATCTCTCCTTTTTGAAATAAAGTATATGTTACTACATAATTTCTTTCCTTTTTGCGCAGGGTAATTCTAGTTCCCCCGAGGCAGACCTTCGCAGTCTTAGTCATTCTCGACATGGACTGCCAGCTCACATGGCTGGCTACCCACTTTACCCAATCACAGGTATGTTTATATGTTGAGCTTCTAGACTATTCTTGATTAACTAATAAAAACCAATAACAGTCAGCAGAAAATTGCTTTCTGAACAGTAAAAACTGTTATAATAACCTTTGCTTATTATGAAGTCATGTGTATATGATGAATTCATGCTTCATCACAAAGTACTAAAATTTTAATATGAAATATTAAATTGTTATAAGTAAAGGAATTGCTGCTACAGGGTTGTGGTTAACTTTTGAAACCTTAGGGGCCATGTGGGCTCCTAACTTTTCAAATTTTACGGGCCCACAATGTGATCCACGGGCCCACATTATATGTAAATTAAAAATAAGAACACAAAAATCCTATTTTTTTTTTCATAGTATCTATATGTTCGCAGAATATGGATTTTTGTCACGTTTTCTCTTTTCTAAAAACTTTGATCCGATAATATGTTCATTACATTTTGTAGTATTTAACCTTAACTTATTATACAACTGAAGCGTCTATGGTTTAACAAGGGGCATATTAAATACTAAATTACAACCTGTGATTAAGTTTGATCCCGATCTTTTATTGTGTGCATTTGACAAGGTAATTCAAATTCCATCAGTGAATAACTAGTCGAATGGCGAGTGTGGCAACCATAGCCGATTGTTACAATATTTCTATTAGAACAATCTCAAACATTTGCTCTCGTTTCATCAGATTTAACAGAGAATTAACAGCTTCGATAAATCGCCATTTTTGATCTCAGTCACGTACATGTTTGAGTAATATGCTTGTACGCAACACAAATAATCTAAGTTAGTAGAGCGTTTTCTTAAAAAACTGAAAGTACATAAAATAAAACTGAAATCTGATTATGTTCCGGTAAAAAAATTGTTCGCCATGTGGGCGACCAGATTTTTAATATCTAGTCGCCCACCACAAATTTTACTCGCATTTGCGAGTGGGCGAGTGGTTATCCACAACCCTGTGCTATGTTCAAGCAATTTAAGTTGTAAGTTAAGTTGAAACTTTAAGTTCACTTATACCTGTGTTTTGCTGTGAATTATCTATGTAATAATCTATCAGTCTTACTGTATTACTCTCCTTCTGATGAAAAGAGCAACAATTAACAAAATGTATTATTACATTCACAGGGCATGAAGGTGATCTCAACCACCCCTCCAATCCGGCCCTACTCTCGGCCCAGATCAAGGCCCTAGAGGAGGCCCGTAACCAAGCCAAACTGGGTCAGTCCCTCCCTTACTCCTCCCTACAAGCCATGCCTGGCAGCGCAGCCTCTGAAGCTCGTCACGCCAGGATTCATGGGTAAGATTTAATGGAAGTTTTCTGAGAAGTCCTTTCTTATAAGGATATAATGCATTGCTGACATAATATCTTTCCTATTTTAAATATTTCGCAATATTAAATAAATGATTTGAACTAAGCCTGTCAAGTTTCATAGAGGTATTATTGACCCCACGATTTCTTCAATATAGGCGTCACAAGCCTCTAAATAGAACCCACTCAGCTCCACTTCCCATCGGCCACCCTTTCCTACAACAAACCTATCTGCAGATGCACCAGCAGGCAGCGGCAGCTGCTGCAGCAACAGGGGACCATGGCAACATGTCGTCAGAGCAACTGATGAAGGATAAAATGTTTGTCAAGCAGCACATTCGACAAGCAGTCTTACAGAGGGTCGGAAGTAAGTCACACATGGAAAATGTGGACGAAGAAACGGAGGCCAGACTAGCACAGGTAAAGGGAAAGTTTGAGGATATAAATAAAAAATTGAGAATATTGGGAGAAAAGAGTTTAAGAAAAAGATCAGCCAGACATAATGATTACCCCTTTTGGAAAATTAATGAAATCTTACAAGATTTTTAAAAGGACAGTAGCATTTGGGTTAATTTAAATCAATGTTTTATTTGTAGTTTGAGAAAACTTAAGTCATATCTGTGCCTTTTGTATACCCAGGTATTCTGCTTATAACTGATCATCTTTCGTAAATATTGCAGGAGATGCGCGAGTCTCGTGAGCAGATGAACGAGGAAATGCGAGAACGAGAAAAAATGGATGAATCCTATATGGAGGAGAAAGATATGCAGCTGTCCGTGAAACCTCGTCACAAAGGCCCCTCCCACCACAGGCCCCTGGCCCGCACACAGTCTAGTCCATTAGTATTGTCCATCCCACCCCCAGAACCACAAGAAACACAACCCATCTCATACAGATATACCACAGGTAGGGCTTTTGTCAAGAGTGTCAAAATTATTTTATTAACATGCTGCTCCTTTTTATTTGATTTAAATGAAGCTGTATTTTTATTTGAAGTGAAAATTTAAAGTTTAAAAGACCAAGTTAGTAGAGCTACAGTCTCAGCAGAGACTTTAAGTTTGTCAACCTCTGTCACTTTGGCGGGAAATAACTTTGCTTCCTGGACTCCTCTGCATAGATATAAGAAGAATATATTATTGTAAAATGTAATGAAACACATCTTATATTGTTTTTTCACATCTTAATACAGGACTGAAAGAAAAAGCACACTGTTCTTGTTTTTAACAAACTTTCAGTGTTGAGGTTATATAATCTGAAACTTGTTTTTGTAGGTATTGCATATGATTCAATCATGCAGAAACATCAGTGTATGTGTGGAAATAACGCCAACCATCCAGAAAATGCTGGTCGATTACAGAGTATCTGGTCACGTGTGCAAGAGACTGGCCTCATCAACCGGTGCGAGGTTTGTATCCCAGGATAATTACTGTAAAATAGATATCCTCTGACCAAGTGTCTGTATCCCAGGATAATTACTGTAAAATAGATATCCACTGAGCAAGTATCTGTATCCCAGGATAATTACTGTAAAATAGATATCCTCTGACCATGTGTCTGTATCCCAGGATAATTATTCTTATAATTAATGTGCAATGTAATATAGAATCTGCTCGTAAAATTTCCCAGTGCAGGAATTGCTGATCTTATCACCTTCAGATTTTCAATTTGATCAATTATTACACCAAATCAAACAAAGATCCATTGCTACTTCAAATTTATGTGTATTTAGTTTAAAGAAAGTATTTTTTCTTTCAGAAAATCAAAAGTCGGCGTGCGACGATTGAGGAACTTCAAAGTTGTCACTCAGAACTTCACACTTTACTTTATGGCACAAACCCCATGCATCGACACCGACTACTTGGTAAGCTTTTTCAATATTTGGTTTAAACATTCTTTTGTGTTTTTCCCAATTTCAATTAATTATATTTGGCTTTGCCCTTTCACACTTGCAGTCAATTTTAAATTTGCCCAGACATAGATGTGTTAAAAATAAATTTGAGATAAATCTGACTATGTTGAATTTTCTCCATTTTGAATTTGTCCACTGAGGATCATGGGCAAAAGTTGAAAATAAAACAGGTGAAAATTAACCTGTATAGAGTATGTACAGTTCTACAAACCAAATTTTATAGTAGATGGATTTCAGACTGACAAATTGCTAATAAAGTTGTCACAAATAATAGTTGGTTTACAGTATATTGCATTTTGTATTACTTTTACAAGTCGACGAAACTTAAGCAACATTGTGAAAGTTGAACAACCTGAATTTCTGAAAAGCAATATCATTTTGTAAAATTTTTTCTCATGTTTTTTTTGGGGTTCATTTTAATATTTCTTTGAAAGTTATTTTAAAAGTTGCATTTACTATGTAAACAAGTGCCATTGTAAATTTTCTCTGATCAAGAATAGGGGCTAAAATTGCTAAAAATGACGCCAGAACAAAACCTTCCAGTACATATTGCTCACAGTTATTCTTGTCAATGTATAATCAATCAACTGCATTATACAATCCTTGTGTCTTTCTGGTAACCCAGTGCTGTTTTCTTTTCCAGATCACATTCAGTTTTGTATGCTGCCCTGTGGGGGTATAGGTGTTGACTCGGACACAGTCTGGAATGAAATGCACACATACACAGCATCAAGAATGGTAACTTAATTTTTGCCCACGGATCATATAGATACTTAAAAACATAAAGATTTTAAGTCATTTTGATAATTTATGTGGTACAGATAGGAATTAATATCTCTTAGACATTCCCTGCTAAAGTTGTGTTATCATCTTGATTTTCCAGGCTGCAGGGTGTGTTACAGAATTGGCAACAAGAGTTGCCAATAAAGAACTGAAGGTATATACATATTACGTAATACAGCTGATCTGATAATCTCCAGTGTCTGATAAGTTTTCTCGGAGTCTAGCAAATCTGATTTTTGGTCTGTAAATCTCTTTTTTTTTAAATTTAACTTTTAATTTGTCCGATTATATATGTACTAATTGTGATATTTTTTTGTGTTCCAGAACGGTTTTGCTATTGTGAGGCCCCCGGGTCACCATGCGGAACACAACCAACCAATGTAAGTTTGATTCTCAGATTATTTTTCAGTGGATAATGTGAGCAAAGGGAAATAACTCTATTTATAATTTCTTTATGGATTCTTTGTGTGTTAAATGTAATCATCAGTTTCTTCTCTTTTTTTTTTTTTTTTTTTTTTTTTTTTGTGTTTTCAAATTACTCCATGGAATATTTATATATTTGTATTGTCCATTACAAATACTGGCTTAGCTTCTGTGAATAAGTTCATTCAAAACCCTTAATATAATTTTTTTATATATCTTGCATACAAATTGAAATGGTAATAATCATATGAAAAAAAAACAAAACTTTTGTTATGAAGCTGCCATTTTTGTCTTTTTTTTGTAGGGGATTTTGTTACTTCAATTCCGTTGCCATCGCAGCAAAACAGTTGAGAGAAAAATCAAAAGTGAACAAAGTTCTTATTGTGGACTGGGATGTTCATCATGGAAACTCCACCCAGCAAAACTTTTACAATGACCCAAATGTGTTGTACATATCTATACACCGCCATGACAGTGGGAACTTTTTCCCTGGGACTGGCTCACCCACAGATTGTGGAGCTAATGAGGGGATGGGATTCAATGTCAACATTGGGTTTGGTGGTTCACTCTCACCGCCAATGGGAGATGCTGAATACTTGGCTGCCTTTAGGTAGGATTGGGTTCATGTTTTTAAGATGTTGAGAAGAGGGATTGGAAACATATGCAAATATGGATTAAAATAACAAAGTAAAATAAGAAATGAAAACATGTACTTTTTAATGATTTTTTTTAGCACTTTTAATAGATAATTTCCATTTTATTATTAAATGACAATTTTAATTTCAGGAATTATTCCTTTTAATATGACTAGATCTTATTATATTGTTATAAAAATTGTGTGGATTTTATTAATTTGATTTATACATTGTATATATATTTTTGCAGAACTATTCTGATGCCTATTGCTAAGGAATTTAGTCCAGATATTGTTCTAATTTCGGCTGGATTTGACGCCGCCGTTGGACACCCGCCACCTCTGGGAGGCTACAATGTCTCAGCAGCATGTAAGTGTCCCTAGATATATATAAACAGAGAGAGAGAGAGAGAGAGAGATTAAACACTAGGAAGAGTGTTAAGATGAGTGCTAAAGTTGTCCTTACATTTTGTACTGCGAAGCGTTTTAATGTGAAAGTTTGAACTTTTACACCATGAATTTAAAATAATTTCAAACAAGATTTTGAAAAAATAGTACATGTATCTTGAATTTTTCCATGTGAAGTATGTATTAAAGTAATACTTCCAGATAGTACTTGAAAAGGGAAAGGAAAGCTTAAATTACAATACTTCATGCTCTTTCAACACAATTATCTGCTGATTTTTAGAATTTGCTATATACATCCATATATAAGGAGACACCAATAGATTTATTGTTTTTTCAGGTTTCGGTCACATGACACGTGAATTGATGTCTTTGGCAGATGGCAAGCTGGTGCTGGCATTAGAGGGCGGCTACCATCTGCCAGCTATCTGTGATGCTACAGAACTTTGTATCAAAGCTCTTCTCGGAGATGAGGTACAAATAGAATTATGTTAAAAGTTGTTTTCATTGTTTGAAGGTTGAACTAGAGCAAAGTAAAGAATAATTTCTTTTATTCTAAAACTAAAGTTCAGGGCATTTGAACATGCATAGTTAAGCTTTAAGAGATAACAAGTTTTTTTTTTTTGAAAGTTATTGTTAAAAAAAAAAATAATCAATTTTCACTAGCTCCCACCGGTGAAAGAAGAAGAGCTGTGCCGTGCCCCATGTAAACCTGGGCTAGAAACACTTGAAGAAACCATTAAAATACAGGGTAAGTTATGAATCACAAAAAAATTTACCTGATCACTATTATGTATTTAACCTCAACTTGTAATATGGACTGATTTTATCTAATATTTTTTTAATAACAGCAAAGCACTGGCGCTGTGTTCAGAGGTATTTAGGGACCATTCATTATTCACTGATGGAGGCACAAAAGAGGGAAATGGAGGAAGCTGATACAGTATCGGCCCTGGCTTCCCTATCAATGGTGGCCGCCAAACAAAGGTAATAGAAGTTTTTATATGATTTAAGGAGGATTTATGGTTCCTTGTAAATACTGTAGAAGTACTTTTTCTGTGAGGTATTAATTAAGGTTATGTCTAAAACTTTCCACAGAAGTTAGTTCTTGCATACTTGAAGTTCATTTAAGGCATGTAGTGGCAATTGAAGAAATCTGCGTAATTTTATACCTGTGGATTGAGTAGACATTGTGATTCTGCGGAATTTTGACCTTGTGGGAAAAAGTACCTTTGCAGTACATTTGAAGTTCAGTATTGCACATCCTACATTTATCTTGGGGCTTTACCAGTAACTGTGAACCAATTATTATTTGTGACACCTTTAATTTGCTATTTGTCACTTTGAAATCAATCTGTGAGAGCTAATGCTCACCATTGAGGAATTGTTCTACATAAGTACGTAATGAAATAAATAGTTGGCGGCAAGAAATATTTGCGAATTATAAATGGCCGCAAATTTCACAAATATTTCTCTCACACGAATAATAATTGGTTTACAGTATTTCAGAAATGGCAACGTTAATTCAGATCTGTAAATAACAATTTTGTTCTATTTATAGCAGTATGTCTGAGGAGTCTTCTGAACCAATGGAAGAGGATAAGTCATAACCCCTACAAACTGTCACCATGGAAACAAGCAAACGTAAACTCAAGCATACAGCTGATTTGAGACTGTTGCCGCTATGTTGTGAATTCATTCATAACTCTCCTTGTCGCTGTAAACAGACCCATCAGCGTAGGTCGTCTGTTTTGATGTTTCCCGATGCCCGAGCCCGCTGAGAGGGCCCAAAGGCTGAGGGGACGTAGGAAGTTTTGGACCCAAAGGATGTACAAAGCCTTAAATATGTACACGTATTGGACAGAAGTCAAGAGAACAAGTGATCGGTCAAGAATACCTTGGAATATTATTTGATTCAGAAAGATACAGAGAGATTGTATAAAAGAAAAGTACATTTTTGACAATTCTGTAGTGTTGAGAACTATTTATGAATATATTTATATACGATTATATATTATAAATATCTGTGTATAGGATTTAAGAAATTGTTTCAGAACTTTTTTTTGTGATCTAGATGTTTGCAGATAGACTTCAATGTCAGTAAATTAGGACCTGTGATATACAGAAGGAAATATTTGAGGATTTAAAGCAGGTGTATTTATTGTTGGTAAATATTTGTTATTATACAGGTGTAAAAAAAAAATATAGTCATAAATTGACTATTTTTGTCTTGTCCTTTGCAGCAGAATGTATATTTTTACTTGTTGTCAATTATTTCTGTCAAATATTTGAATAAAGATAAATATTTTGCAATGGTATCAAATTTTTTCTTGATTTTTACTTCATTTTAGAATTTATCTGTAGCATGACATATCTTTTTATAAACTATTAATCATATGCATGTTTTTTTTAAGGAGCAATTTTTTTGGTATTGGACCCTTAAAGTCCAAAATATTTTTCAACAGAGTAAATCTGGAAGAAACATTAAGGTTGAATTTTGACCTTTAGATTTGTCCAGTGCCTGAGGCATTGAAAGCAATCAAATTTTGATATTTTTCAACATTTTTTTTAAAAACGGTCTTTGTCCACTTGTGGTCAATTGATTGATCACACTGAAAAGGGAATGTAAAATTTATACCCAGCGCTATTAGAGTTTGATTGGCTCTATAAAAACATTTGTTGTACATTTCTCACAATTCATAATGGTAATGATGAAAAAAAATCTATTTTTGTTGCTACCAAGTCTGATATAACCTATCAGATCCATTGTTTATAAAGTATTTTAACATTTGTATTCATTTTGACCAATCAGATCTGGTGTAGCAAGTGCTGGGAGTATATTTTTTTTTGTCCAATCAGATTTGGTTTTATGTCTGTATTTGTTGTTAAGCCTTGTGATACTCCATACTATTGTTATTGTGAGCAGCAATATTACTGGTTCTGTCAGATGGTAGTCATGACGCTTTACTGTACTTGTTATTAACAATAAATGAGCAAATCAATGGATATATCTTTTTTTCTCTCTCTTAGTACGTCTCTTATTGAGTGAAAAATTCTTTAATGGGACTTTCAACAACAAGCAGAAATATTGCCGAAAATATCCAATTCACGTCGTATAACAACACCTCAGATATTTTTTTCAATGTTACAGCCAGGACATGGGATTCCGTCTTCGATTTGTAGCAACGGCCCATAAAATGTGGACAAATTTTATTTTATTGATGAATCTGACCCAAGTTGAAGCAATATCTCCTAAAACCAGATTTTACTTCAGAATTGTCATCTTCATACAAGAAGAACAAAGTATATAGTGTTAATATTCTTCATTTTGGTTGATTTCAGTAACACTGCCTACACAAATAAATTACACTAAGAGAATATTCTTCTTAGTGTAAGGTGTTGCCACGGTTACAGAAGGAATAAGTGTGAATATAACGAACAGTGATCGATCTCAAAAAACCTACAAACAACACAAATCTATGAATAGGGCATAAAAGATTCCAGAGATAGGATCAGGTACATAGCAGGAGTAAACATCCCCTGTCGACCGGACACACTCGCCGTGAGCCCTATGTATAAATCAAGTAGACGGAGTAGTCCGTACTCAAATTTAGTATAAAAAAAGAAAGGCTTACCAATTGGTCTGAAATATGTCAGTCAAGTAAAACACGACCACAAGATATGTTGTATTTGCTAATAAGGTCATTATAACGACCATAGAATTTACGGAATATTGACTTTAAACGAAATAGTTGAAATCCCTGTGACATCAACCTATTTGTGAGCAGCTTGCATCGGTTTAAGAAATTGATCGTACTCAGAGCATGCTCTTGACAATCGAATAAGTTGGGAGACATAAACATTACAAGCAGATGATAGAGGAATATTACTAAATGACGATGGAAAAACTGAAGTCATCTCGCTTCTCATACAGTTTTGTAGTTAATTGGTTTTTATAGTCTATAGTCAGTAAAACACCCAAATATGAAACAGATGTGGCAGACTCTGTGATGTCTTTGTATTTTCGGGTTCACTGGGACATATCTAGTCGACATATGAATGGAAGTAACTATTTTTATTGCATGATAAAACGTCGTCAATATATCTAAATGCCTAGTTGAAGGTCATGGCAAGTGTTTTCTTCTTTTCATGTAGAAGTTTTTGAATAAATTAATTCTTCTTCACATGAATAAAAAAAAACAGGTCGTCTTATAAAGAAGGACTAAAAGTGTCCATCGGAATTCCAACAGATTGTTAGAAGACGCCGTCTCCAAAAAGTGCATAGATACGGAATGATATATGGTTCGCATATTACTTTTTAACTTTCTAATAGGATTTTTAAATATATTTCTGAAACATTTAATCCGTTCTGACAAAGTGTTTAGGTCTTGCTCCTCAGATTTTGCCCATCTTCTGGCATAATCCTCGATAAAATTCATAATAGAAATGAAGTTCTGTCGCCAATTTAAGATAGGGGCTCCCTATCTGTATTTAGGACCTTTTAAAATGATTTTCTTATAAGTCGTCTTTTTCAACTACATGTATGTTTACTTCACCAGTAATTATGTGTCCAGCGGATCTATCCTTGAAAGGAGAGGAAGAGCCCCAAAAAAGTAAGAGAATTTTGTTTAAGACGTTCAATATCTAGGCATTGTAAGGTTCGTTTATAATTGAAATGTTTGGAAGCAACAGTTGGGGAATATTTGTAGGAAATGCAGGGTGTAGAAATATAGGGTCTTGAAATATAGCGGAATTCAAGACTGAACATTTTTATGACTAAGAATATTACTTACGTTCACAGCATCTATTCCTTTTTTGGCAAATATAAGGTTAAGGAACCGACGGATTGAATCAGAATTATCCTCCGACACACGTGATGGCTTAAGGGCGTTCTTGTTAGATATATTGTGTATAAAAATTATGAATTTTTCAGAAAATAAAGAAGGCAATATCACTAAGTGATGTTATCATTTCAGTTAAATGACCGACTTATTTAAATAGCAAGGTCAGATCAAAGCAGGCAAGAATGACCCCTCCTTTGAACCTATACTGGGCAACAGGCACAATCACAAGCATTATAGCTCGAAAATAGTTCTGTGAAATTCTTTCAAAGTGCTACCCTCTTACCCTCTTACAGTTTTAGTTTAATTCAATAAAACTCAATAAAATTGTCAACTATGTTAAGATACGGATTTGGACGGTTTGAATAAATCTTGTACCAGTGAAATGAAGAAATTTTTTTTTCTTAAATATCTATATGTATGTATTAATTTTCGTTGTTTTCATGGTACATGTATGAAGAGATCCATAAATCCATGTCCTCCATTAAAAGTTTAAATTTCAAACTACAGTACATGTATCGTTTTTGTTTAGAAACTACGAAGTCTAAACCCAACGAACCAATATTTCCCCCCAAACCTCGAAAAGATAAGTTAATGTACAGTATTTTACAGTATACATAAATCTGATAAAGCTTTCTTCCTAGGCTATTATGAATTCTAACTACTAGGCATCTAATCACACAGTGGCGGATCCAGGAATCTTGAAAGGGGGGGGGGGGGCGACCAGTTTGGGGTCGGGGTAGGGGCCCACGGCCACACCAAAAAAATTGATTTATTGAATCTTTTGTATATTTTGGACACAAAAAGAGGGGAGGGGGGGGGCTGAGCCCCCCCCCCCCCCACTAAATCCGCCAATGTCACATCATTCACAAGACTTAAAAAATTACACCTAGTTAGAGTAAAGCAAAACGTTTTCCCGACCACTAGAATATGTTAAAATTTTTAAAATAGGTGATACATAATTTAAAAAGTTTAGAATACGTTACCTAAGAGTTATCGTTCATTTTACTCACAACTCGACAAATAACATGCATGAAATATATGGAGATAACGAACAGTATTCAAGCTCACGTAGTATACACTGAAATAAATTGGAAATTTTCCTTGCATTGAAATTTCTGTCAAAACTAAGAAATTGTATCTGTTTGTATGTATGTCTTTTCGATTATTTTTATATTTTTCTGTCATTCTATCTGTTTGTATGACTATCTATCTGTTTGTATGACTCCGTTTGCATGTCTTTCTGTCTATTTATATCCGCCTGTCTTTCTGTCTATTTGTATGTCTTTCTGTCTATTTATATCTGCCTGTCTTTCTGTCTATTTGCATGTCTTTCTGTCTATTTATATCCGCCTGTCTTTCTGTTTATTTGTATGTCTTTCTGTCTATTTATATTTTTCTGTTTGTCTAATTGTATGACTAGTTTTCTTTTGTCTAATTGTATGCTTTTTGTCTATGTCTTTCTGCCTATTTTTGTATTTCTTTCATTCGATCTTTTTTCATACTAATACAAAATACAAATACAAAATCCATAAATTTTTTTGGATGGATCTAGTTCAATAATTTCGGATGCAAGAATTGCTATTGATTTACATCTTGCATTAACTTAATGACACTAATCAGAAGTTATTATCCCAGACAGAATACTAAATCATGAAAAGAAGGTAAAATACAGTCGAAATCCTTGCATGCAAAACTATATAATAAATTTTTCTTATTTAGGAACTTTAGAGGCACTGTAGAAGTATATTTTCCGCCGATGTATTAATTTACGCTAAGTACACGAAAATATGCCCCATTGATACATAGAGTACAATTGAGGAATATGGTGGCAATCGAAGAAATCCGCGTAATCCTGCGGATTGAACAGAAATTGTGATGCCGCGGAATTTTGACCCCCTTGGAAAAAAGTAAACGGAGGAATTGTTCTGGAGGTATATGTAGAATACTTTTTTTTAATTACCGAAACAATGTATATTCAGTGACATCTTCACAACGTCAAGGGTCCTGAGTCAACACGTTGCCGTTGGACGACAACGTGTTGACTCAGGACCCTTGACGTTGTGAGGATGATTCAGTGATCGCAACAAAAAAAAAATCATTTTTCTAAATAAATTGATCAGTAACCTGTCAATGATCTTTTTAAAGGTTTCATGAATTTGGGTTTAAATGCCACTCTCAAGATAATATCCTGCTTTATCCCCATCTTTGCCATTGTTTTACATCACATATAGATGATTAAGTCTGATGTCCAATTAAAATAACTGAATGATTTCCAATCAAATGTTTATATACAGCACGGTATTCCTCCAAAACTTCTACAGCAGTGGGGCGTTGTTGAGGGTCTTTGTTTTTGCACCGACTGTGAATGTCTTTTAGGTGTGGCAAAATTTTGATTTTCAGGGGCATGTAATGGAGAAAACTTTTACAAACATCAGGGATTTTCCAAATGTCGATTTTTTCGTCATACGGAGGCATCCTTGATATATTGAAAGGTTCCTGTCCGTACGGCCAATGCTGTTCAGGAGCGTTAAAAGGCACTGAGTAATTCCGACTTTCAACAGGACAAACCTTCTTCTTAGTAACACCATTGAGTATTTCAAAATCGACAAGTGCATCAACATCACTGATCACTAGTCGAAAATCGTCTGTGAGAAGATATTGCCATCGAAGAATACTTACTGCATTACCATCACAGTGAGCGTAAACTTTCCCGCCCAGACCAGAATGAAGAAGAAGCATAATGTATATAAAGTCAAGACACAATTGAAATCTCGTCGAAACATTATCAAAGTCTCTGTAGATCTGCAAATGTTTTTCAAGGTTATTAGCATCCGCCAGTGCATGGAATTCTGTCACCATGACGTTGTTGCAATAGCCCACAAGCTGTAGAACCTCTGAATGATTTGAAAAGTCTTTCAGAATTTGTAAACCGTGTTTAAACTCTTCATGGGCTCTCTTGCCAACATGGTAGTTTCGCAGTTTCTTGACAACCACATCATGTCCTTCCCATTTGGAAATTCGAACCTAAATAATAGAGTGAAGAAATTATTTTGATTTGGGGGCTTGTTCTTTGATTAATCTTGAAGATTGATTGGGTTGAATTGAAACATTTGAAAATTAAAGTTAAATACATATACTAGTAGAATTATCAGCTAAACCCCTCGCTGAAAGAATCAACAATTGAGAAATACAGTCGAACTTTGTTATCCTCTACTTGATGGGACCGAAAAAAAAATTCGAGATTTCAAAGGACTCGAGATATCCAGGGTAAAATAATTAAGGAAAAAGTGGTTGGGACTTCCAAATCACTTCGAGATACCCATGGAATTCGAGATATCGAGGCATGTGCAGGAAGATTTTTTTTCTGAAAAGAAAGTGAAATAAATCACAGAAACGTTGTCCTGTTTAACTTACTGTAAAAGTAGTTAAATTGAAGGGTTGAAAGTTTGACGATTTCGGTACATTATAAAAATGGCGAGTGGTAACTTTGACAATCTACTAGTATTTAAACGTACTCTTCAACTGGAACGTGAAAGTTGATGAGTGAAAATTTTGACGATTATTAGAAATTCGTTAATTTCGTCAACGTTTCCACTTCGTCAGTTTCCACTTTTACATTAAAATATGAAGATAACGAACAGTAATCAAGCTTAAAAGTCCATTGAAACAATACAGATTGGGAGCGAATCAAACATGGACCTCTTAAAACATCAGAGGTGGGATCAGGTGCAATGGCGGAGTAGCATTCCCTGTCGACCGGTCACACACCCACCGTGTGCTCCTTGTCAGGATCGGGCAAACAGAAAAATCCGTAGACAATTCAGTGTGAAAATAACGGCCGAATAATGTGTATTAAAATGCTAGTCAATATTCGACTTTACGAAAGATGTTGACTTTTAACGAGACTGTTGATATTCTTGTTTCATCAACTTATTTGTCAATAGTTTGCTTCGTTTTAGACATTATTCGTACGTAGATCGTGCTCTTTCGTATCATATCAATTGGGAGACATAAACTCCAACTGCAGGTGGTAATGGTACCCTTTGCAAAGCTAAGTTTGTAATATCTCCTGATACAAAAGGAGTCGTTTTCTAAATAATCGTCTTATTGCCGGATGGCTGAATCATGTATCCTTTTTTTTCTTGATTTATTTGGTTCCTTTATTAAGACACCAAATAAACTAAATAATGTTGCTTTTATATATGGATGATGTGATATTTCTATTGAAATAATTTGGTGACTGATATCTGTATGAAATTCCATCGTCTTTACAACCACACTCGGAAAGCTATAATAGTACATTTATTTTTAATTTCGATAGTACATGTGATATTAATGATAAGTAAATGGAATCGTAAATATCTTTTCTTGTCTAGTTTTTGCTGTTGTTTTTGTTTGTTTTATTTAAGAAGAAAGTAAGAAGAGCTTGGCTGATCACTAAACAAAAACCACGACCACTTAAGGACGCTCTTTACACTCCACCCCAATTTCAGGGTACTTTTGTCCAGTTAGACCATTTGACATAACATAGAATAAATTGTAATCAACATTGTATGACATAATTTAAAATAAATCCAAGTATTCTAAACATTGTATTAGACCAAGATAGAGAAGCTGAAAACTTTATTTGCATGTACTTTCTTCATTTGAATAAGCAAAAGTGATTTTCTTTATCATTATTTCTATGTCTTTGATGAAGATTTTTTCTTGATAAAAAAGGCACATTCTCAAAATAAAACAATGAATTATTTAATTTCAAAATGTCCTCCTTTGTACCATATATTTTCTCGAAGTCCAAAAACATTTTTCATCAGTGTAAAGAGGGTCCTTAAAACCTAGTCTTCGATAAAGCGGAAATAAAAATAAACATTTCAATTAGACTAAACCTAATTATAAACAAACCCAAATAAAAAAAAAACTCAAACAATTACCGGTAAAAATCTATATTTTCATCTGAAAACAAGAGAGGATAGATAGTTATTAGGAATGTATTTAAAATATTGTACCTCTTTTATAGACCCTGAAGTACTTGACGGTATTTTTTCCGAGCCATTTATGTTCATAAGTCCTTCACAATCTAGCCATGGATGACAAGTTTCCATTCCGTACAGTCCGAAATATCCGTGTCCACACACTGGTTTACATTTTGTTCGATTGTCTACTACACTCCAAACACATTTTAAAATGGGCGCATGCGTACTCTCCGTTGTTGTATTGAAAGTTAAGTTTCGTGATTCATAAGTACTGGGAATGAGATAAAGCTTGAAAACAGCCAAAACAACGCATGCGCATAAATATCCAATGAACCAAAACAGGTACAGGAACTTTGGAGGATCTGCAAAAGTTCTCCAAAAAGTTAATATGCTGTTTTAATCTAATCCATTAGAAAGTAACTTAAGAATTTGACATTTAAAAGAAAATTATCATTATTTAGATGGAAAGTTTGATACATGTATGAATTAAGGCATTTATCATCATATACCGGTAATTCTAGAAAAAAAGAAAGCATCATTGTACTTTATTTAGTACCTTTAAACGCGTATAGGGAACATGCATGTTCCTCCGTATATTGTACATAGCAAAGTTTATCTTTAAAGAAACCATTCGAAGGAACAGTGCCAGCAACAACTTGAATTTTTTTGTACTCACTCTTTTTGAATGTGACACCTCTCATTTTGTCCAATGTGTAAAATTGTTTACATATATTTCTACGTTTTGTTCTTCTACTATCGTGTAATACACCTTATGAATATGTGCATACTAAAGTATCTACACACCATAGAACAGGGGACGATGCTCCATCTATATATGTATTATTAAATAACATCTTCATTAGCATATACCCCTGCATAAATTTTCTTTTAAAGTCCAACCTACATAATCCAACTAAACCTGACAGGTCTTTGAATACAAATTATCTATACTCACAGCTCAACTTGTTTTCTGGTTCATAACAAAAATGAGACACAGAGACAATGTTATCCTCACAAATTCCTTATTTGAAAAGGCTTCCACAAATGTATTATTATTTTGTAATTTTCGAGGTCCATGGATGGGTGGTAAGTAATATATACAAATAGGAAGAGCGACAGGAAAAAAAACAAATAGGCAGAAAGACATACAAACAAACAGAAGAACAAAAACATACAAATAGACGGAAAGATATACAAACAGATAGAAGGACAGAAAATTTGAATAGACAAAGAAACATAGACATACAATAGACACTTCAAACATAGACAATAGAAAACGGAGAGACATACAAACAAACAGAAAGACATACAAAGAGACAGAAAAACAGAAAACCCGAAAAAAGAGAGAAAGTCGTACAAACAGTCGGGGAGACAAACATACAGACTGATTGATTGATTATATGTTGTTTTACGTCCCATTCGAGAATTTTTCTTTCAGATAGAGACGTCCAAACATACAGAAGGACAGACAGAAGAACTTGAAATACGAATAGAGTACAGAAAGACATAGAACTAGACAGGACCGAAATATATCAATAGACAGAAAGACATAAAAACAGACAGAAAGTCATACAAACAGACTAAAAGACATATGAATAGACAGAAGGACTTAACGTACGAATAGACAGAAAGACATAGAACCAGACAGGACCGAAGTATATCAATAGACAGAAACAAAAAGACAGAAGCACATACAAACAGATACAATTCCTTTGATGGATTTGACAGGAATTTCTATGTGAGAATTCAGTGGATACTTCATGCATATTATTTGCCGAGTTGTGAGTAAAAGGAGAAAGGAGAAAAAAGTTATTAAATTCTGCATCACTTATGAAATTTAAACGTATCCTATGTATCTCTACTGGTGGACAGTCTGTCTCCGAGGATACTTGTCGTTCGGTACCAATTCATTCATGAGTTCACAGAATAACGAAATGATACTGGCAGACGTGTCGCCCAGTATAAAAAGGCATCACTCTTTTGAGTCTATAAGGGACACAGTCTCAAAGAGTTCAATGGTGCCCCTTGGATAATCCTCAGGGATATTAAACATATGTCATATGTACAGTCTTCAGATTTCCAGCATTGGTATAAAACCAATAATTCATACAAGAAATTGAAAGAATGTAAAGATGTAAAGTTTCTATTAGAGAAATATTTGAAGATTCTTTTCCCATCCCATGTCTTCTAGTTCTAGATATTCTGTAAAAATCTGTGACCTGTGACGTTTTGATTACTAACACTTCTTTTACTAGTAATCTTACTGACAGAGCTTCCATACCAAAACTTGGGAAGATCTGAACTGCAAATAGAATGAAATCTTTGTGGACTTATTAATGTTGGTGAAACCAAGGGGTCTCTTGATAAAAGAATATTGTATCTGGAAATAGATTTCAAATTAACAATGGGGGCCAGCAGCTTCTATACAAACACTTTAATTAACCTGATCATTCTATTTCATCAATGAAAGTTAGAATTCTAGAAAAGATTTATCATCACACAAATAGTCCATCATTGAGTACACCTTTCCGTAGACTACGCGAAGAATATTGGGTTAGAAAACTAAGCATGGTCTTTCCATATATATACAATGACAATGTCGATAGTGTTTGAAATCTTTCCAGTCCATAGTATAACAATGTAAATGTGATGGGACTTTTTAACCATACACAGAGACGTAAGCGTAGCCATGGGTATCGGTCTTACAATAAACCTTTTATACATGATGTCTCCTTTGTTCATTACTACCTTACGTAAATCAACAGTCAGGTCTTCATCACATCGCACCAAATATTACTCTGTCCCTTTGAAACTTTTGAATAGTCTACTTGAAAAGGTCAAGGAAAGTCCATGTTTTGATTCCTCAACACCAGAATACAGGCTCGGATCTGTGGTTATAGATATAGCAAATCATAGGCTTTTTAAACCGCCACGTTTTACTGAAGTAAATACAGCTAAAACCGTCCTTTCCCCCTTAAACTTCAATATGTCAACAAAGGAATTGACGCGTTAATATAAGTAATTTTCTCAATCACAATAGGGTCAAGTGTTGAATTCCACCATATTTCAAATTGAAGACTACAGCCTGTATTTCCTACAAATATACATCGACTATTGCTTCCAAACTTTTTAATTACAAGATAACTTTACAGAGGCTGGATATTGAGCATCTGAAATATAATCCTCCATCGTGTTCATGTTCTTCTTCACTCTACAACTATAGTCCTGCTCAACACGTTATTACTGGTGACGTAAATTATATAGATAATAATGAGGACCTTAAATCACTTATTTTTAAAGGGCCAAAATTTAGGGAACCCCAATGTTTCAACTGGAATCATAATTTCATAAATATTATGAATTCTGTGGAAGATTATGCTAGGCGATTGGCCAGAAATGAAAAAGAAGACCTTGACACTTTGTTAGAATGGATTAAATGAATCAGATGTATGTTAAAATCTCGCATTGAGCGATTGAGGGGCAACATGAAAACCATCTATCCTGCTGTGTTCAATAATTCAGAAGTGAAAAAAGAATTAGACTACACGATCAATATATATTGGTCCAAGTCTACAAAGCAGGTAACAGCATTGTCTTTGTAAGGCTCATTATTTTAATTGTATTTTGAAGGAACTGGGATTTAAAAATTCAACAAGGGATAATCCAACTTATACTCATACCTCCCTTTCTATGGAGGAAATTCTTCATAATCATATGTCAGTTTTGAATATTTTTGATATTCCCAACAATCAAAATGAATTTGAATTACCATATTTATATTAGATTCTGAAACTTCATAAAAATAATTACAAACAAAGATACATAGCGGGTTCCAGTAAATGTTCTACCAAGCCTCTTTCTTTAATCCTCGATAAAATTATAACAGCAGTGAAGGAGAACCTTCAGGAGTACTATGCAACAATATATTCGAGAATTTGTGTAAATTAGATGTGGATACTTAAAAATTCCAAGGAACATTGGAAAAATTGAAATCACAAAAATTTAACAAAATCAATAACATAAAAACTTATGACTTTTCAACTCTATATACAACCATCCTTTACGATAAATTAAAATCCAGGCTTTTTGACATCATTGACATCTCCTTTTTCAATAAAAATGGAAATCGTAAATTTACTTACCTTTTCATTGGGAATTTGCAAAATCATTTTGTTAAAAAACATTCATATTGAATACACAAATACTCTGAACTTGATATTGAAAGATGCTTGAGTTTCTGATTGACAATATATACATGTATGTGGTTTTGGAGACCATGTCTTCCAACGATCTGTTGGAATTCCCATGGGTACTAATTGCACCCCGTTATTAGCAGACCTATTTTTATATTCATATGAAGCAGAATTTATTCAAAATCTTGAAAATTTTTCATTTTTTTTTATTTATTCAAAATTTATCCAAAATGCATGAGAAAAAGAAAACTCTTGCTGTGGCCTTCAACTCGACATTCAGATATATCTTCAACTTCCTTTACTTATGCAGCAATATAACCTCATCACCTGCATATGGGGTTAATATCTCTCAGTTAATTCGATACGCAAGAGATGTTCTACGTATGAACAATTTCCAAAACGAGGTAAGTCTTTGACATACAAGTTGATGAAACAAGAATATCAACAGTCTCATTTAAAGTCATCATTTTGTAAGTTCTATGGTGGATACAATGGCCTTGTCAGCAAATACAATTTTAAGTCAGATGCTGACTGAGGTTTTTCATACTAATTGTTAGGCCATTATTTACCCACTGAATTGTCGATGGTTTTTTTTTCCGTTATTTCCCGATCATGATTAAGAGCACACGGCGGGTGTGACCGGTCGGCAGGGGTTGCCCACTCCTCCATGGCACCTTGGTTTTGGAGGTCCGTGTTTGTTCTGCTCCCGATTTGTATTGTTTTAATGTACCTTGAGCTTGAATACTGTTCGTTATCTCCATATTTCATAATGAATTTTTATATTGATTAACATGTGTACTTGTATACTTGTAATTGATATAAAGAAGAACAGTGCAGGCACTAACCAGGTTACCTTCTTTAAATCTAGTTTTATTATATTATTATTATAATAAATTTTTATTAATCAGCCAGGACATATGAGGCAAAATAGAAGCTAGCCTTGCTAGACTTTTAGTTAATTATAAAAAATGGGAAATCATATCAATCCTAACTTGTGAACAACTGTGGTCTTATATTTCTATGTCCTTTTATTATTGGTCTGGTGGAGGCCAAAGTTGTCCTCCTTGTCAAGCCCCCTAAGAGAGGTGATATCCTGATAGGTGAGGATGCTGGTTGCTGAAATATGATTATTATGTGGATTTGGCGGACAATGACATTCAATTTTTCACTTCGTGATTTATTTTTAGAATGTTCTAAGACGTATTAAATCAGATAGCTTGGACATTCTCAAATGTATTTCAGCTTTTAACCCTTATTCAGACTGTAAAGTGATCAAAGTAATTACCTAATCACCTGTAATTGAAAGTGGGTACCTGTGCAGTATATAGGTACCCTAATGCGAGTTTCATTGCCTAATCGTCCTGGGCAGGAGGTGTGAAATGCTGATTCAGGTCGGTTACACTACCTTTTATGGAAGGCACTTTTCAACACGTGACGATGTTTTCGTCAAACCCTTTCTCCATTCAATTGAATGAGTCGCAAAGCATGACGGTCCACTACGTATAAATTTACGATTCCAAAGCGACATGTGATTTTCGTCGGTTTACTACATAATATTTACTTGGTCACCGTAAAAACCGCAAAGCTTCTTTTTTACTTTATAAGACTGAAATCTAAAGAATATATTCCGAAGACACTGTTCCATACTCACATTTAATATTTGAGTTGTTTTAGATAGTTGCTTCATATACCGTACAAACGCTTTGAGTGTATATAAAAAAAATTCTGCGGATGATATCGAGGAGATAAATAATAATTGTGCACCTTATACTGCTGTTTAAAACTATGTACATGTATATCACGAGGAAAAAAAGCACACCCAATGCTTTATCGACACAATATCACCTACGTCTTTGTAAACAACGGTTTACGCCGATGTATTTCAAGTTGATATAAGGCTTCATAAAGCAAATTTTGTAAATGTGAGCATAGAAATGAGAGATTATACATCATTTTCAATATTTCTTTTATATATATATATATATATATATATATATATATATATATATATATATATATATATATATATATATATATATATATATATATATATATATATATATATATATATTTATATATATATATATATAATAAAAATGAGTTTCCAAGGGACAATTCAAGATGCCCTTTATTTTCAACACAACTGAGTTCGTATTGATACTTGTAGTAGCCCATAATGCATTGCAACTCATTCAACAGTCGGTAAAGTAAACAGATAGCTAATTTACATGCAAATTTATGCTGACGTCAGAAAATCTAGTGGTCTTGACCTGTAATTGGCCTTAGGTTATCTGGTTTGGAACACATTAATTATTCTAATAAGGAACAAGGACAGTCAGAATGGTATGGGACACTAACAGGGGACACAGAGGCTCCTGTGGGAGGCAGAGGGGCGCACTGATTTGAGGGCGGGCCGTGGCGCCCCTCCAATTCCCCCTAGCTGGAACTCTGAATGTTCAGTTCGACTTAGGGTGCTCATGCCCCATTTTGCCTGAATTGCTCATTGTAATGTTTCCATACAACTTATATCAATGTCTCAGGTCTATTACGTCATCATTCATGTATATTTATTTTTACCTACCTTCTGTCATCGTGCAGAACAGTTAATAGATAATTAAATACACTTCTACTTCATGTTTTATTCATATACATATAATGCATTATTGATTTATTGTAATATAATATTGTAAAGTACAACAACTTGCTCTGTATGTATTTTACTTTTCCTTAATTTCATCTCATAAGTGATTACTACCTGGTGTACAATTGTATCTCTTCTATGCCTCTCTGGGGGCCCTAGGCCTTGATTGGAAATAAACTATTGTCTATACACTTTAAATCGAGTACTGTCCCTTTGTGAGTCCAGCTATATAACATTTGGACGCGCTGCAATACATTTACTGTATTTTAATGAGTTCTCAATCTGTATATTATTTATTTAATGCTTTAAGGGGTAAGTTACAGGGTAGTTCCAACCTTGTACAATGATTTTATTGTCAACTGTCACTAAATATTTTCACTTAAACTGATAAATGTAACAAATATGAAGGAACAATATGGTGATGTCTTTATATGAGCGAAAAAATTCTCGAATGCGACGTAAAACAACACAATCAATCAATTAAGCGTTTCGCAAGTTCTATGGTCGATATAATGACCTTGTCAGCAAAAACATTCTATCATTAATTCGAATGTTGACTGACGTTTTTCATACAAATTGTTGTACCATTACAAGTATTTACACACTGAATTGTCTACGGATTTTTCCCGTTTGTCCGATCATGACAATGAGCACACGGCAGGATTGACCGGTCGACAGAATTGTTTACTCTTTCAACTATACCCTATATAATTAGCGACTAAGAAGTTATGCTTTCAATTTCTTTATAACTATATAAAATACACACAACCTTAATGAATCATAACTGTGGATAATAAAAGATTGATGATAAAGTAACGTTGTCACATTTTTTCCCCATTTTCCACTAAGGTAAATCCACTGAGGTTTTCCACTCTCGGCAAGGTCTAAGAGAGGCACACACAATTTATTTTTTTTTTTGAAAAAATGACATTGTGCTGTTTATATAAGCTGTATCTAGAATGAATTGTCTTCTTCAATTTTTAAATATTGTAACATTGAAAAACAAGCATATTTAAACAAACTTTCATTTGGTAATTTTTTCGAGGATATGTGTATGTAGCTATAGTTTGTAAAAGCAGAAAAAGGAAAGAATTCACATATCCTATCCTTCATTAACCAATATTTAAAAAACTTAGTTATTGTAGTTACGGATACCAACAAAGTATATTTCAGGAAAATTTTTAAAACTCATAAAATGCTGATTCCACATATTCAGACTTTCCCCAAATATTGCCTGGCTTATGTTCTGTTTCATAAATAAGTACTTTTTCAGTATGGCTGCATATGTACAGTATGAAAGCATGTAGTTCGCAAAATAAAAATAAATGAAAAAATAAAAAAAAGAAAGTTAATATAAAGATAATACAATTTATTACATTTTCAAAGGTGAAATACTGTGATTTATTTATTGGATAAAAGTTATATTCTCTCACAGTGTGAAAGGATACCAAAGTGATACTCTCTCACAGTGTGAAAGGATATCAAAGTAAGTAAAAAATAATTTCTGGCCTATACTAAGATAGACATAGTAACTAAACCATCTTGAGACTAAAACTGCCAACTTCTCCCCAGAAATGTTGCTAAAATCCATGTTACACTGTTTTCAATCTCCCAACTGTTAAGCAATGACGTCCCAACTGCTCAACTACGAAGTCACAGCCTGTGACACTGTGTTAAGAAAAGACAGAGGCAAAGGAAAAGTCAAAGAAAATGTAATAAACAGAAAATTCAATGTTTTGTAGTTGGATATGGAATTAATTTCATACATGAGACAGGATTTTTTAATATTTTCACTCGTGCTTTGCACTCGTGAAAAAATCAGAAAAATCCGCCCCACTCGTGAAATAAATTCCATATCCGAATACTAACCATTGAATATCCTCTGTGTATAATTGTCGCCCGCGTGGCGCAGTGGTTAGAGCGTCTGCTTTAGAGTCGCGGAGTAAGGAGTTAATCCTTACGTCGCGGGTTCGAATCCCACTGTAGGACGTGGAGACCGGTCCTTCGGATGAGACCGTATAAACCGAAGTCCCGTAGGTGATGGCACGAAAAAGATTCCTCACTGCTCAATGGCCCTGAGTGCCGAGTATAGGTCAAAATTTGCAGCTCTCTACAGGCCGCAAGTGGTGGTGTCTCCATATGAATGAAAAATTCTCGAGAGGGACGTTAAACAAACAAACAAACTCTTTGTATTATTTAGAGAAGAATTGCAACCATAAGTAAAAGCTTGTCTTTGTTATATCATTTTTATCCAAAATTCTATTTCAAAGATTAGAATCTCAGGGAAAAGTTGTGTTTGTAATTTTTATAAATTAAACGTATCATATTACGTCTAAAATAGGATTTTTGTCGAAATCAAATACGACAAACACAGATGCATGACAGCTTGTTAGATCTATGATTATGATATATCTAAAGCTTGATTGTTTAGATGCAATCAAATCTCTAAAATAAGTAACACTGGCAAACTGATCCACTGAATTGAAGAAAAAACATTTCTATGATTTTTAGTCATCGAGCTCTATATAAGAAACAATCAGTTTTACCGAGACAAATACTTTGACAACATTGTTTGAAAATCATGTTTTGGTTGCTGCTTTGTGAGGTAAGATAAATTTATATGCATTTCTCTAATCTACATTACTCGTTAAAGTAATATAGAAATAAATTTGCAGTCTTCAATTATTATTCCAAATTACATTTACTTCTTGATATCCAAGAATTATAGATATCTTCACTGGCGGATTTAGAGGAGCGTTGAGGGCGCACCCCTTAAATTTCCTAATATTAGTTTACGTGTGTATAAATATAAAGGAAAACTAGATACATATAGGTAGGCCTTGTTCAGATTGATTGTATGTTGTTTTACGTCCCGTTCGAGAATTTTTCACTCATATAGAGACGTCACCATATACCGGAAAAGGGCTTCAAATTTAGACCTTTACTCGGCACTCAGGGCCATATAGCAGTGAGGGTTCTTTATCGTGCCAACGCCTACCGTGGTACGGGGCCTCGGTTTCTAAGGTCTAATCCAAAAGACCCGCAACTTTCACTTCAAAGTGCCGAGCGCTTGACGAAGGAACCGTTGCTACATATTTTTATCGACTTAGGTCAGTCGCTGCCATGATTCGAACACACGACCATCCGATCACGGAGCAAGCACTCTATAGACTGAGCTACCATGAAGGTAGACTTGTTAAGAAAAATAATTTCAAAAACAGCACACGTTTTGCAATATGTGATTTGAGAACTTATCTTCTGCAGCAAGTTGCAAACATGTATAATTAAAATAAAAGTAATATTTAAAGTATAAAATCGACAAAAGAAATGCTCATTATGTTGTAAACATTTTTGTAACAGCTTCACAAAGTATTACGGAATTCAAAGATTCTGGAAATTATTTACGTGGCTGTATTTTTTCTTGCCTTAATCATTTGCACATGAAAGCCATTTTAAGAAATCATGTTTTTTAGCTTATATTTCCAAAAGACATTTGCAAACTGATTATTAGGAAAATGGGAATTCAAACCTAACAGTACTGTAAATACTTCCAAAGAGAAAAATTGATCATTTTCTTTAAAAAAATTCGCCACGAAATATAGTTCCCCATTTAGTGCTTTTTGTATGGGATTTCATCGTGGGTTTCTTAATTAAATGTATATTTTTATTGGCACTGTAGGATCTAAATTTATTGTAAGAACTAAAATATGATGGATTTTGAAAAGGAGGTCTAAACAAAATCTGCTTAAAAGCTCAGGATCAACCACCTACGTGCAACCTATTGTCTTTGTTTACAAAATAAGTAAATCAAACCAGCAATATATTTAAAAAAAAAAAAAGGCTATTACCAGAAAAATTAAAGTTTCGAATTTTTGAAATTAATTCAAAGCAATAATAATATATGATGAACTTTATTTTGTGGCAGATTTCTTTTTAAAGAAAATTACATTACTGGTAAATGGGAATTTAACTAGATTGAATTCTGCCATCATATTCTGACAAATATACAAATCTAATTTGAAAATCCAGAGAAAAATATCCCCATTTTAGCTTTGATTTTCAAATAGGCCATATTTGTAGATACTAAAAAATATTCATGACAAAACATTCATGAGTACACAGAATAAGGAAATGATACTGGCAGACACGCCGTTCCTTTGAGTCTATAAAGGACAAAGACTCAAAGAGTTCATTTGGTGTCCCTCGGTTAATCCTGAGGGATATTAAACATATGACATATGTGCAGTCTTCCGTTGAAGATAACAAACAGTGACCAATCTCAGAAATCCAGTTAACAAAACAAGGCGTGACCAGGGCAGAAAGACGGACCCCTGGAATCACCGGAGGTATCCCAATATTTATAACTGGATTTCTTCATTTTCATTTAAAACGGTGTTTTAAACACATATTTTTACTGTGTTTACATGAAATTCATCTTGCCTTATTTGACCAAGCCAGAGTTATTATAAAATATGCATTAAAGGAATTTATTTCTCAAATTTAAGAAACCCGTAGGAACCTCCCATTTTCTACATCCTTACCTTAAGACCTCAAATCCAATGAAAAAAGTTACTTTTTTTAGTGGCAATCAGTAAAAGGAAATTTCTAGTTATTCTGATTTTTTTCCCTTGGGTATAAATAACAAATTTAATTGGGTATTTGAGTTAATTAGTGTATTTTCCTTTAAAACGACTAGAAAGTACGTCTTTCTGTGGATGTTCGCTTTCATATCATACAATTTTTTTGTGTTCAGGTTTTCTTCATGTTACAAGCTCGAGTTAGCAGTCTTTCCTCTAAAGAGTATCTGACCGATGTTCCGCAGCTAACATCGAAGGATAGCTGCAATCCGAATCCTTATATTCAACCAAAAATGGTAAGCATTCTTTTAAAATGTCACTTTTCTTCTAGACATAACTAAACTTATCTTAAAACTATAATATATGTAATGCTAAGTGTGAACAATGTTAAAGAAAATAAATAACGATATGAGATATTTACATTATTTAGAAATTTCATAAGTGTAAAAAGCTGAAAACAATTGGAATACCATCCTAGGAACATACATGTACATATCAGAGAAAGTAATATAAAATGATATACTGTATACAATCACAGTTCTGTTTAAGAAATTATAGATGTTTTTAAAAATTTGCCCTGTTTTCGCCTACCTGTGAGTAGGGCGACAGGGGCGAAAATAAAACGGGGGGGGGGGGGGGGGGGGTCCCTGTACATGTATACAGTAACATGTTTTAAAAAGTACTGTATAGTAGTTTTTTGTTGCTTTTTATTCCCCTGCATCGAAGATTCGGGGTTATGTAGTTTTTGCCCTGTCCGTCCGTCTGTCTGGTTGCCTGTCTGTCTGTTTGTCCGCAAAAGCTTAAACATTGCTCATAACTTTCATATTTCACAAGTATATTCGTTGTGACTAGACATTTCTTTGGGTACCATCATATTATCATATTTAACCTTGGAATTTGACCGAGTTTTACAAAATTTTACCGAACTTTAATCTTGGCCATAACTTTTAAAGAGTTGGTTCTAGGGCTTTCATACTTCACAAGTTTAATCAATGAGACAAAATCGTCCTTAAGATACCAACAACTTTGACTTTGACCTAGGAATTTGACCTACTTTTGAAAAACTTTAACCTTGACCATAACTTTTCAATGATTGCTGCTAGGGCTTTCATATTTCGCAGGTATATTTCTCGGGCCTTACTTTGGATATCAACATATCAATTGACCTTGGAGTTTGACCCAGTTTTACAAAATTTTGCCCAACTTTAACCTTGGCCATAATTTTTGAACAGTTGGTGCTAGGGCTTTCATACTTCACATGAGTAATCCTTGTGACATGACCTTTCTTTGGATAGCAACAAGTTGGACCCTTTGACCTTGACCTAGGAGTTTGACCTACTTTTGAAAAAATAAACCTTGGCCATAACATTTGAACAGTTTGTGCCAGGGATTTCATTCTTAACAAGTGTTATCCTTGTGACAAGACCTTCCTTCAGATACCAACAACTTTGACCATTTGACCTTGACCTTGGAGTTTGACGTACTTTTGGAAAACTTAAACCTTGGCCATGATTTTTGAACTGTTCGTGCTAGGGCTTTCATACTTCACATGTGTAATCCTTGTGACAAGACCTTTCTTTGGATAGCAACAAGTTTGACCCTTTGACATTGATCTAGGAGTTGGATCTACTTTTGAAAGAAATAAGCCTTGGCCATAACTTTTAAACAGTTGGTGCTAGTGATTTCATTCTTCACAAGTGTTATCCTTTTGACCTCCCTTCAGATACCAATAATTATAACCCTTTGATCTTGGAGTTTGAAATACTTTTGACAAACTTTATCCTTGGCCATATCTTTTGAACGATTGGTGCTAAGGCTTTCATATCTCACATGTGTATTTCTTGTGAGAAGGCCTTTCCTTGGGCACCGTTAATTTTGACCATTTGACATTGACCTTGATGTTAGACTTACTTTTGAATTTTTTTTTTAACCTTTTCCATATCTTTTCATTGGTTGCTGCTAGGAATTACATGGAAGCAACATATTTGATTTGCATTTGAGAAAGTTTAACCTTCACTATAAGTTGACATACGTGGGCATCAGTGTTTCACAAACACATTGCTAATTTTTTTCTTGCATGGGAAAACCTGAAATATTAAACGTTTAACGTTATCATTCAACTCAAAATGAGAAAATATCTATATAGGTCGTTTGGTTGTTATCTTGTAAATAAATTTATGACATTTCGATTTTAAATAATATAAATCCAAGGCTAATCAAGCAGCGTAAAACAAAACCACACAAACACACAAAAAAACCATTTCCGAGACTGCTAACACCTAGTTCACCACATGCCGTGTTGAAACATTTTTAGGAAAAAAAGGTTTTAGTTTCTTGACGTTTTCTGGGAATAGAGATGTTTCTTTGTCGTGTTCATGGAATGGCAAATTGATTTTCAATTTCATCAAATTTGAATTTCAGTCTGAAAAAACCTCCATAAGCAAAAATGAGCATCCACCTTATGCTCCTTATTTGAAATTTGAAGAAGGCGGAATCCATGATCCTCATGTGCATGTCAAGAACGTAAGACTGTTACAAGAAAAGTACTTCTCTTCCATGTTTTTTCCCCTCTTGTGTGGGAAACCATAAACAGTCAACGTTTTCCTTTCTAATTTCACTAAAATTGAAAAGAAAAAAATGTCTGTCGTTTGTTTGTCCTCTTCTGAAAATGACATTTCATTCCATTTTCTTAAGTCACCTATCACACGGCTTTCTCATATCAATCTCTTCTCGTCCGCCATTATATGTCATTTGAGTGTCCTTCATGATAGTTTGAACATGTATGAGTTTTCTTTCGAAATAGTCAATCGAATCCGAATTCACTTAGATGTATAAGAAAAAAAGACACCATTCTGTAGTAAAATTGTCTTGTTGTCAAGTGGAAATTCAATTATTTTTCTATTAACAGGCATCATATTATTAACTGCATATAAATAATAAAATTGCATGGCTACTGAAGCAACGTTGAAAAAAGCAAACACAGAGAAAATATATTAATAAAAAGGGAAAAATAAAAAAAATTAATTCCGAGACTGCTATTATCTAGTTAACTGTATGTTGCGGTGAAACATATATTTAAAAGGGGTGGGGGTGTTTAGTTTGTCGATGTTTTCTTGTAATAAAGATATTTCTTTGTCGTGACCATCGAATAGCAAATTGAGTTTCAATTTTCATCAAATTTGAATTTCAGTCTGAAAAAACCTCCATAAGCAACGATGATCATCCATCTAATGGTCATTCCATTTTCATTCCATTTTCTTAAGTCAACTATCACACGGCTGTCTCATATCAATCTCTTCTCGTCCGCCATTATATGTCATTTGAGTGTCCTTCATGATAGTTTGAACATGTATGAGTTTTCTTTCGAAATAGTCAATCAAATCAGAATTCACTTAGATGTATAAGAAAAAAAGACACTATTCTGTAGTAAGATTGTCTTGTTGTCAAGTGGAAATTCAATTATTTTTCTATTAACAGGCATCATATTATTAACTGCATATAAATAATAAAATTATATGGCTACTAAAACAACGTTGAAAAAAACCAAACACAGAGAAAATATATTAATAAAAAGGGAAAAAAAATAATTCCGAGACTGCTCCTATTTAGTTTACTGTATGTTGCGGTGAAACATATATTTAAAGGGGGTGGGGGTGTTTAGTTTGTCGATGTTTTCTCGTAATAAAGATATTTCCTTGTCGTGCTCATCGAATAGCAAATTGATTTTCAATTTTCATTAAATTTGAATTTCAGTCTGAAAAAACCTCCATAAGCAAAAATGAGCATCCATCTAATGGTCCTTATTTGAAATTTGAAGATGGCGGAATCCATGATCCTCATGTGCATGTCAAGAACGTAAGACTGTTACAAGAAAAGTACTTCTCTTCCATGTTTTTTTTCCCTCTTGTGTGGGAAAACCTTAAATGGTAAACGTTTTCCTTTCTAATTTCACTAAAATTGAAAAGAAAGAAAAATGTCGTTTGATTGTCCTCTTCTGAAAATGACATTTCATTCTATTTTCTTAAGTCAACTATCACACGGCTGTCTCATATCAATCTCTTCTCGTCCGCCATTATATGTCATTTGAGTGTCCTTCGTGATAGTTTGAACATGTATGAGTTTTCTTTCGAAATAGTCAATCAAATCAGAATTCACTTAGATGTATAAGAAAAAAAGACACCATTCTGTAGTAAGATTGTCTTGTTGTCAAGTGGAAATTCAATTATTTTTCTATTTACAGGCAACATACGAGGGTTGTCCAAAAAGTTCGTGGACAAATGCTTAATTTTCTTTATTAAGTCCGCAATGGCAAACATGTACGATAATATCTTAATATAGACCATGATTGAGTAAATGTACAAAAAATTAAAACAATACACACTATTTACTGAACATTATAGGTGTAAATACTTTGTATATGCAAGTCGCACGGGCCAGTCTGACGTAACGCTTTTTTAAAGATAACGTCAGAAATATGAATTTTGAATTTTTATCGCATGTTCATAGACGCACGCTATTTTTCTTTATTATGCCACATTGCCAAATGTGTGAAATAATATTCATGTATAGATTATAATTAATTTAAATTTTAAAATTCAAAACAATACACATTATTTACGAGCGTTATTAATATTAACACTTCGTAAACACAGGATGCACAGCCCAGCCCGGCGGCGCTATATTTATAACAACGTCATGAATAGGAATATATCCTATTTTCATCAAATAACAGTAGTTTTCCACTTCTTGTAGTGTCTCTGAAATTTTACACACCGTTGAAAAATCGTATACACCAATTACAAATCACTAGACTAAATATTTTCCAATAAATTTAAGTTGTTTGAATAAATATTTTGTTTTTGACGACGTTTCAACCATATTAACCATAACTGTATGATTGGACGCTGTCCCGTTCGGATGACCGACGTCGCTTTTTCTGTCAATTTTTGAAACATACTTCTTGCGGTTTTCACTTAATATTTTCATTGTCTATTTAGTAAGCGATACTAAAGGTATCAGAAAATAGCGATAACCGCTTTATTTGTGATATATTAAATTTTTATTCAGCTTTGACTCGTTTTAAAATGAAAATAATCATTTCAATCAGATCACTTTATTTAAAAGTTCATGGCATTTTAACCCTGGTCAGTGCGCACTATCGGCGACCTTTAATGGCCGAGATTTTTATAAAAATATTAAGTTCAAACAATAAAAACCAAACTATTCCGACTTGGATTTTCATGACTAATATTTTGGTATACAATAAGCATATCTTGAACCATTCATTTTGACAAAAACGCCATTGTCCACGAACTTTTTGGACAACCCTCGTATTATTAACTGCAAATAAATAATAAAATTGCATGGCTACTCAAGCAACGTTGAAAAAAGCAAACACAGAGAAAATAAATTAATAAAAAGGGAAAAATGAAAAAAAAAAATAATTCCGAGACTGCTACTATCGATTTCACTGTATGTTGCGTTGGAACATATATTTAAAGGGGAAGGGGGTGTTTTAGTTTGTCGATTTTTCTGTGAATAGAGATTTTCCTTTGTTGTTTTCATAGAATGACAAATTGATTTTCAATTTTCATCAAATTTGAATTTCAGTCTGAAAAAACCTCCATAAGCAACGATGAGCATCCATCTAATGGTCCTTATTTGAAATTTAAAGATTGCGGAATCCATGATCCTCATGTGCATGTAAAAAATGTAAGACTGTTACAAGAAAAGTACTTCTTTCATGTTTTTTCTTGCATGGGAAAACAATAAATATTAAATGTTTAGCTTTATCATTCTATCAAAATGAAAAAGAAACAATGTAGGTCGTTTGATTGTTTTCTTGTAAATACATGTATGACGTTTCAATTGAAATGCAACATATTATTTTTTGCATCAAAATAATAACATTTCATGGCTAATAAAGCAACGCAAAAAAGTCACACAGAAAGAAAAAAAAAAACAAAAAATTCAAAGATTGCTAACATCTAGTTCAACATATGCCGTGTTGAAACATTTTTGGGAAAATGGGTTTTAGTTTGTCGGTGTTTTCTGGGAATAGAGCTTGTCCTTTGTCGTTTTCATGGAATGGCATATTGATTTTCAATTTTCATCAAATTTGAATTTCAGTCTGAAAAAACCTCCATAAGCAACGGTGATCATCCATCTAATGGTCCTTATTTGAAATTTGAAGATGGCGGAATCCATGATCCTCATGTGCATGTAAAAAATGTTACAAGAAAAGTACTTCTTTCATGTTTTTTTCTTGCATGGGAAAACAATAAATATTAAATGTTTAGCTTTATCATTCTATCAAAATGAAAAAAAAAAAACTATGTAGGTCGTTTGATTGTTTTCTTGTAAATACATGTATGACGTTTTAATTTAAATGCGTCATATGATTTTCTGCATGAAAATAATAAAATTCCAAGGATAATAAAGCAGCGGAAAAAATCACACACAGACCAAAAAAAAATTTCAAAGACTGCTAACACCTAATGTACCATATGCCGTGTTGAAACATTTTTTGAGAAAATGGGATTAAGTTTGTCGATATTTTCTGGGAATAGAGATTGTCCTTTGTCGTTTTCATGGAATGGCAAATTGATTTTCAATTTTCATTAAATTTGAATTTCAGTCTGAAAAAACCTCCATAAGCAACGATGAGCATCCATCTAATGGTCCTTATTTGGAATTTGAAGATGGCGGAATCCATTATCCTCATGTGCATGTAAAGAATGTAAGAATGTTACAAGAAAAATACTTTTTTCATGTTTTTTTTATTTGCATGGGAAATCCTGAAATGTTAAATGTTTACCCTTTTCGTTCTACTCAAAATAAAAAAAAAGAAACTATATACATATAGATCGTTTGATTGATTTCTTGTAAATATGACATTTCAGTATGAACTCATCATATAATTAACTGCATATAAATAATAAAATTTTGAGGCCAAATAAGCAGCGTAAAAACAAATCACACAGAGAGCCCCCCACCCCCACCCCCCGGAAAAAAACCCAATTATTTCCAAGGCTGCTACCACCTACCACCTAGTTCATCAAAAGCCTTTTTGGATAATTTTTCTGGAAATTTTTTTTTTTTTTTTTTTTTTTTTTTTTTGATGTTTTTCTTGAATTGGAAAACTTGAAGCATTCAACATTTACCCTTATTGTTGTAGTCAAATTCAAAAAATAAATCAAAATAAAAAAGCCATGTTCGTCGTTCGATTTTTTAATGTGAAAATGACATTGACTTTCAATTCCACTTATTCTAGTGCTCTAAGTCAACGGCTGTCTCACAGCAATCTGTTCTCGTCCGTTTTTATACGTCCTGCGAGCGTCCTTTTTGATATTTTGAACATGTGTAGTTTTTCCGTAGTGACCTATTCAAACAATTCTAGTGCATCAGAAGAAAATGTCAGTAGAGAGATTGCCTTCTTCTCTTCTTTTCTTGCCTTCTTTTACATAATTGAATTAAAAAGAAAAATGTATCAAATATTATAAATGAAAATGAAGATGTTTCTTTGTAATGTGTATGAAATTGAAAATTGATCTTTATTTTTCATTGATGGTCCAATTTAAATTAAAATTTCAGTCTGACAAAACCTCCAGAAGCAGAAATGATCACCAAGCTAACGTTCCTTATTTGAAATTTGAAGACGGCGGAATCCATGATCCTCATGTGCATGTAATGATGGTAAGATTGTTACAAGAAAAGTTATTCTTTTTCTGTGCGTTGGAAAACCTGAAACACTCAACGTTTATTTCATAATTCTAGTAAAACAAAGCATACGGGTCGTTTAATTTTCTTCCTGTGAAATAAAATTTTAATTTCATACCTTTTTCTAACATCACTTATATTGAAAAGCTGACTCATAGCAATCAATTGTCGTCCCCGTGGGTCTCTCACAGAATTTTAGATGATTTAGTTCTTTTTCTTAAATTGTCAGTACTTTAAAAAAAAAAAAAAAAAATTAAATTAAACAAACGTATTTTATTGAAGTGGCTTTGCTACTAATTATGATGCAAGCCCGTGCATGATATCGCGTAAAGATTTTATTAAGGTCTTCCGTCACAACGGAAGACCTTCTACTGATTCTGATGGTTAAGATTATTATTAAGGTCTTCTGTTTCCAACGGAGGACCTTCTTCTGATTGTGATGATTAAGATTATTCTTATTATTCTTTTTTTTTTCCTAGACGCCAACTTTGACGCTTCATATCTTCCTCATTTTTAAACAGATTTTGTTCAAATTTTCAGAGCTTTTAGACTTTACAAAACACTGTCAGAATACTGTAATACAATTCGGAAATTACCTTCTGTTCACGAGTTATTCCCCTTTGATTGAATTTTGCATGCCTCCGATTTCCAGACAAAGGCTCAGAAATGGTTATAATTGGAGCACAAAACCCTTTGAAATTGAAAAGAGGAAGCATTGAAGTTGTGCACATCGGTTTTTGTTTTTTTGATTTTTGCATTAAAAATGGCGCTAGAGAGGGGTCAAAAGTTAGAACGCGGAAAACAGCAAAACATTTGACATATTTTCCTTTATATCTTGAAAACTAGAAATATTTTGTTAAGACATGTAGAACAAAAGTTGTGCATAATTGCAAGGGCTTTCATATTATACTATTTCAAAGGGGCTGGCCCCTATGATTAGGGATCTTGGGCCCTTAAAAGTTTTTGCTTTATAACTCAAAAACGGTAAATATTTCGATCTGGATCTTGGGAACAAAATTGTTCTTTTACACCTTTTTGATCTAATGAAAATGTTGTTTTGTTCGAGTATACCATGGGTATTGCGTAATACGTATTAGAAAGCAGGCCAGGTAAACAGGTAACGTTTTTCATTCGGCAAGGAAATCAGACCTCTTCATGTGTATAACTTAAACAGACTTGCTATCAATAATAATACCCTGCGGTATTTAATGTTAATTTTCTTTTTAATAAGGTTTAAAACGTGGTTTATGGTTCACTATTAAATTATTTATTACAACTAGTCTTTCTTTTCTTCTTTTTTAAATTAGGTTAATAGTGTTCAAAAGCGGAGAATATTAAATCTATCTTTCTACGTTTATTTTTACAACAAACTTTGTAAGTGATTTTAAACTGTATGCATTGAATAATTCACGATCATTAGCTGTATGCATATTACGGTCTCCATGTTCAGCTCGATGTTTAGTTATATAACCCAACGCGCGAATCCCACGCTGTTGATCGAGGTCACCAGTGTACTAGCCATCTGTGGCCATAAACAAAGCTAGTATTTGTGATCGCGTATAATGTCAATTTTGTACAAAGAGCTATTAATTAATGGAAAGTTATGTTTTTAATTATATCGAATCAGTAAGATTACTTTACCGATCTTTTATAATCTTAATTCCAAACACTGGTGCATAAAAATCATTTTGAATTTTAATCGCTGTTTTTGTCTGTTCACGCAACAATACATTTAAAAAAAGTATTGCTCTATCCCGTGTTGTTGTATTTTAATTCATCTGCAATTGTAATTGAATGGGGGCTTCGGTAAATAATTGTAATTATTACGCATGCTACGCACATATTATTTTTACCATCACTCTTGTGAATGTCCATTTATTATTTATAGAATTAAATAAACATTAACATAAATAAAAATTCCTTCAAATATACATGTACTATAATTCAAGTCTTTGTAAAATAGCAAATAGTTTTATCCATCTCTGCCGCTTTGTGTCTTTAAGTGTTGTAGTCCAGTCCTCGTTTACATACACGTGGCCACAGAGAGCCGCGGGCACCTCGATGTTGAAATACATTGTTGCTCTACACCGCACAAACAACTAACGTGTACATGCAGTGTAGTAACTGGCAAAGATTGTTTGAAAAATATAAACTCGCATGTGTTCGCTACGAAGCATTCATTTTAAAATTTTATTTACATGTAGATACCTTATAAGAACAAAATAAAGTAAATGTATAACACCTAGAACAATGTTTAAAAATCAAAATACAAATATCGTGTGCTCGGAAGGGTAGATGGCTTGAAAGGGTGTGTCTGTGAATGCTTAGATCTAGCAACACACTTCGCAAAGTTAAGCATACTTTAAAAGTGGGGGCAATCCCCAATCCTCGCACCCTTCCTTTTTGAATCTAAAAATATCATACTGAGAGTTGTATATAGAGCGGGAATGTTATTTTATTAGTCCTTAAAGGCACAACTTTAGAAATGACTTATAAATTTTTTTTAGATAAGATTGTTTCGCGATACAGCTGTGATAAATCTTAGGAACTTCTAAAGTTATAACTTAGGCATATCTTAAGATAACTTAGGAAACGTTTTTGAAACAGGCATGTCAAGCATTCAGTCAGATCTATTACGACGTCCATATTACCATATAAGAGAATGAAATTTTGTTTTGTATATAAAGTGGTTATTACAAATATGCCTGTTACAAAAATGTATGTTGCAATCTTCAAAAGCTATCGAATTATTTGCATACGTGTACTCGTACATATGAACATTGATCAACACTGATCAAGTGTATACCGGGACCCGGGATAGTCTTATTATAGCTCTTGCTTTGTCAAATCATTACTTTCATACCCCTTGCATTTAAGAAAAACAATGTTATAAAAAAAAATAATAATCTGACATATAACAAGTATACATGTAGCGTGTGCAATTTATTTGGCTAGGGGCATGTACACACGTGGTTCGAAACTGTAGGGGGCTACAAATGCGGCCATAACTAGTATATTTTTGAGGTGTTATAAAAAACAAATAATACTCACAAAAGCTTATAAAATTGCCGTTCTATCGATACCTTATATGCCATGTTTCATCCACCAACAACGCCACGACATCGATGAGAAATACGTTTCTACACGGGCATTTTCTTCGAAAAGGATAGGAAGTTAATGAATTAAAATAATTAATTCTTTTAGTTAACGCATTATGTTTACCTATTTATTTGTTGTATGCAATAAGTATAGACCTTACTAATAATGACTGTTTGGTTGTCACACCTGTGCATGTGTCGTGCGAGGTACAGCGGTAAGGTAAATTACCGAGAGTCGCGATGTGCGGGGTGATTCGGAATACCCTAAATGACTGTGGTCCATTGAATTTCTAGTAGTAAATCAACCTGTCAAATTTAACATGGGCCCACATAAAACGACTAAATTCGTTTCATGAATGAACTGGTTCTTAACAAATATATGTACAGTATACAATATCTTTTCTTTAGATCTGTTTGTTTATTATTTTCAACCACAATCTGCAGTACATGTATAGTTACACGAAATCCATGCACAACGGCGCTACACCTGTCAATCAAAATCACTCGATATTGTAAACTCAGTCTGGTGTTACGGCAGTATTTCCGAAGTGATTCAAAATATTCTATCGGCTAATTCTAATTTTTCGCGTTGAATAATAATATTTTGGAACAAAGTTGGAATTAAGGCTGGAGCTGCATGCTGTGAATTTATCACACCTGCAGTCTGCAGTCTTCCCTTCTTACATGTATATGAAGCATCTGTTGAGTAATGAATCAGAGAGCATAATATGCGGAACAAGTTTGATTGAGATTTTTACTTTTCCTTTAAGATAAAATGATTAATAACATAATATATGCATCTAATAGATACATATAAATGTACATGTATAGATTTTTAAAAACAAGAATCTGTAATTGAAAATGTGAAAGTGAAGAGTTTAGGTAATAGTTCTTAACCAAAATTTAATGACAGTTCATTCCTTCCTAGTCTCTATATAACTTTTAATTACGGCCGTGCCCTCTCCCCTTCAAAAGATGTCTAATACATGCTTTTAAATTCTGTTTATGTATCAAGAAATTTCCACAGGTATTTGTGGACAGGATCCCCCCCCCCCCCCTCAAATTCAACCCCAATGTTTGTTGGACATTTTTTCCCACAAATTATATTTATTACACTTATTCATCATGTGTACCATAGGAAAAAATCGAGTACAAGTACCTGTGGAAATTTCTATTTGCCCCCCCCCCTTCCCAAAAAAACTGAAATTGTTTTCTACGGGCTTGACAACAGGTACTTGTGGACAGACCCCCCCCCCCCGATATTCAACCCCGGGGCTTGTTGGACATTTTTTCCACAAATTATATTTATTGCACTTACTCATCATGTGTACCATATGAAAAAATCGTGAAAACCCCAAAATAATCGTTCCACACAAAAAATGCCTCACTATGTATAGTTAAAACATTAATTTTTCATATTTCTTGATGAAATTAACATTAATAAAATCAACACAAAATTAATACCGTATTACATATCACTTGAATTTATCATAAAGCAGAAAATCTGTTCTGCAGGCTTCAAGGCCAGCTCAGGAACCTAAAGATGTCCTCATTTTCCAAGTCCAGTACAGAACGTAAATTAAATGAAATAAATCACACGATCACTGGGAAGAACTCAAAGACTCTTGAGGAAAAGATATTTTGATTCGACTTATAGACTGAAATAAACCGATATTCTCTTTTTGCCACCCTTTCCTGGTGCCCTGGGACTCTGAATGTAGGATCAGTATTTTTCTCACATGTCCGTTGTACGGATTGTACGGGGGGGGGGGAGACCTTCTGAAAATAGTCTTTTATTGTAGTTTTAATATGTAAATTTTGATTTAGTTGCTGCTTGCACCCTCCCCACTCTTTGTTTCTCTAGTCATACATAGGCGAATCCCAGCAAAAATGTAATGACCCCCCCCCCCCTCCAACACACACTTTTTTTAAATGTGTATTGCGATAGGACTTAAAATTGGAAAACATTTTCTGTATATCTCTACATCGAAAAATATAAAACAAATATTTTTTTTATATTTCCTTTTTAAAACAACATAGATAATTATGCATAGCTAATTAAATACTGAATTAAATATTTATCTTTGCAGACAATATGCTCTGGGTTATAGAACATGATGTGAAAGCGTATCGTAATGAACCTTGTAATCCGTTGGATTTTCAGTTTTAAGGCCAATGCGAAAACCCAAAGACGCCAACATTTTATTATGCTACTGTAATCGAAGATCCGGGGGGCATACAGTTTTTGTCCTGTCCACCTGTCTATTTGTCTGTTAGACTGTGTTAGCCTCTTTGTCCGCAAAAACTTTAACTATGCCCATAAAATTTGATTGGTTGGAACTACTGCTTTCATATTTCTTATGTGTATTCCTAGTAACAAGGACTTCCTTCAGGTACCAACATATTTGACCTCTTGACCTTGAACTTGGAGTTTGATCCTCTTTCGCAAAATTTTACCAAACTATAACCTTGGCCAAAACTTTTGAACAGTTGGTGCTATGGCTTTTATACTTCACATCTGTATCCCTTGTGATAAGTCTCCTCCTTGGGTATAAATATGTTTGACCATTTGACCTTGACCTTGGAGTTTGACCAACTTTTAAACAACTTTAGCCTTGACAATAACTTTTGAATGACTAGTACTAGGGCTTTTATATTACATAGGTAATTTTCTTGTGACAAGGCCTGTCATTGTATACCTTTAATTTTGACCATTTTACCTTGACCTTTGAGTATGTCCTACTTTTGAAAAACTTTAACCTTGGTTTTAACTTTTGAACAGTTGGTGCTAAGGCTTTTTTAATACCACATGTGTATTCCTTGTAACAATTAAGACCTTCCCTCAAGTACAAACAATTATGATCCCTTGACCTTGGAGTTTGACCTTTTAAAGAAATTAACCTTGGCCATACATTTTAAACTGTTGCTGCTGTGGCTTTCATACTAGTATATATTTCACAGTATATTCTTTGTTCAAGACCTTTATTTGGGTAATAACATGTTTTTTTATCTTTTGATCTTGACCATGGAGTTTGACTTGCATTTGAGAAACTTTTAACTTTTGCCATAAGATGCCATATGGGGGCATCAGTGTTTCAAAAATCACACGTTGTTCAGTATCCAAATCGGGCATAAAACATTTACAATGATCCTTTAAAGCAGTGAGTTGAACCTAATAAATTACGACTATAGAAATTATGATAATTTATTTCGATGTATGGTCTAAAAAAAAACGTTTATTATACCTCTGTGAAAACTAGCTTACAAGTGAAAAATCACTAGTAAAATAGAATTTGATTGGCCGAGAAAGTCACGTGTCCATCATGTTTGCCCTGCAATAAAACGTCGTGTTTCACGATTGTGACGTCACAATTAAACGAGTGAGGAGTTAGATTGTTTATAGCAACGCTGCTAACTTCGTTTGCGCGGTAACAACAACTAAAAATTCACCCCAAAAAATCACCTTAATTAATGGAATTGCATACAGATAGTAGATTAAACGTTCTTTGTTAAAATGTTTGCACTTTTCAAAATTCGTTTATGAAAATACAGCTAACATACGTCATGAGACGTCACAGTCTAGACGTTCCAAATGTCTCGTGCTGTTTGAAGAGGCGGATCTTAAAATTAAGTGAACAATGCACTCGCCCAACGGTCGCACCGTCAATATATTATCGTTGATTGATTGTGTCGATTTAAATGTGTAAAAATGTAATGGTGTTTGAATGTTACTGGTGTGATCACACAAACTTGTCACGTAGGAATTTTTTTTAAGGAAACGAGGCTATTGGTGTACCTGTAACTTACATCTCTTTCATATCGTTCTCATCAAATGCATGTTTGCTTTATTCATTGGATCTCCTTTGTAATTCCTGCATTTTGGTTAATTCGGTATTATAAACAATTTATTGCATAATAGTGAGGGAGACATAAAGATTTCTTCGCAAATGAAAAATCATATTTCTCTCGGGCGTTGCCTTCGGGGAGTATGATTTTTCATGGGCGAAGAAATCTTCATGTTGCCCTCGGGGAATATGATTTTTTATGGGCGAAGAAATCTTCATGTCTCCCTCACTATCATGCAATAAATGCAAACTGTGAACTTGTCAATTCCGAAACACACAAAAGGGTATCACTGATATCATACAGAGTGTATCATTGCCTTGATCAGGCCCATAGGAAGCAAATTCAGGGGGTTATTTTTTTTTGGGGGGGGGGGCACAGCCATACATTTTCAGTTGACAGCTGAGGGGGCACTACTACCATAAATTTCCTGACAAGCAAAAAAAAAAGGTCACCAACTACCAAAAATTCCTTGACAAGCCAAAAAAAAAAAAAAAAAAAGAAAAAAGAAGGTTATCAGACGTTTTTATTGAGGTGGCACAAGCTATAGTATCTATGTCTACTATAGTAATCTATATATCGGCAAAATTATTGGAGGGCACGCCCCCCCCCCTCCCTCGGTTCCTACGGCCATGTTGATTAAATTTAGGGTCACTAAGGAAAGAATGTTTTGACTGGATGAATGGTCTGAAAGAACATGTGTTAACTTGTCGAGTCGGTAACACATAGATGGGGTTTGCTTATAACCAGAGTGTGTCATGGTTTGATGCAAGGTCATTTGAACGAGTTCAAGGTCATCAACGGAGAAACAACATTCCTTAACTGTCTTTCTACTGATGAGACATTGCAAGTTGATACCCCTTACAAGATTGCTTATAACCTTAGAATGTGGCATGACCTTGACTCAAGGTCACTTCTTCCTGTTCGCAGCTCCAACGGAAGACCTACTCGTTGCTTTGCAACGAGCTCTGCTCTAGTTCTTTTTTTTTTCTTCTCCTTTCTAGACGCCAACTTTGAGGCCTCATATCTCGCTCATTTCTCAACGGATTTTGCTCAAATTTGCAGGGTTTATAGACGTTACAAAACTCTATCAGAATGCCGCAAACATGTCAAAAATCCACTTCCGCTTTTGAGTTATCTCCCTTTAAATGAAAATTTAGGACTCTTCATTTCCGGATAAAGGCTCCGAGACTACAAAAGCTGGAGTAGAAATTCTACCGAATTTAAATAATAGAAGGATTGAAGTTGTGCACATCTATTTTTGTTTTTTGATTTCTGTGTTCAAAATAGCGCTAGATAGGGGTAAAAAATTAGAACGCCTAAAAGCGCGAAAATTTACACATATTTTCCTATGTATCTTTTAAACTAAAAATATATTGTTAAGACATGTTGAATAAAAGTTGTGCACAATTTTAAGGTCTTTCATTTGGCACCTCCAAAAAGGGACTGGTCCCTAAAATTAGGGATCTAGGGTCCTTGAAAGTTTTCGTTTTATAACTCAAAAACGGTAAATATTTCGATATAGCTGTCGCTAAAAAAGTTGTTCTTTAACATATTATTGATCTCGTGAACTTGTTATTTTGTTCGAGTCTTTTTTAATAAATGAGCTAGAAGCTTGACCCATATACAGGTAACTAGTTTCATTAGACAAGTGAAGGTGAAATCTTTATGCGCATAACTGAAATAAACTTGCTATAAATGATAAACCTATCCAAAATAAATACTAATACTACTTCAAAATAAGTTTTTACGTGTTCTGTGGTTTCATTCCAAATTATTGAGTCACACATTTTCAATACGTCTCGGGGTTTGTTTTTGTTTATAATTACGTAACCGGCCATTCCCCGATCACGCGTGACCTAGATCCAGTGATCAGTGGCCATACACTAAACAGGCATTGCCGTTCTAAATCTATTTTGCAAACTCAACTATGTACGGATAATTGTTTTTTTTTTAGTCAAATCGGATCTTTCAAATTATTTCATCTTATCTATGTTGGTCATGTTGGTGATATACTTATTAAATTATTGTGGCCGAAATTACAAGAGATCCATTGCGTGTGAACCAGCGACCTTCGTTCGTAAACAAAACATCTGTTCGTCGTTTAATGTTGAAATATACACTATATTAAATTAAAAAAAAAAGTTAGCAAAAAATAAATCAGTCTTTAACTGCATTTAACTGCGTTTCACATATACCCGGGTTTTGTGTTTGTTTACAATTATGTAACCTAATTATGTAGCCGAGGAAGCAGCTATTAGTGCTCATACACAAAACATTGTCGTTCTATATTCATTTTGCTGACACAATGATTTACGGAAAATTATTTTTTAAATCATACCGGATCATTCAATTAAATCATTTATTCTTATCTTAATTTGATTTAATTTAAATCCAAAACATTTTATTAAGGACGTATAAAGGTACTCGATTTCATGAATCCTAATCTTTAAACTGCATACATGTATTTAATAAACGATTTATTTCTCAATTATGTGTTATTATGTGTTTAATTTCGGAGATTCATTGCGTGTGGTTAATTCTGCAGATAATTCTAACTTGACACACAAGGTTTGTAGACAAGGAATTCAAAAGAGATATATTTTGAAAACAATAAGACGCATTGCTAAACACTTTTACATTATTTTCTTTTTAAAATGGCTATCTTTATTATTACACCAACTTTTAACATGCTATGTGAAAAACTCTGTCGACTATAGTTTTGTAACTCCAGCATATGACAAGTACATATGCTTTTTATTAAACACCCAATTTTCCATTAACGCCCACAAAATCTACCTAGCTTAAGATCGATAACATACCGCCCGACAATCATACAAAAATAAAACAATAGCTGCTGATTTGATTGACAGGCCAGCAACCTGCGCTACCTGATACTGTAGTCTGAGTTTGCATGTTTTGAAAGCAATTACACGTACCTGGTCACGCGTCAAACGCTTTCATGTACCGCTTGAAAAGTCGCTTTGTATACACTCTGGTAAAAACTTGTATCTTTATTGGTAATTATGTTTCACAAAATAATTGAGAGAAGAGAATTAAACTTTGAGTTCATTATTTTTATTTTCACTGCTGTTTTGTACACTGTACTTGTACGCGATATGTCGTCCAAGATAACTGTACAGCTTTCCGAAGAAAAGAAAAAAACTGGCGGCTATTCGAGCCCCTTTTTGCCTTCAATGTCCTCTCCAAAACACACCTGTTTACAGAGAAGAGATCATAATATTCAATAAAATATTTCATATTATATGTAATCTGATTTTGTATGTATAAGTATCTGAAAGGCTATATTGTGCTGAATTTTTTAAAACACATGTTTTATGTAATACATATTTTTTAGCATACGATAAAATATCGCCAACACTATAAGCTTAATTATTTCTAATGTCCAGAACTGTGTAACGTAAATGCCATGCATTTAAGAAGTATGTTAACTTTTTATAATTTAATTACACTTGCACGCGCGGTTCAAAAAAAAAATGTACAAGGAGTACACATACATGGACTTGAGTATAACAAACTTATTAGCACATCTAATGATGAAAATGAAAATAATTGATAATACACTTTTACAACTTTATTTCAATGATAAGTTATTCTTAAACTTTACTTCAAATGTCAGAAAGGCCAGCACAGCCAAACGACTGTTAATTGTCTCTGTTTTAATTACAATGTCAATCACAATAACTTTTTTCTTTAGATCCCTTCATTTCTTATTTGTACATAGTTACATGAAATCCATGCACGGCGCTACACCTGTCAATCAAAATTGTAAACGTCTGGTGCCACGGAAGCATTTCCCCTGTGGTGTAAAATATTCTTTGGGTCAATTCTAATTTTACGCTTTTATAGATACAGTGTAATATTTCGAAACAACGTTTTAATTAAGGCTGAAGATGCATGCTGTGAATTTATCAAACCTGCAGTCCTAACTGACGATCCGTTCTTACATGTATATTATAATTAATCAGAGAGTCCCGTATTTGTGACAAATTTTGATTGAGATTTCACTTTCCCTTTAGGATAAAAAGATTCATTAAATAGATTATGCATATGAGATGGATAGCTGTACTACATATAAATGTATACTTTTCACTTTGTAGCAAGAATCTGTCATTGACAATTAAAAGTGAAGAGTTTAGGTAAAAGACTTTGACAAATGACAAGTTATTCCTTCTTAGTCACTATATAGCTTAAAGCTATATGGTCGTGCCCACCCACCCCCCCCCCCCTCCCCACCCCCGCAATTATGTTTTTATTATTATTATTTTTTTTTTTTGCTTAAATATCAAAAAAATTTGATTGTTTGTGCCCCGTCCCAGAAAAAAATGAAATTGCGTTCTACAGGCTTAAGTCAGAACATGACACAGAAATGATAATACATTTATCAAAATGTTTCTACCCCTACGATTCGTAGTTGTGGTTTCGAATACCACCACGTCGCCCGCGTGGCGCAGTGGTTTGAGTGTTTGCTCTAGAGTCGCGGAGTAAGGAGTTGATCTTTACGTCGTGGGTTCGACTCCCTCTGCGGGACGTGGAGACCGGTCCTTTGCATGAGACCGTATAAACCGAGGTCCCGTGTAGCAGTAGATGCTGGGACGAAAGAGATCCCTCACTGCTCAATGGCCTTGAGTGTCGAGTATAGGTCTGAATTTGCCGCCCTCCACCGGCAAGTGGTGGCGTTTCCATATGAGTGAAAAATCTCGAGAGGGACGTTAAACAACACACAAACAAACTTTTCCACTACGGGACGTGGAGACTGGTCCTTCGGATGAGACCGTATAAACCGAGGTCCCGTGTAGCAGTAGGTGCTGGGATGAAAAAAATCCCTCACTGCTCAATGGCCTTGAGTGTCGAATTTACAGCCCTCCATCGGCAAGTGGTGGTTTTTCCATATGAGTGAAAAATCTCGACTGGGACGTTAACACACAAACAAACAAACAATTTCACTACAGAACGTGGAGTATGGTCCTTCGGATGAGGCCGTATAAACCGAGGTCCCGTTTAGCAGTAGGTGCCGGCATGAAAAAAATCCCCCACTGCTCAATGGCCTTGAGTGTCGAGTATAGGTCTGAATTTGCAGCCCTCCACTGGCAAATGCTGGCAGCTCAAGGGACGTTAAACAACAAACAGACAATCAAACAAACATTTTTGTGTCGCCTGCAGAGCAGAGCAGCACTTAGCGATCAATTTACCTGGCGTCTGTCTTGCTGTCCGTCCGTCTGTCACACCTTAAGAGGTATGGGTTTGATAATTTGCACATACAGCTTGACACTATGGCTTTTGTATTTTTCCATGGCTTCCGACCTAGATATCCTTGAACTTGACCTTTGACCTACTTTTCAAATTAACCAATAATGCCGATATACAACTTCTTTTTGATATTTATGAGGTAAGTCTATGCTATTCAGAATGTGCACTGTTTGTCATAAAACATTTTGAAAAATACCAGCGTTACAGTTCACTTGACCTTGACCTTTGACCTATTTTGTAAAATATACTGCGGAGGGTTATATTTAACTTATGTCTTTTGAAATTACAGAGGCAGGGTTTAATAATTAACAGTTATACATGTTTATGATCTCATGACAATGTATTTTGACACTGTATGAAATAAAGAAACCACAAAAACTGAAATTTAAGTACTATGAAAATACAACGGGATCGGTATTCCAAAATGGATGGTGTAGACTGACAATTGCTGATATGAAAGACTGAAGCCTCTTTCGAAGGATTGTTGAAATCACGTACTTAAATAATTTATATATAATTATTTATAATAAATTCATTCAAATTTCATTAATATCCATTTTAGCTTTCAGGGGTTAAGGATTTGCATTTCTATTTGATTGTTAGATTCTATCGCAGTCTTACTATCCCTGGATTGTTTTGTTTTGTTTTGTTTTGTTTTTTTTGGCATGAACTATATTCAATGCCTTAGCAAATAAATAGCTGATAACTTTTAGACTTAGTTACATCTTTAATGAAGCTAAAAGCAGGCGACACATGCGTTCCTGGGAACACTCTAGTTCTGTAAGAAATCAGCAAAGATAATTAAGCAGAGATTTTTGATGAATAAAATGGGTTTTTTTAAACCTTTTTTTTATAACGCTGACTATACATACATGTATGGTCTGCGTTATAAAACATGATGTGATAGGGTAACGTAATGCACCTTGTACACGTACTCAAAGATGCCGACGTTTTTCAATATCGAAATTGGACATAAAACGTATATACAATAAAATTTGAAGCCAGCGAGTTAAAAGTAATAAATTACAACTATATGGAAACGAAATGAAAAAAACATGTGTAAACTTGTCAAGTTGGAAACACTCAGAATGGGTATTGTTGGTATCATACAGACTGTGTCATGGCCTTGACTCAAGTTCAATGTCACTAAGAACAAGATGCTTTTACTGGATGTGTGATCTGAAAGAACATGTGTTAACTTGTCAAGTCGGTAACACAGATAGGTTTGCGTCATATCCAGAGTGTGTCATGGCTTGACGCAAGGTCATCTGGACAAGTTCAAGGTCACAAAATAGAAAGTGTACATTATTTTATTGTCTTTCTACTGGCGAAGCATTGCAAATTGATAGTCCCTTAAAAGATTATTTATCATCTTAGAATATGGCATGACCTTGACTCAAGGTCACTGCTCCAACGGAAGACCTATTCGTTGCTCTGCAACGAGCTCGGCTCTAGTTATTATTAACAATGCTGTGTTAACATTTAAATAGAAATTAAAAAGAGGTTTCGTGCATGGATAAATTAATAATTTTATAAAAATATGCACGATATGAAAGAATTTTAGGCACTTTTACTAGATTTAAACACAGGGCAGAATATTTACTCTAGCGTACTTTAATTGTTTTTTTTCGACCGTCCTAAATGCTGTTATACTAATAACAATAAAAAAAAATGAACAAATAAAAAATATGGTCGTAGTCAGATTGTTTTGTTTTATGGATAATGCAATATTTTTTTTTATATTTATAAGCACCATATAATTAACTCCATAAATAAATAATTAAATCCCAGGGCTACTTTTTTTTTTGCTTTGCACGTCATCAATAAAAAAAGAATTGTTTTAACTATTGAAGTGAAAATGTGACTCTTACGGATAAGGGCATATTAAAAACCGAAGCACTTTGTCACAACAGGCTTTGACACACATAATTAAGAGCCATCACTGATTAATGACCCCGTGTTTGAGTAAATTTCTAAATTTATATATGGTACGCAAATGCTGAAGACGTTATGGACGACCCAAGCATAACAAATTATACTGTTTAATTACTATATCTTCTTGACTTTTCTCAGAAAATGAGAGGTTATTTTTTTATTTAAATTATTTTTTCAATAAACTTCTTTTTTTTCTTTTCAGAATTCATACAAAACTTCTGGTGGGAAAAAAGATGTAGGTGACGTTTGCTCTTTCAATGGAAGGAAAGTTTATACCATCAAACCTTGGCATTTATCTGAAGAGAATTCCTATTGTTCGGCATCGCTTTAAAATTAATTGAATCATACACGATAGAAGCTATAATGAGTGAAATGACTGAGTATTTCAAAGTGAAATGCACGCATTTTCATTTCTTGACAAATAAGCTGAAAATAGCGGAATATGTTTATAATTCTACTAAATATCATTTAAAACATTATGTACAATGTTAGTTTTAATATTTTACCTGCAGTATCATGCTGAAATTTCATTTAAATACTCTATGTCCATTTTATTTCCCATGAATTCGAATTTTGCAATAAAAATACAATCATATTAGATGTTCTTTTGTTTTCATTTACGAAATACTTGTTTATGATATTGTTTTCCATAATTAGATCTCAAGAAAAAAAAGGAGATTGTTCTACACAACACTTTTCATCAAACATTGCCATTAAGGATGGAACCTGCATCTCTACAAAACGAGGAGATTCAAATACATTCTCTCCTATTTGTAAATCAGACACAAAGGACTACAGATTTTTTTTTTTTACCGATAATATAGTATCATTTGACAAAGGACTGCGAACGATAGTTTTGTTCTGCCGCCTTCCTCCAAGTCAAAAGTTAACATTTTTTTATTCATGCAGATATTTATATGATTTTTTTTACACAACACATAGCTTATTTGGAAAAACAAAGAGAGATAACTATAATTTTGTTAAAACTTGCGTTTCTCATATATGAATCAATAAAAACAAACAACCGGGAAATATCTTTAAAACACCCCCCCCCCCTTGAAACCAAAATTCCTATTTACAGGTATTTTTAAATTGTTATTTAGCACATGCATGCCAAAGCTTTCTTCGTTTGGGGGGGGGGGGATTATGTTTACAGACATACATCGAAAATATCATTTTAAGACCAGTTTCAAAATCATACACAATAATAAACTTTTACTTATTAGTTTTACATATTCAGTTTATCGAACGGAATTAAGAGGTCTTTAATCCACGTCTATATTTTAAAATCCGGTTACATTTTAATGCATGATATCAATGGAAGAGAGTTGTATTTGACAGCAATCAGTTAATTAACATTGGTATCAGAGCTATTCATCAATTACTAATGAATTCAACTTTGCATTTAATATATTTGCTAGCAAACATTTTAAACGTGTTTAATTCTGAGTGTGTGTAAATTCGGAGTTAGCGTTGGTAGCTCTTAAAAGAAATGAACATGTTATTCTTATAAAATTGGGAATATATTTCGGACCAAATTGGAGGCCTTTTGAAAATATTCTTCACTTGGGAAATAAAACAAAAATAGAGCAATCATTGAAATTCTTTCAGAATCTTTAACAATGCTTGGCTTGATTTCCATAAACCTAGATATTGAAGAGGACTTCATCAAGATAAAATTTTGCGTGACGGTGTCTGATTTCAAAGAATAGTGTGGACATGGTTGAATAGTGTGGACATGGTTTTTAAAACAGCACATTGCTTTGTGTCATATCATTTGCTTAATGATGTTTTACTGATATCGACATTAATTACTTAAAATTAGATCTGGTGAAACAGCAGCTGAAATGATGACACAAGGTGAATATAATTAAAAATACACAAATACACAAACTCTACTATAATGAATTTATTTGTCTCTTATTCCAAAGAATAAAAGACAATAAGCTAACAGATATAGCTCTTAATTTGATATTCCTTGGATACATCAACTTCACGGAGAAGCACATCAACATTGAACGAAGTATGGATCGACGTCATAAAAAGGACTATATTTTTTATAATAATCATTGATTTAATTTGAACATATTTTATTGCAATAAATGTATACAATGGGATTGGGCACTCGTTCTAAAAACTTATTTCGCCCTCTCCCTACATGTAATATCACCAAAACTTGAATAAGACGTGTCCAGTAGTGTGTACAGAATAAATTAATTCACAACATAGAAATACATACCGCTAAATTATTGTCTTTACACATTTTAAGTATAAGAACAATCAATTAAATCTGCCAGAATGTTGAAAATAAGAATGTACAATAGAAAAGAGATATTCAATTTCAGCAATACAGAGTATTTTCCCAGAGTAAAGTATGAGTGTCAACAATATGAACTTTATTAAATCTCAAGAACTTATCGAAGAACTCTTTCCTGGCATCAATGTAGTTAGGACATGAAAAAAAAATAATGATGTGTATCTTCTACCTTAACACAAGAGCATAATGGACTAGATATTATATTACACCTATAAAGATGAACTTTTAGCACACAATTTTGTCGAAGTCTAGTGCGCAGTATATTTTAGCGTCTTCTTCCAAAATTGAAATAAGGCGGGGATACTGTTATTTTTTGTGTGATTTTACCTTTAAAAGCAGACAATGAGCTTGGAAGTCTGTTGTCTAGCGATGAAGAAATCCATTCGTTTTCTACATTTGGTACAAATGATAATTTGTATGTTTGCAGTCTACATATGGGTATATTATAATTTTGTGACTTTCTTGTATACGCGGAAGCGTTACATCGCATGTCAGGTATAATCTCAAATAATTATCATTGAAATCCTCCTAGAATGACATTCCTCATATACACTGGTTTAATTCTCGTAAAATTTGCCACTTTGAAAAAAATCTTCATGATTCATAATATTCTATACAGCCAGAAAAGTTAAAAAGTCCTAGCTATTTATATTGCATCTTTTTTCATACATTGTCTTTAGTTCGGACTAGTATAGACTTATGAGAGAACAAAAGAATTTTTTTAATTTAAAAAAAATTTAAAAAATTAAAAAAAAAAAAAAATTAAAAAAAAAAAACAACAGAGAGAACATAAAATATTATCGCTTTTTAATTACATGCATAAAATCAACTTTCCTCCTCCCGGGGCCCTAAGGTTGCAGCAATGGGATATGAATTTTAATACTCTAATAGATGTCAAATATTAATTAAGCAGATATGATACGATTTTTAAAGATATTATGCAATTTCAAATTACCATTGAGCCTGAACCCTGAATCCACTTTTCGCCGCTTGTTTTCGCGGGTATTAAAAAATGAAATTTTGGAAGACTGCATACACGTAAATTTTCATTTCATATCCCATCTCCAGGCCCAAGGGGGAGCACTTTTTATTCTTTTATCCTCTTTTGACCACATATGTTTACCAAAAGTAGAAATTGGTTTAGCTATTCAGAAAAATATAGGTATGAAAATGTTAAAGTTTCATTTGATGAACATGATCTTGCGGTTCTGCAGAACTCCCCCCCCCCCCCATTTAATAGTACATGCATTACAGAATATTTGAACCCCGATTTTAGTTCCATTGTAGGGTCCGTTATTTGCACAAAATATTAATCCACCTTACTTGAAGGAATGTTTGCAAATTTAAATGAATTAATGTGGTGCTGCTACTATTGAATTTTTTTTAAATTTCCTATTTTTTTTTGTGAAAAAAAGCCTTGTCTCTTGTTGGTGCCCCATTCTACCCCCACATGTCTTGAACAAATGTAAATCTGTACTACTTAGGGATGCTTGCACATTTATATGACTAATCATAATGTAGCATTTTGTTCCCAACGTTTCTCTGATCCCCTATATGGCCCCACCGTACCCCACAAGGGGCTATTTTTGAAATACTTAAGTTTGTACTGACTAAATAAATGATGTTTACATATTCATAATACTAATTACTGCCTTGCTGTTCTTGTGAAAACTTTGATAAAAAGATATTTTTGCTATATATTCGATTGTACATGTAGAACTTGATTCACTATGTTGCCACACCTGACCCCGGGGACCATGATTTGAACAAATTGGTACTACTTGAGGATGCTTGTTTATTAGCATGACTAATCATGGCCATTTACAAGAAGATTTTCACTAAGCAAAGCTTTGATCTCGCATTTTGGCCACACCCTACCGGGCCCCGTGGGCCATGATAGAATCAAACTTGAATCTGCACTACGTGAAAATGCTTTCTTGTGATGATCACTAATTATTGCTTAATTTACTGGTCTCCTTCGGGGAGGTTTTCCTCTATATATTCCATAGTTAAAGATATGTTTGAAATCTAAAAGGAGCACCTTACACCAACAAAAGAAAAAGATAAATTCTCAGCAATGTGTTTGCCTTGTCTGTTTGCTGTTTAACGTCCCTTCGAGAATTTTTCACTTATATTTATGGCATTTTATCTTGTTGATTGTTTGGGTGCTGGGAAAGGAAATTAGCTTAAATACAGCATAAACAACACACATGTGCAAAAATATCCGAAATACCAAAGAAATTGTTGGAGTTTAGAAGGATCTTCCTGAGAAAATGTGGCTATAGTAGTCTTCAAAAGTAAAGTTGCTGCTTTTATCTTGATTTTTTTATTCATCGCCAGAGCAAATAACTGTAGAATTTGACATTTGAAAGAATATTATTATACGGTAACTGGGAGGGTGGGGTGGGGCTTAAAACTTTAATTTGAATCTGAGTACTTGTCATCAATAAGATAAAATGGAATTAAGGTGACATGAAACAATTTTTAATTAAAAAAGATCATGATTGTAGCTTTTGACGTCTTCAAAAACCCGATCCTCTAATCAGATAGAAATATTAGCACAATTTAATGTACATAAAACAGTCTTGAAGACAAATATTCATCATGCTGCAAAGGAACTTCTATTCCTAGGCAAATATATCGGTGGCATTCCTTTCTTTCATTCGCAGATATTTCTTGCCGTTAGCCGTATCTACATTCGCATAAATGGATTTCAAAACAAAGAATCGCAAATAAAAATTGTAGCAAATAATATATAGCTGGTTTTCAGTATGTCTTAGCTGCAAGCATTTAGAGGTACAATGTCTAGAAAAACGATCTGTCCTGAATTATCTGGTCCCCTCTTTTTTCTGAATGTAAAACCTGTCATTTTGAGAATTGTTTAAAATTGTTTACACATATTATTATGTTTATTAGTTTACCTTATTTTTAATACCTTATGATTATGTACAAGATATTAAAGATACAGATACGTATGTTTTATTTACGTTAAATTTCATTTGCGAAACCCTCCTTCAAATAACTTTCGAGGAGTGATTTTCTGGAGGAAAAAAAATGTTTAGGATCTCTCAAGAAATAAATGTTGATATCCATTCTTATTTCTTTTCATTGATTTATAATCCGAAAAAAGAGAAAAAAAAATGTGTAAAGGATAAAAGAGATTGATTGATTGATGTTTAATGTCCCATTCGAGAATTTTCTTAAGGAGGTTGGATCCTGCCATCAAAAGAAATGAGAATTTTTTATCAAGTATATTTTAGAATCTTCACACATAGCTTATTATCACAAATCAAAACGAAAAATGGGGTTCAATGCATTTCTTTTGGCGCTATGGAGCACTAAGTATGACCTTTTTGAATTGTAATTACGTCTAACACATAAATTAATCTTTAAAGTTTTTCCTCCAATATTTTTCTACTCAAATAATATATGGGAACAAACACAATCTTACTTCATCTTGAATAGACACATTAAAATTTGTGACAACAAAAAAGTTTCAAATTTCTTCGCATGGTCAATTATTTGACCTTTCTGCACTCAAAAGAAGTCATTTTTCTTGCATTAAAAATTTGACAAGCAAATAAATCATTTGAAAATAATGACATTTTACTGAATTTAAGAGGAATGGTTAAAAGTATCTAATATATTCAGAAAATAAAATTGAATGTGGGGGTCTGTGATGTTAATTGTTAGATATTACTAAAATAGTGCTAATTTTAAGCTTAAATTCGGGTTATTTTTTTTCTTGATTTTCACAATATATTTGCTATATTTGTTAAATATGATGATAGAATTCATAACAGTTTATCAAATATATAATTTAGGACCAGCACAAAAAATTTCACGGCACCAAAAAAAAAAAAAAAAAAAAAAAAAAAAAAAATCTTTGTGTGGATAGGGATCCAAACTTAACAATACTTTAAATACTTCGAAAGAGGAAAAAAATGATCATTTTCTTCTTAAAAACCTTCCGCCACAAAAAAAAATGTAGTTCCTCACTTAATGCTTTTGATATGGAATTTAATCATGGGATTTTAAATGAATATAGTTTCACTGGCACTGTAGAATCCAAATTTATTGTAAAAACTAAAACATTATGCAGAATTTTTGAAATATAGGTCAAGACAAAAATCTGCTCAAAAGCTCAGGAGCGAACCTTTTTAAGCAATGAGAATCTTTATCGTGCCATTGTCTATCGTGACACAGGGCTTCGGTTTAAGGTTTCATCCGTTTCTTTATTTAAAAGTGTGCATGGCACTTTGATGCACAAATGAAACAAATACCCCACACGATTCTTTAGTCATTCGGAGAAACCTAAAGATTTCTCATATATCATCCGATTACTGTATATAGCTACTACTTAATTATGTTTTTTTTATCTTTCCCGTATGAAAGTTTTGCAGGTGAACTCATTATAGGTACTTAAAGGGACAACTTTGTGTAATAAGTGCACTACCTTGGGCAATCTAGTAGTGTCTGACTTACATGTAGATTTATGCTTGTTGCATTTAGCTGACTACATGTATCTCATTAAATAGTTGATGACTTAATACAAAATCCTTTCACCCCATATTAATGTATAATACTTGTGTAGATACAATCTAAGATACAATCAAATACAATCTATCTTAAGTCGAATGCTGATTGACGTTTTTCATACAAATTTTTAGGCCATATTTTTCATACTGAATTATCTACGGATTTTTCCGTTTGTCTGATCATGACAAGAAACACACCGCGGTTGTGACCGATCGACAGGGGGCGCTTACTCCTCCATGGCTCCTGATCCCACCTTTGATGTTTTTAGATATCCGTGTTTACACTGTTCCCAATTTACATTGTTTCAATGGACTTTTGAGCCTTATTACTGTTTGTTATCTTCATATTTCATGTATAGTTTTTGTCTCTTATATTCGAAATAATTAGACCAATACATAAATGACAAAGCATAAAAATTGATTTACTTTAACAATATACATGTACTAATAACATAACATGGTGCAAAATAATAAAATGATATTCGGCTCAGGTGGCAATTTATTGTATAGATTAGAAGCATTATGAATGAAGTATCATTTAATGCAAAATCTCGCCGTCTGAAACTCCAATATACTAGCATTTTAACTATCGTTTAAAGCGATGTATGATTGAAAATTTTTCATATTTTTTTAACGATTAGAGCAGCATATTGTAAATTTTTACTTTCAAAATTTGCTATTCAGAAACCTCAAAGGTCCACGTAGGAGTGGTCTGACAAAAAAAATTTTACTTACTACTTTTTTGTGTGAACTAGAACTTGCTTTGTTTTGATGATACCATAATTTATTTGAAAAAAAAAATCAACAAGCAAACAAACACGGTTCTGGTCATTACCTGGATCTTAGAGATGCTGGTTTTATAAAAATGCCTTTAAATTAGTATTAGTTCATATGACTTTATCATTTCCACCTTTCCCCTATCATACTAGCTTGAGGTTTCAAATTTTACAAATTGTTTCCTATTCTGTATTTTGTAGAAAAGAAACACAAATACATTTCACAAAATATAAAATAATTTCATACATAATTTACGGATATTCATAAATTTTAGCTGAATAAGATCTCTCAGTTTTTAAGATTAAACTGTACTCTTCTTTCATTTGAAACTTGATATAAATTGTTACAGCTGTATAATTTCCAATTGAATGTTGATAGTCATATTTGTATACTCAGAAGCCTTTATACATCTGTGGATTGTCTTTATTATTCGTACCATTATTTCTTGTTTTTCACCTGACAGTATTTAGGTAATGCTGATTTACCTTCTCTCTGTTTTCGGAACTCCATATACATTTAAGACTAAATTTGGTGCACTATTCAAACAACTGTATATTTTCCAAAGAAATGTTGAAAATCACCTTTTTATACGCTCACGGAACTTTATTACCTTTATATAAGTCATCCATTTCCCTAGGTCTGTATTGTTGCACTAAACAATGTGATCAATGTTCAATTTCATCAATTCTGAAGAAGAAGAAAAATCGCCGTTGTATACCTTTCTTTTTTATTTGCAAAGGAAGGTAAACAACTGCACATGGAACATAAAAATTTGGTGCAATCGTCAAACAGCGGCGGATTTTTTAAAGAAATTCTGATAGACATGTTTGTAAACTTGCAGGACTTCTGCTGCCGTCGCTCTGTCTTTTGGGTTTCTGTTTTTACACTTACTGTGAATATTTAAAAGATGTGGCAACACAACTGCTTTAATGTGCTTGTGGTAGAGAAATCTGATGCAAATATCTGGAATCTTCCAAATATCAATTTTTTCATCATAAGGAGGCATCTTTGAAAAGTTAAATGGTTTCTTTTTGAAAGGCCAGTGTTGCTCTGGAGCGTTAAAAGGCACTGAGTAATTCCGACTTTCAACAGGACAAACCTTCCTTTTAGTAACACCATTGAGTATTTCAAGGTCGACAAGTGCATCAACATCACTTATCACGAGACGAAAATCGTCTGTCAGAAGATATTGCCATAAAACGATATGTATTGAGTTTCCATCGCAGTGAGCGTAAACTTTCCCACCTTGACCGGAATGAAAGATAGTCATGATCTGTACAAAGTCAATGCACAACTGAAATCTAGTACGAATGTTATCATAGTGTTTGTATTTCTCCATATGTTTCTCTAAGTTTGTAGCGTTTGCCATGGCATGAAATTCTGTTACAATTGTTTGATGACATTGTCCCACAAGTTGCAGAACCTCTGAATAATTAGAAAAGTCTTTCAGAATCTGCACTCCATGGTTGAACTCTCTGTGTGATCTTTTGCCGTAATGATACGTTCTCATTTTCTTCAGGACGACATCATATCCATTCCATTTACTGATTCGCACCTGTAAAACATACCAAAAGTGAGAAAAACTCTTTCGTTTTCTTCCTTCAGGCTATCATGTTTCATAAGATATGATAAGACAAAGCCTTGAAAATAGTGTAAGTTTAAAGCAAATGCTTTAATCAAATCCCTCTTCCAAGGCATACAATAATCGTAGTCAAGGTCTGTAATATGACATTTATCATTTTAAACGAAGAGGAAGTTCTAACAATTGACTGAGGCACCATTGTGTACCCACAGCTCACGTTCCACCCATTGACAGTGATGGCTTGTTGATGCAACCTGCTTTTATAGAATGTTGCACATTCCTTGTCAATATTTCATTAAGACATAATTTCAACTCTTTTGGTTGGTAAACTAATTCAAACATTTTATATTTAAATGGTATGCAATGATTAAGATTAAATAAAACTGAAAGTTGGCATGTAACCCAAGCAACTTTGCAAAACATCGGATAATGTTTCACTCTTTCAATTCTTATGACAATAAACCAGGGAAGGTCAATGAAGTATTTTCGGACTTTTTTATTTTCTTTTCTTTTTTTCAGTTTTTTATGTGTCGATTACAGAACGGAGCGACTCTTAGGAATCACATTTCCCACCGTCTGTCTGTATGTCTGTCCATCTGTCACACCTTATGTATCTTTAAAATTGTTAGAGGTAGGGATTAGATATTTTGCCTACATGTATGTATTCACTGAAGGAAAGCTTTTGTACAACATCAGGGTTATCGACCTCCTGACCTTTGAACTTGACTTTGACCCACTTTTCAAAATAGACATTAGTGCCGGTATATAGATATTCTTTGACCTTTTAGAGGTACGCCTGTGCCATTTTTTCAAGTGGACCATTTGAAATTCTAGTTCGTTATATTTGGAAATTATGAGTAAAAAAGTAAAAATTAGCGTAATAGAACTTTTGTTGCATTTTATAACACGAAAACTCCATTTCTAACACCTACGATATGTATCTGACATTTAAGCTACCATCTTACTTCTTTTACAAGGCCCATGGCAGCTGACGGTATTTTCTCGGCGCCCTCTATATTCTTTAGGTCCTCACAATCTAGCCATGGGTGACATGTCTCCATTCCGTAAAGTCCGAAATAACCGTATCCACACACTGGTTTACATTTTGTCTGATTATCTACCACACTCCAAATACATTTAAAACCAGGACTACTCGTTGTCATGTTATAGAACAGGGAATTATATGATTCAGGTGTACCGGTAAAAAGATACAGAATGAACGCGCCAAAAGCAATGCAGGTATAAAAAGTTCGACGAAACCAAACCAACATTGGGAAATTTACAGGGTCTGTAAACGAAAGAATATAATGTATATTACATGTTATCCACCCACTGTAAGTGAGACTAACTTTACAGTTAGAACATCTCACTCATTCTTAACTTAATAAAGCAACCAATGAACATTTTTCACAAATTCATTTCAGCGAAAAAATTGAAAAAATATTCAAACAGCAAGTATTGTGCCTATTTCAGAGGTAATAATATTTTATATAGCGCCTTTTGCGCTACTTCCCGTCCGCTAATTGAACTAAAAGATAAAATATTATAAAAAGAAATACATAAAAAAGCTTGACTCGAAATACGCGAATTCATGATTACACTAATCCATTGATGAGGAATTTAACGCTAAAATTTTGCGTGCACTAATTTAATGTGCGTTAAGAGAATATATTAACTTTAAAAGACAACCTTGTTGATATCGATGAAATCATCTCACAAAGAATATACAGTAATATAGATAAATCTAAAATTGCTTTTTTTGTTCTTGTTTTGTTTTGTTTCTTTTTTTGTTTTTTTGTTTTTTTTTTATTTTTTAAAATTATTTTTCAAAAGCATGTTTCAAATAGACTTAACAAAAACGATTGGGGAATAACAATGAATAATTCATTTACTATGCAAATATCTACACTGAAATCACTTTACTTACTATTTCCAAATGTGAAGTTCCCCATAATGTATAAATTGTGCAACAACTTTTATTCTATGATTTGCTAGCACACTTTCCTGCGTTACCCAATAAATAATTACAGAATGATGATTACAGATGTATGTCGATTTGCTTGCTACTACATTTACTTCTATATCCTATATCCTATTACTTCTGTTTAGGAGTGTTGTAGACGATGGGCCTATCTTAACCTTTCACCGACTTATATCTTTTTTTATTCTTTAAAAGAGTGCAAAGATGTAATTTGTCTATAAAAAATATATACATGTAGGTTTCCACAATCATATCAAAATATATGGCCAATTTTTCTTTATTTTACAGCAAATAATAAAATTTGCACTTTTCTACAATAGCGAGATATTTGCCACATACGTGACACTCTTATTCTGTGTATTTAATCGTTTAAATATTGTGAAAGCTTATGGTCTTTTTTATTCATAATGCCATTGATCTTTTTTCATTAAAATGTTGAGGTATTTGCCTTCGAGTGATAGATATTTAGTTTTAAAAGTAATTTTTGAAATCATCAGCTTCTTTTTCACTCCATGTTTAACAATCCAGTACAAGAAAGGTCTAAATTCCATTGGTGACCACACTGGAATCACTAGTATATATACTGTATATTAACCTAAATTCATTCTTCTTTTCTCTTTTTCTCGAGAAAATATCAAAAAATCCTGTCTCACAAGTGAAATGTATTCCATATTCACTACAAAACATTGAATTTTCTGTTTATTACATTTTCTTTGATTTCCCTTTGCCTCTGTCTTTTCTTAACTCAGTGTCATAGGCTGTGATGTCATAGTTGCATCGTTAAGGTGTCATAGCTTATTAGCAAATGTGATATTGAAAACATTGTAAAAGAATTTTAGCAACTCAGTTTGGGAAGAAATTGGCACTTTTAGTCTCTATCAAGATGGTTTAGTTACTACCTCTATCTTATGACAGGCTAGAAATTATTTTTTACTTACTTTGGTATCCTTTAACACTGTGTCATAATATCATTTTGGTATCCTTTAACACTTTGGTATCCTTTTACACTGTGACAAATATCACTTTGGTATTCTTTTACACTGGGAAGAATATCACTTTTATTAAATAAATAAATAAATCACAGTATTTCACTGTTGAAAATGTAACAAAAAAGAGTATTCCTTGCTCAATAATATTTATTTAAATGTTATTGGTGTCTAGCGGCAGTGTAGAATAATTTAATTATGGTTGTAATGAATCGTTTGATTGGCTGGCAAAAAATGGTTTAAACTGGTAATGCTATGTAAAAAGATGATTGACGTCGAAAAGGTTTCAATTCACTTAACGTTTGTAATTAAAATTTGTATAAAATGAAGTCATTTTTGAGGGGAAATTGTTTTCATTTTTACAGTATATGCTAGGAAATTAATTATAAAGATTAAATTTGATAGCTTTCCAGATAATACTTGGGTAGTAGATTTCACTTCTGGCGTTCCATATATTTAAAGATATTCAACATAATACAGTCTTATCAAGGGATAAATTCTGGCTATCGATGGTCACTTGTGAGTCAAGTATAAAAACCTTGCTATTACTCAACGACAAGGGCTTTATATAAATTCCACACGAATCAGATATTACATGAATTTTCAGTATTCCAGTATGTTTTTGTAATAATAAATTGTTGAAAACCTTTCATCAGTCCCCCTATCGGTGAAACCGGAGGAAACAAGGATTTCTTCCTCGTCTGTCCGTCCGTCTAGCTGTCTGTCCGTCCCACTCGGGTTTCTGCTCTGTTTCTAAACGCTTATAGATATTGAGCTGATTTATGGTGTGTGAGTGTACTTTGATGAGTTACATATTTTGCATTTTATTTTGTTTCAATGATTTTTAGTTGCCTTTTTTTTTAATTTTCAAGGGGAACCAGATTGCTCTTGCCGTTAGGGGACAAGTACTGCTTATTCAATACTCTCAGAATGCTTGTTTAAGGTAAGTTTACTTGGTCCAGAACACAGACTGATATATGTTAACGAACCTGGGTAACGTTAACATATTTTAAAATTGGGTTGGCTACTACACTTGTATAACCATGGTTGGAACAGTTTACGTTAGTTTAGTGCTTTTCCGGTAAAACCAGTTTGGACTAAAGATTTCCTCCTCGTCTATCAGTCCATCCGTCTCTTTGTCTGTCTGTCTGCCCCCCTTGGTTTTCCGCAATTTTTTTTCAAAATACTTTCAGATATTAATCTGAAATTTTGTTATATGAGTGTAATTTGAGTGTAATTTGATGTTAGAGGTCAAGTATGCATTTCTTCCCGTTTCTATGACTTTTGACGAAAGTACTTTTTATGTGGTTTATGGATACCAAGTCTTCCAACATTCTGTTGGAATTCCCATGGGTACCAATTGCGCCCCGTTATTAGCAGACCTATTCTTGTATTCATATGAAGCAGAATTTATTCAAAATCTTATGTATGAGAAAAAGAAACTCTTGTTATAGCCTTCAACTCGACATTTAGATATATCGACGACTTATTATCAATTAATAGTTATTTCCATTCATATGTCGACACGATATATCCCAGTGAGCTTGAAATAAAAGATACAACAGAGTCTGACACATCTGTTTCATACTTGGATATTTTACTAGAAAAAGACGTTAATGGTAATCTTACAACCAAGCTTTATGATAAACGTGATGACTTTAACTTTTCAATCGTCAACTTCCCTTACTTATGCAGCAATATACCCTTATCACCTGCATACGGGATTTATATCTCTCAGTTGATCGATACTCAAGAGCGTGCTGTACCTATAAACAATTTCTAAAATGAGGTAAGTTTTTGACAAAATTATTGATGGAAAAGAATATCAAGAGTCTCGTTTAAAGTCATGATTTCTTAAGTTCTATGGTCGATACAATGACCTTGTCTGCAAATGCAATCAAATGCCGATTGGCGTTTTGCATACTAATTGTTAGGCCATTATTTACTTACTGTGTTGTTGACGGATTTTCCCGTTATTTCCCAACCATGACAAGGAGCACACGACGGGTATGAAAGGTCGGCAGGGGATATTCAACCCTCCATGGCACCTGATCCCACCTCTGATGTTTTAGAGGTCCGTGTTTGCTCTGCTCCTGATTTTTATTGTTTGGATGGACTTTTGAGCTAGAATACTGTTCGTTATCTTCATATATTTTCTGTTTAATTTTTAAGAGGAAGCAGATTAAACCTGCCGATAGGGGACTAGCTTATGAAATAGTGTCAGAATGCTTGTCATATAGTGTAAATGAAAAAGGTGAAGATAACGAACACCGATCGATCTAAAAAAAAAATCTACAGACAATATAAATCTGTGGAGAGAGCAAAAAACACGGACCTTCGGAAATTCCAGAGGTGGGATGAGGTGCCTAGGAGGAGTAAACATCCCCTATGACCGGGCACACCAGCCGTGAGAAGTAAGGTATTGATCAGTTAAATGGAACAGCCCGTAGTCAAATAAAGGAGGTTGGGTCTTGCTTTCAAAAGTCTTTTTAATGCGCTTTTTTTTGGAGCTTCTGTACATCTGACCTTTTTGCACTGAAATGGTGTCTTAAACATAAATCACTTCTTCGAAGTTTTTCCTCCAATATTTTTTATCCAAATAAATCAATGGGACCAAAAATACCTTAATCTATCTTGAAAAGACACATTTAAACTTGTGACAAAGAAAAAATTTCAAATTACTTCGCATAATCATTTATTTGACCTTTTGCACTCACAAAATTTTTCTGACGTAAAGAATTGAACAAGCAAATTTTTTTTAAGTCTTAAAAATTTGCTGAATTTAAACAAAATGATCAAAGTTGTCTTATATATTCAGAAAAAGAAAATCAAAAGTGGGTTTCTATATTGTCATTTTTTTTTTTTTTTAGATTTTACTGAAAATGTGTTAATCTTACGTTGAAATTGGACGTATTTTTCCTGGATTTTCAAAATATATTTGCTATATTTATCACAACATGATGAAAGAATTCATAAAAGTTAATTTAATAAATATTTCAGGACCAGCATAAAACATTTCACCTCCCAAAATACCTTTGTGTTCAGCCTGCATAAAAAAATAGGAATCCAAACTTAACAGTACTGTAAATACCTTGAAAGAGAAAAAAATGATCATTTTCTTCTCAAAAATAAAACCTCCCGCCACAATATATAGTCCCTCACTTAATGCCTTTTGAATGGAATTTAATCATAAGATATTACTTGACTTAATTGCATTGTTAATCGATGAGTCGTCGACAATATATCTGACTGTCGAGTTGAAGGCCACAGCAAGTATTTTCTCCTTCTCATGTAGAAGTTTTTTGAAAAAATCTGCTTAAAAAACAAGCTATAACAAGCATTCTGAGAGTATTGCATTAGCAATACTAGTCCCCTACCGGCAAGTGTAATCTGGTTCCCGTTAAGAATTGAAAATGTCATAATTCTGTCAAAAATTAATGAAGCGGGACGAAATGCAAACTTGATCTATAACTAATCAAGGTAAAGCTACATACCAAAAATCAGTTCAATATCTACAAGCGTTTAGAAGAAAATTGCGGAAAACCCGTAAAAATTGAAAAGGCCGTAATTCCGTCAACAATCAATGAAGCGGAACGACATGCAAACTTGATCTGTAACTCATCAAGATACATTCACATACCAAAAATCAGCTCAATATCTGCAAGCGTTTAGGAAAAAAGTGCGGAAAACCAATTGGGACAGACTGACAGAGGGACAGACAGACAGACGGACGGACAGACTCAGAGGAAACCTATAGTCCCCTCCGGTTTCACCGGTAGGGGACTAATGAAGGAGCATAATTAGTGCCCATCGGCATTCTAACAGTTTGTGGGAAGACCTGGTCTCCGAAAGCTACATAAATGTTGACAAGGAGGAAGTTCAGCATTTTTGATATCAACTTCAGTTTACTTTTTTATAGAATCAGAATGATTTTTAACAAAGTTATTTTTGATGACCAATCACAAGATCACATAAGGAGTTCCATTTTTATTGAAGAAGCAATTGTCTATGATATAAAAAACCTAGTTTTTAATTTATCGTGAAGAATGGCTGTATAAAGTGTAGAAAAAGTTATATATTTTAATGTTATTGACTACAGAAAATTTGGGTGATTTTAACTTTTATAAAAGCTAAACCCTGCAATGTGTCTTTGTTTGTAATGATTTTTATGAAGTTGAAGAATCCAGTTTAGGTATAGGGTAGATCGAACTCACCTTGGTTGACTGATATTAAACCGTGAAATGTGATTTTGAAGAATTTCAACCTTAGAAAGTGTTCTGTGTCTATAATTTGGATTTAGAATTCAAACGAAGTTCTAATTATAACACGCATTCTGAAAGTATTGCATTAGCAATACTAGTCCCCTACCGGCAAGTGTCATATGGTTCCCGTTAAGAATTGAAAACGCCATAATTCCGTCAAATTCCGTCAAAAATTAATGAAGCGGGACGAAATGCAAACTTGATCTATAACTAATCAAGGTAAAGCCACATACCAAAAATCAGCTCAATATCTACAAGCGTTTAGAAGAAAATTGCGGAAAACCCGTAAAAATTGAAAAGGCCGTAATTCCGTCAAAAATCAATGAAGCGGAACGAAATGCAAACTTGATCTGTAACTCAACAAGATACACTCACATACAAAAAATCAGCTCAATATCTGCAAGCATTTAAGAAAAAAGTGCGGAAAACCAATTGGGACAGACTGACAGACAGACAGAGGGACAGACAGACAGACAGACAGACAGACAGACAGACGGACAGACAGACAGACAGACAGACGGACGGACAGACGGACGGACAGACTCAGAGGAAACCTATAGTCCCCTCCGGTTTCACCGGTAGGGGACTAACAAGCATTCTGAGAGTATTGCATTAGCAATACTAGTCCCCTACCGGCAAGTGTAATCTGGTTCCGTCCCCGTTAAGAATTGAAAATGCCATAATTCCGTCAAAAATTAATGAAGCGGGACGAAATGCAAACTTGATCTATAACTAATCAAGGTAAAGCTACATACCAAAAATCAGCTCAATATCTACAAGCGTTTAGAAGAAAATTGCGGAAAACCCGTAAAAATTGAAAAGGCCGTAATTCCTTCAAAAATCAATGAAGCGGAACGAGATGCAAACTCGATCTGTAACTCATCAAGATACACTCACATACCAAAAATCAGCTCAATATCTGCAAGCGTTTAGGAAAAAAGTGTGGAAAACCAATTGGGACAGACTGACAGACAGACAGAGGGACAGACAGACAGACGGACGGACAGACTCAGAGGAAACCTATAGTCCCCTCCGGTTTCACCGGTAGGGACTAATAAGGAGCCTAAAAAAACAAAGACGATATATTTACAAGCTTTGTCTACCAGAGTTCTCTGAACCAGGTTTTCATAAGCAAAAAAAATTTTGGCCTCGAGGGTGAAATTGAAAATTCTGAAACCCACACGAGAGGACAACCTGACAGGTGTATTCTATGAGATGAATTGACAGCTGCTTAAAAACATAGAGGGGTTTTAGAGAGATATTTTGAAGAAAGCGTTGTTTTCAACCCCAATTTAAATAATGTTAATATTGTGCGATCGACACAAATCCGCTTGATTATATTCCTTTTCTTTAGAATTTATCTTTTACCTGTATATTAAGTGGGAAATACTAGTAAACAAATATACGGGGATTTAGAAATGTTTTGGTTATAAATGCAATATGCGCATATAGAATACATTAATTATAATATGTATGTATAATGGCCTACATCACCCTAATGACTTTTTACCTTGCAGGTATGTTAATAGGCATCCTTCTTGTGCTAATATAGATAGGGAAAAAGAAATATTTCTATAGTGGACTTAATCATCAATTCATATTTTCATTATTAATGATCGCATGTTTATTGGCGGTACAATATTGACCAGATGTGCCAATGGCAATAAGACACGAGTCAACCACTGAGAGCTTAGATTCATAAATTACAAATACATTGAACTTCACTATATCAAAACAGCATCGTCAATTATATCAATGATCTTGATACACAACAAACTTGCGTGTTAGAGCAGCATTTATATAGCATGATTTTGCCTATAGTATCTCGGAAAGCAAATACGGAAAATAATGGATTAACTCCTTCACTGGCCATAAATTTTACTAAAGCACTGTTTACATTCGCCAAGAAAGTACTAGTATATTATATATTCTGTCATTTACGTAGTTAGATTTATTCGTGCATGTCTCTCGGGACTGGCCTTTACCACAATTCGAAAACATTCCATGTAGAGGACTGAAAAATTCCACATAACATATATATACCTACTGAAAAAGGTCATAACGAACAGTAATCGATCTGAAAAAAAAAAATCTACTTGTAAACAATACAAATCCATGACGTAGCACAAAACACGGACCCCTGGAAATTCCAGAGGTGAGATCAGGTACCTAAGAGGAGTAAGCATCCCCTATTGACCGCGGTCACACCTATATATTGATCTGGTAAACGGAATATTTAGCATAAAAACAAAGGCCTAACAATTGGTATGAAACACGTTGGCCAAAATACAAAAAAAGTTATTTCCATTAGCCTTCTTGAATATTAATGATAGAAACCTCTTGAATTAATCCGATACAAAACTGAGTAAAATGTGAATGATTTCTTTATAATGTTAATAATAGACTAGCAAATTAGGAAGCTGTTCTTTTTTTGAAATGAAATAATATAAATACTTTTTTATGTACAAATCTGTTTGAAATAACAAAAAACAGTTTTCATATTTAAATTTCATAAAAAAAAGCACTCTGTGAGTATTGCAAACGCAATTCTGAATCCCCTAAAATATTGACATTACATGTTATTCCACCAAACGTCATAAAAACAGAACAGAATTGTGTTATTAAAAGCATGCATATATTATAATGTCTTGTACAAGATTAATTCAGGCATTAATTCGAATTCCGAACAATTTTTGGTATATATCTTCATAGATCTTTAGAACTTCCTTTGCATTAGGTCGATTTTTAGGATCCTTGCTTTTGCACTGCTGGTGTATAAGGTTTAAGTGTGGCAGAACCTTTACTTTAACATCCATGTGATAAAGAAAACTTTTACAAGCATCAGGAATTTTCCAGATGTCGATTTTCTCATCATAAGGTGACATCTTTGAATTGTTAAATGGTTTTTCTTCAATAGGTCTCCACCTTTGTTCTGGGGCATTAAACAACACCGAGTAATTCCGAGTTTTGACTGGACACAGTCTTTTCTCTGTAACACCATCATTTACTGGAAAACCGACAAGAGAATCAATATCGTTGATGATGAGTCGAAAATCGTCTGTCAAAAGGTATTGTTGTAAAAGAATATACTTGTCATTAGCATCACAGAGAGCGTAAACTTTCCCGCCTCGACCAGAATGAAGCATAGTGAGAATATGTACATAATCCACACAGAGGCGGAATCTAGTGGAAGCATTATCAAAGTCTTTATAAATCTTCAGATGGTTCTCCAAGTTGGTAGCGTCGTTGAGGGCATGTAACTCTGTCACCAGTGTGTCTTTGCATTGACCTACAAGTTGTAAAACCTCTGGTAGATCTGAAAAGTCCCTCAGGAATTGTATACCTCGATAAAATTCGTCCTTTGATTCTGGACCATGGAGATCTGTCCTCAGCCTCTTAACAGCTACTTCATAATCTTCCCATTTACTGATCCATACCTGGAAGATGTAGTCCAAATCATGATTACTTCTTATAAAATATATTTCTCTTAGAATTCCAACAAAAAATATGCAATAAATTTATGCCAAAATTCACGTAGTATATCGACCCCCCTTACCAAATTGCCAAGTTTCACTCATAAATAAACTACTTTTTGCAAAATGTAATTAATGTGTAATACTCCAAAAAAAAAAAAAAACTGTGCTATTCTATTTAAGTTACTTCATTCTTTGTTGACCTTGAAGCTGAATGTAAAAATGATAAATGTTATAATCCCAAAAGTATGCTATTACATTTTGCGATATTATATTCTGCGTTGATTTCGACGTAAAATGTTATAACGCATTTATAATGTCATAATCTCAGTTTTGCGTCGTTATTTCATTTTGCTAAGTACTTATGCAAAATGATTTTGTTGTACTTAATCATCTTTAAGAATTGTATCATTTCTAAAATACTACGTTATTACCAACCAACAAAATGGCAAAATAAGTACACTACTGAAATTAGTTACCCTAAAATTAGAATTCCATTTAGTCATGCAATAGAAACAACAAGGATAAACCTCCGATACAAAAATAAAATGGGATGCTGTTTTAAAGTTTTTGTTAATATCTTACGCCATACAAAGTTCCTTGGATATGTATGGCATCTGGCGTGTGAAGACATATTAAAAACTAACAATTAAATATTTACATGTAGGTATGTAAGAAAACTGTTGATAAATATTTGAAAAAGAAGAGCATTTCTGAAACTAAATATAATAAATTTAATACTGGCATTTTTTTTTAACAGTAGTTCGGCATTTCCCAAATAAAGAATTAAAATCTTACTTCCTTCACATAACCTATAACACTTGTATTTATTTTCTCATGTCCTTTTATGTTCTTAAGTCCTTCACAATCAAGCCATGGGTGACACGTCTCCATTCCGTAAAGTCCGAAATATCCGTACCCACACACTGGTTTACACTTTGTACGATTGTCTACTACACTCCAAATACATTTGAAATCCACCCCACGGTCTCTCGCAACGGTTTTGTAAATAGCAGTGATTGGTGATTTGTATGTGCTTTCAAACAGGTACGGATTAAACCCCAACAAAACCATGGAAACAAACAGGATTCCATAGAGCCAAAACCAGAACTGGATTTTCAGAGAAACTGTTAAAACAAAACAAAGAAAAGCAAAAAAAAAAGGTGTACTAAAATAAACAAAAACAAAGAAATACATATAAATAATTTACAAAACAAAATTATATCCCACCCCAAAAGTGCGAAAAACAAAAACGATTTTTGCCTTTAAAAAATCAAACACCAATATAGGACAAAAATTTCATTTTTTCTTTATTTCAAATGAGATTTGTCTTTCTTGTTGAAAGACGATGAAAACGTGGACTTTAAATGGTATTCGTATTCTGTAATATTCGAAGGAAAAAAAAGATTTTTAATGCACACAAAATATAAGTATAATTAAATAAATCCAAAGCTTCCAAAGATGTCGACCTATTGAATAGTTTAAAAAATATGCAAATCAACAGCTGATATTTTACTCCGGCTATAAAATACATTGCAGAAAACACATGTAGATTATTAATAATTTATAATTAATAATTTAAACTTTCAGAATGTGTGAAAACACAACACTCGTCCATTACTATTCATATTTTTTCCAGTACTTACTTTTTCTGAACGTAAAACGTTTCATTTTTACCAATACGTAAAATGATGATATGTTTGTTTTCGTCTTTAATAATTGTATTAATTTGCGTTATATTGTATATATAATTCGATATTCATATATACTATAGTAAATACATACCCCAGTACACGAGTTCGGTGTACTATACGTGTTGTCAACGTCTTCATTAACATATAAAATTAATTATCTCGTGGGAGATAAATGGCCTACGTTAGTACTAAAACGTATTAATTTCCTTCGACCTCCCTTTACGACTCGGAAAGAATGCAAACTGATTGATTTCGGTCGACTTCTCTATTTTCAGGAACCATGACAAAGAAAACCTTAAACTTCATTATTCCCCCAGTCTATGAATGTAAAATTTTGCTTTAACGCGCCTATGATTTTCAAAACAAAATGTAAAATGAAAACAATTTCAGCATACCTTGCAGGGATTAATTTGACATAAATGTCCTTTAATTTCAACGTAACATTTTTATTTAGAAGTAATCGTCATTTTTATCCCAGTAAGAGTTACCTCTCTTATCGGAGAGTCAGTGAACCTTAATCTACGGAATCTTGCCCTTACGACAAGAAACAATTGTTCAAGATAGGTAGTACCGATACTGTGACGTCGGAGTGCCTTAAAGTGAGATCCATTTTGTGTACTAAGACTGTCCATTCTGTGCAGACATTTGTATAGGCTCTTTTGGTGAGGTCGACTTTTCATGAAATCGAATAAATTTATTATTCATGGACAGTAGTTTAAATAATTAAATCTAACGCAGTTATACATATGTATATTCATACCAGAAAATTTGTAAAGAATGTTGGAAAGGCATTTAATTTTGCAATAAAGACTTGCAGTTATGTTTACAAATGAAATATATATTTTACTATTATTATTTTAACATCCAAAGTAAATAATGTGAATACTATAGTGATTACACATTGTAAATGTATGTACTTAATCTTGGTAAAAATTATCCGGGGCTTCCTTATTCATTGGCTATTCCTATTGCAATTAAAACTGCAATATGGCTCCATACATCTGATATATCGGTATGCTAAAATGTTCAGTTCAGTTTAGTTTACATACATTTAAGTCAAGAAACATACATCTCATAGACAATATTTACAATCATACATTTTAGTACATATGATGATGAGATTAACATCCAACATGTATAATATATAATATAATGATATCTACAATCATATAATACATATAATGGTGAAATTAACATCCAACAGGTACAATATATCTAGAATATAATGATATTTCAGTAATTTATCAATTAGTTAAAGACACTATTCTTTTTGCACTCGCTATAATTGCAAACATTTTCCTAGATTACATAATTCTTTTCACATTCTGTGGACTAAGTAATTGTACCAATTTGAAGACACTTGGTCTTCGGGAGTAGTTATTTTTTAATGTATTTTTATTTTAATGTATTATAACGTGGACATTTTAACACAAAATGGAATTCATCTTCTATATCCCCTGATTGGCAAAGATGACATGTTCTATTATTTCTCACGATTTTGTTATATCTTCCTTGTTCAATCATTAAGTTATGAGCAGATAGTCTTATTCTGGTAATTGGTACTCTATATTTTAAATGTATTGGTTTACATAAGTAAGACTGAAGGGTAAAATTATCAACAAGGTGTTGATAAATGGGGTATTTTGGTATAACATGTATACATGCACTAGTGCATCTATTTTAGCTATCTCTCCTCTTTTCAAACTCATTATTACTGTATAATGCTAACTAGTCGGGACTTTTGATAGGGGGCTCAACAAACAACAATTCATTTAACACATTGTGGGCTATCCCCCCAACAAATGAGACTCTTACAAGCACCTGCAAAGTATGGCTTCTTTTATGAAGAAATTAGCCGATAAACATAGAAATCTTATATACAGGCTATAATCAAAGTCCCTTCATAAGCGAAACTACTTGTACCTCATAAACTGGTCTGTGAAGAAAGGCTCACTTGGCACAACTGCCAATTACCAAAGATGTTTCGTTTCGTCTCCTCATTGCCATGTATAGAAAAATGATTAGAGCACGGAATGTCCTTATTTAGTCTAATTTTGCTGTTTTTCCACAAGATCCTCGGAGTAAATCGCGGCGTGTATCGATTGTCGACAATTTTCCCCAACACAACGGATATTTGCATGTAATGAACATGCTACAATCACAGATAGCACATTGGTTCAACACGTGCTGTGATTCTGGTTTTTGGTGACTTTTTTCAAGGAGGAAATAAATTCCGTTAATATCCGTGCAGAATTAATACAGCCTCATCAAAGGACAAGAAGATGACTCTAGATTGGTTGCTGATTGGTCAAAGTCTCGTCTTTTTCTGAACTTTAGGAAAAGAATTCTTTCCTTTTTATCTTTAACTAATCTCGCCAATAAGTGATAAAATGACTGTTTTTATTTTAGTGCTGGAAATTCCAAAATAAGGCGTAAAAATGATGTTACGAAACATCACAGCGCATCTGTAATGTTGTTTTGCTGAGTGTGTGCTTTCTTAATACAAATATCAATGTGCAAATTTAAATTATGTGCTTATTTAAATGAAATATGATTCCCATAGCTCTCAAGGATAAAATGAATTATAATGGAATTGAAATTATATATTAGAAAATAGAATTTATTCGTCATTTTATTCACTGTTTATTCCACAACCCCGGCCTAAAGAGATCTCAGTCTGTCCAGAGACATCCCTCTATTATATGTCTCTGGTCTGTCTTTACCACATTAAAAACTTTATTATAAGTGCGATCATTTTTGGATACCGATCCCGATGTATTTTCATAGTATTTATTTTGTGTGGTAACTGTATGTATTCAAAGTACAGTGTTATACACTCATCAACATGTAATGTATATGCTAGTTATCGAAACTCCGCCTCTCAAAATTCAGAAGACAGTTTTTAAATAACTGTTCGAAGTATCTTTGCAAATGAGGTCAAAGGTCAAGGTCAGGTGGACTGTCACGCTGGTAATTTCTAATAAAAACTTATGACAAACGAATAGCACAGACTAACCTTAAATGTCAAAAATAAGCTGTATATCGGCTCTATATACTATTTTGAAAAATACGTCAAAGGTCGAGTTCAAAGGTCAAGAGGTCGGTAATCATTGTATTTTACAAAAGCCATTGGACAAAGCAATACATGTGCAAAATATCAAATCCATACGTCGTACAGTTTTCGAGATATAAGGTGTGACGGACGGATGGACGGACGGACAGACAGACAGACAGACAGACCTCGGGTAAAGTGATCCCTAAGTGTCGCTCTGCTCTGTAATACCTTATTACAAAAATTCAATAAAACGCGGTATCTGCTTGGTCTATAGAGACTCAGGTGACTGAAAGAAGAAAACGTAGTATCCTATTTACTGAACAAAAATGGCTTTAAGAGCACTTAAAAAGTACAAAACTTGCGAAAAGGAGATTCAAACTTAAGACTTTTTTCCAATTGAAAGTGGGCCCGAATTTTAAAGTTTGAGTTTATTTTTAAAAGTTATGATTACTTGGATGAATAAATCTTCATATTTCCCTCCTGATCAGGCAATACATGTAAATTGTTTATGATGATAATACCGAATACTGAATCAAGAAGCAGGTCTTTATTGCGAAATGTTGATAAAGAGTTCTTTTTAAGTGTTAAGATTCTACTCTTCTTAAATAAAAATACATGGCATGCATTTTTTCTACTTCTAACGATGATTCCGAAAGATCAATGCAATGCTCAAATTTTTTTTTAACCTTGTGGGAAATCTGAGATTTTAAGGTACAAATGATATAATTATCTGTTGTTAAGACAAGTTACCCTAGATCAGTAGCATCGTTTACAAAAAAGTACTGAAGCAAATGTCGATAGGAAAAGGCAGGTCTTTATTGCGAAATGTTACTAAAGACATGGTAGTTCAGCTAGTAGGAACGCTGGATATGAAACATGATATGTAGTATGAAAGGGGAGGACTCCTCCCTTTTATAGTCTTGATGTTTATTTATATATAAATATTTACATTCAACATGTATTTTGCTTATAAAGTGTCAGAAAAGCTACGGCATTCAAAACAGAATATTTACATTTGAAAATGTTTTCCCTTATATAACACTATTGAAAGCAACGCGTATCTATATCCGTATAAACACGGGTTCCTCGCGTCATAAACGTTCGACGTAATTTCTCAGTGATGTCATAAAGGGTCGACGCGCAAACAATGGATCAAATACATGCCGTTGAGTTTGAAAAATAAAACATTTCACGCGTTAAAGATTATAATCAGGAAAATATAAAATATGAATAAGTCATAAATGTAAATATAAGTAATAATGTATCATTTTTAAACATCTATCGGATATAAATACGGGTTGGTACGAGATCAAATTTACCATAAAGCCCTTCGGGCTTTATGGAATTTGATCTCGTGACCAACCCGTATTTATATCCCGATAGATGTTTAAAAATGATACATTATTTCTTAAATAACACAGACAGGGGGTCAAAAGGTTAAAGTATGCGTTTTATTTTGACGTCACAAACGTTGAACACCCTGGAAGCGCAACGTCATAAGCGAAAATCAAAATTTGCGCTCACATTGAACAGAAACTGTTGCAACGGCTCTTCCATTAATTATAACTTACCCGAAGGATAATACAGGGGTTTTGAAATATAAATCACATTTGCAGTGAAGGCAAGAAGTTAAAAAAATGTAAATATAAGCATTGAATCATTATTTTTTTAAAAAGATATAGTCTAATAACTGCAACGGTGTGTGCAAACAAATTTTTATAACGCGCTAAAAAATAATCATGATTCAATGCTTAAATGGCTGTAATGCACGTTCTCCAGAAAAAGGGATAATTCATAGCGATAAGACAATGGTTTTCAACTTGTTTGACAGGACTAGTGTATTGAATGGTTCAATAACATATATGATTATATTCCCAGGTCGGTTATACGGTTTTATGAAAATGGATTGATGGAGGAGGATCCGGGAGGGGTATACTCTCCTCTAAGCCAGATTTTTTTAAATTGAATATAAACATGTATGGTGGGTGTTGTTGCATTCTGGAAGTCTTTTTTTAACATCAAACAAATTAGCATTTTAAAATAAACAGATAAAAAAGGATTTTTTGTTCTGTTTAAGGGGAGGTGGGATTGCACCCAACCCATTCCCTATATATTTCCGCTGGTCTTGATTCGAATGAGATGTTCAAGATACATGTATCTTTTTAATTCGATCGAGTCTAATGTAGCAGAGAGTGTTACGTAGTGCTAAGTGTCTAGAGAGAGAGATACGGTTTTATTTCCTTCAATTCTTCCGACTTCCCGAGATTGACCTTCCTCTAGAGGAGAAATTAGTATTTTTAAGCGCTAAGCGCAGCGCAAAGCGCTTTCTGTCATCTTAAATCTACTTCCGTTCGCGATCCAGCGCCACTATCCAAGTTAGATAACTCCACTGGGTTTTCTAAAAATATGCAACTGGAAATCCCCGACTCTCTTTCGGCTATTTTAGTGTAATACTGAGTTACGTGCAGTTGTAATAATAGGAGTCAATTAGTAAGGTAAAGATATGCATGTACATTGTACGAAAATCCAGTAGATAATTAGTAGATAAGGGCGGTTCTTATGCTTATCTCTAAACATTGTAGTTCATTTAAAATCGTGTCGGCATATCTATGGCGCAAATACTTAATTGAAAACGGTTTATTATATGTCATGTACATGTAATGTAGTGATTGAATGAGTACATATTTTTAAAACTCAGATGGGATTTTAATAATTATTTAAAACTCAAACTGGAATTGGGTTATTTAGTAGAAAATTTCGCATAAAATTTATTTACAATGTACTTACATATGTACGTTCTATATAACTTATATCCATATAAACTATTATTTCTTCTTCTAGACCCGTATTTCAGACAATGTAACTAAAAACAAGTCTTCCTATTATCACCCTTGCACCATGCAGAGAGTTATCAATGAAATGGATTTTCGCATCTCAGTATCAATTAGTAACAGACTGGAATGCTGTACTCTATACTTGTAATATGGGTAAAAAATATGATGTAAATAATTCGCAAGGAAAGGCAGTTTGCGGCTGTACTTACATGTAGGGCACGTGGCGGCTGTGTTTTCAACGAATCAGTCAAATAGAAAAACTAATTTTTTCGGTATATTGTGCTTTAAAATTGTGTGTGCAGTGCGCCAATGCGCAAAATGCAAAAACCTTAATTAAACGTTCTTAGCAATGGACAGGAAAGCGCGGATGAAATGTTAAGCAAACAGTGTAATACTTGTATTAGGAAACTAGGAAGAAATAGTTTATGTAAAGATGTGCGCGTGTTTGCCGTTTTGACTGCTAAGCAACTTAATAAGGACTACATAAAAACAGAATAAAACAATGTTGTATACCTTCATGAAGATTTATTAATACTTGAGATTAATATACTGTATTTTCTATTTGGGCTGTTGAATTATTTATCATGGAAATATCAGAAAAATTACGGGCAATTATTTTCAGTATTCCTTTTCAACTGTCACAACAGTGCTGTGGATATTTTTTTCCTCTAAACACGTTTTGCATGGTAGTTAAAATCATACATAAACAAATATATACATTTGTGGTATCTCTCTATTATATAAACATTCAGACAGCAAATATCTTCATACCTGTATGAAGTTTTTCGAAGGTCATAGGTCATTACGTGACCTAATCACACAGCGCAGTAATATCTACATAAAAAGACTTACTCCACTAAGCAATATAGCATGTTTTTCATGCATAAAAATGTACAAAATACGCAAGTAAAATAATAATCATTTTATTTACAATGTAAACGAGCATTTAATACAGTTTTTGATCGGTTTTACATAGAGAATAGAAAACTACATGTTATAAGTTCCACGTCTGAGCTGCATAGTCTCAACGTTTACCCTTATTTTTCTCGCAGACCTCTGAATGCTATAATTTTTTTTCATTAAACTTTACTCACAATAAATTTGAAAATCTGTTGAAAAATATCAATGTAATGCAATCACGCCACAAACAGCTGACAAACACTGCACTTTGGAAGTTCGGTAGGCACACCTCCATCATCGAGATCGTTGTGACGTTGTCTTAACAATGTAAGCTGCTAGCTGTCGCCAGTGTCTCCACGTCAACATCATAAATTAATAAATATGCCTTACTAAAATCGTAGATTTTATGTTTTTGATCAAATTTTGTACTTGATTTCAAGTTATCTGGTCCGGACAAGTGTCTCCATCCATCCCTTTCCGACCGAAATTCCTCCAACTTTTTATTATCAAACATCGGACGTGTTTCTTGTGTTTTTTAACATCGAATATGGGTTCTCATGAATACAAAAATTCCCAGACACCAATATGCTCACTATAATTGATCACAAGTAGCCTTTCACAGAATATTCCCTTCAAAACAGAATCTTTTGCCTGATGAATTTGAAGCGTAACCGCTTTTCAAGCCGATTTACACCTAGCGTAATTTGTCAAAATCTACGACGTACAGTTAGTGCAATATTTATATTCGATTACATTCTATTGTCCGTCTCAAATGTATATATAAGTAATAAATAACAAGTTTAAAAACTTCAATGGGAATTGAAGTGGGTCGGTACGTGATCAAATCTTCTGAGAAGGCCTTCGGCCTTCACAGGATTTGATCACGTGACCGACCCACTTCAATTCCCATTGAAGTTTTTAAACTTGTTATTTATTTCTTAAGTAAAGAATGGTGTAAAGCATCAAACGTCCTTAAAAAATATTGAGGCATTTTAAAGTAATATTTACAAATCAGATATACATATTGTGAGATCAACAGAAAAGACAATTTTTTGTTGCAAATACATTATAAATCATGTATATGATTATCAGAGATAAAAGGATAGCACCGAATGTTTTATCATCAAACGAAGAAGACAAATATAATATCTTTATACTCCAAATGTATATTTACCAATTATCTCTGACAAAAGGACGTTAACTCTACGGGTGCTCATTTCATTGACATAGAGTTTTGTCAAAAGCGCGATGAATGTATAATACACAGCTGTAGCATATTCAAAACAAAATGTAATATATACATGTAGTCTAAGCATTATTTATCATTAATAAATACTGGACACTTGTAGCGATTGTGTAAATATCTTACACACTCCATTAATGTATTTCTTGTAAAATCCTTTCAATAAAACGTACATGTGTATTTATAAATCGCTTATGAATATGAAAAAAGAGATATACTAGTAAAAAGAATTTAGTGAGAATACTAGTATTCGATGTTTTTGAGATGTTTTATTCGTATGTTATCAATCAGGAAATACTTATCGACGCAATAAACAAATAGCATCTTTATTTTCCGAGTGCAGTTTCTAAAATTAAAGCACAGTCACTAACAGCCAATCTTCAATTTGAAACACTCGTAAACACGGAATGAATTTATTATTAAAAATTATCACCAGAACATTTTAGCTGTCGGTGTTGCACATAAATGAGAGAAATTTCAGCGATATTTTCAATTGTTCGAAATTATTTAGAAATATACATTTTCCAGCAAATGTATAGCTACATTTATAGTCTAAATTTGGTCGAAAAACTCGTCGACCATCCCCCTCCAATAAATTGCTATTTATACGCAAAGCTACTTCTTATAGACTCCTATAAGGAGATGGAGAAAGAAAATATGTTTACATGTATTTTTTTCTATTCTTTTTTTCATAAAGTCCGAGAAATACATTGCTGTTTGGACAGGAGTAAATATCTGCCATTTAATTTGTATATATTGTTTTTTTTTAAGAAACGGAGAAATATTTTCATACAATTTCTTGTGTGTGAAATTGATTGACCTTTTGACAAAAGAAGAAAATGTAAAATGCTTAAAATAAAAAGGCATAAGACAATGTTGAATTTCATATCCCAACGGGAAAGAGGGTGTTGCAGAAACTCGTGATTATTCCCTATATCGAGAAGGACATTTAAATACCACGACGCATGAAGAGTGATGTGCTACGCAGACGACTTAATTTATACGACGGGTATGCCCAGCTTGTTATAACAAAACATTTAACATTACGTTTATTTCTTGCATAGTTTTTCCTAACATAGACTGGCGACTTGTAAGTAAACTTTTTTTCACATCTATGGTCACTGTCGCCAATTTGCACGAGAAAAGTTAGAACGATAAAAAGCAAAATTAATGGCAAGTGCACCTCGCACATCATTTTGAAAGATGTACTGTAGACAGCGTGCGTTAATATTTTTCAATATATATAAAAATGTGTCCAATAATCACGCTGTCGATGCAATATCCAAGAAATTCCATTGAGTCATTTCAATTGTAGTTGTTTCAAATCAAATCTGAGCCACTAATTAACAGAACAATAATGAAACGAAATGCGTATGAAAAATTAAATTATTTAAAATGATAGTACTTTATTTTTTAAGACATCGCCACTAGATAATTACATTAGATATATATCTTATTACTTTTAGATCACAATATCAAGGAAAACAATTTAATTCTGCATGCATTTAAAATATTACCCGTTAATTTTCTGACATTCTCTCCCTCTCTCTTTCTCTCTCAAGAGATTTGTTACATTGTACTTCCATTATATAAAAAAAAATATGCATATAGATACCAGCCATTCTGGGATTCGAACCCATTCTCAGGTAAAACAATCTTTGCATAGAGTCCACACTCTTTACCACTAGACCAGCTCCGACAGTGAAGTATTATGTGCTATTTTATGTGGACATTTTGCATTTCGGATGGATTATAATTTTTATTCGATTTTTGTGATTTTCAAAAATATGCCTCTTTGAAACAAAAATCGGAAATGGCAGTTTTGAAGAAAAATCCCGTCTCTTTATGCGTAATCAAATTCATTCTGTTTCAAGGAGGCAATTTTTCAGAAAAATGGGGATTCCCTATTTGAAAAACAGAATACTTGACTTATTTTGCTATGTGACTAATTTATAATTCATTTAATGGCAAATTGGAAGTCGATATGCAGTTTCTAAATATTGTTCTACATTGTGCTGTATATACCGTTGTATCTGAAAAAAATTTAAGACCGTTTTCTGTTACTTAAAATTTTTCTTTTAAACTGCTACAACTTGAGGGAAATTAACAAAAGAACTGCAACACCCTCTTTTCATGACTCACAGGTTTGATTATGTATTTAACAACTGTGCTCGCCCTAGCGAAGCCGCACTGTCAAGATATTGCTTAAATTCCAATACAACAGGCAATTTAAATTCAAAGTAATTCTGAATGAATTTCAAATTGCAACATGCTTAGCGCTCCCCAGTACTTTCAGTACTTTGATTTTTTAAAGATTTGATGTTTCTTTGATCTGTATCTAAACGCCTATTTCATAGTATAGGTCATCTGTAAAATATGTTCTGAATACATAGTAATTCAGATTAGCAATGAAATACATGTACCCTAAACAGTGCATAGGTGGGGTATATCCAGGGTTGTCGTTCCTTGACACTAAGTGTGAAAACGGTAAAAATCGGGGGGGGGGGGGGGGGGGTAGAGACATGCTGTTCACTTCCACAAAAAGAAGTCTTTATTGCTTGGTTAGAAGGACCATTCAAGAATTCGGTAACAAGTAAACAGGAGACTCTAATTAAAGATTAGCTCATTAATTATAAACATCCCTACATATGTGTTCAGAATCCTTTATGATAATGTCCAAGGAGTTCCTATTAACTCTGGCTAGACTACTTCGAGACTCTATGAGACTGTTAATGGAAAACTTAAATTATTCACGGAAGTATAGCCAGGAAGTAGAGCTGCATTGACTGACACTAGATACATGATATAAAGAAAAATTATATGATGATGCAGTTTTCATCGCTGTACACTGTTTCTCTCCAGGATCTTCAATCATTAGTCATGTTTTTATACCATTTATTACATTTTCAACCCTTGAAATACTGTAATTTATTTATTGAATAAAAGTGATATTCTGACACAGTGTGAAAGGGTATCAAAATGGTATTCTCACAGTGTGAGAATAGCATAAGTGCGGCAAAACTCTCGATTTTCCTTTCCTTCACGAAGAGTGTTTTAAAAAAATCCCTGGCCTTTTATAAAGAGAGTAAATGAACCATCGTGACAGAAACTAAAACTGCCAAAGTTTCTCCAAATATGTTGTTAAAAATCCATGCTTATAACGCTTTTCAATCTTTCAATCGCTTAGCCATGACGTCTCAACCGCTCAACTATGACGTCACAGCCTATGACACTGTGTTACGAAAAGACAGAGGCAAAGGGAAAATCAAAGAAAATGTAATAAATAGAAAATTCAATGTTTTGTAGATGAATATGGAATTTATTTCACGAGTGGGACAGGATTTTTTTAAAAATATTTTTCACTCTTGCTTCGCACTCGTGAAAATATCAAAAAATCCTGTCCCACTCGTGAAATAAATTCCATATTCATCTACAAAACATTGAATATCCTCGCTATCTTAAATAATCTCTCCATTGGCACCCGTAAATAAGTGTATATGTAGACATTTTTGAACCAATTATTTATGGAGATATCATCCAAGAGTAGATAGAGAAAATGGCTAACACAAGTTGTGCGGATATCCTAATTTTAAATCCAGTGTTTCAAGTAAAATGTAAAAAAAAAAAAAAAAAAAAAAAAAAAAAAAAAAAAAGGAGGAAAGTAAAATGTAAAAATATAAAATGTTATAATCGCACTTTGTTATAATTTGCGTTGTTACAGTCCAGTGTAGTAATGGTTTTATTATTTACTATGCATTAATTTTTTGAATTATTAAACCATTCCATTGATGTTGTACATACATTTATATTGGTAAGAGCTTATGTGCAATGCAAATACTTTTCGTTGATTGAGTTAATAAATACAGTTAGATAGCAACCTTGCAGAATTAATACAAGTATAAAACAGTGCGTTAACCTGGATGATATGTAGGTGTTAAAGCATAGACGATTGGGTAGAATAGACTAATTGGTGTTACGCAAGATATGTTAATTAGCTACATAATGTAACTTTGCTTGTACATGCCTTACAGAAAATTTCGGTTGAAACATGGCCATATAGTACATACTTTATTTAGGTGGGGTTGGGGGTTGGTGGGATGTATTGATTTCTGTTTAAAGCATGAAATCTATACGATAAACTGGCCAACACACATACTATGTACAATCACTTGCGGCTCTCGCCCCCCTCCCTTTGTAACCAAAACTATTCATAAGATTAATCAATTAATTGCATTAATTTTACATAAAGTATAGCTAAAATAGGTCGAAAAAAATGTTCCTAAGGACTTCCGGGGGTTTCGCCCGCTGGGCCCCACCACAGACCCCGAACTTTTTGCCCTCCCCCTTCAAGAAACATGGATCCGCCACTGACACTTATCATACAGATATATTCTTTATAAGATTTATAGTGTCATTATATATTTTTACAAAGTAAACAAACCGAAACAGTTTTTGATATAATTTGGAAAGTGCTTAGTGCATTTGGATGTATTTGCATCTGGACTATGTGTACATGAACCATGCGACTTTTTCTACGATATCCACCCCCTTTTCCCTCCCCCACCATTCCCCTATTGATTAAAGGTAATGGCATAACAATTTGGGGATAAAATGAGCCTTTTATGTTCACAGGTGCGTCCTAGTCCTCACATGAAGTAGCCTTTTCGGGGTTTTGTTACCTCCTTTCTTTTTCAGAATATGTGTCTATTTCTTTGAATTTTTCACTTTTTGGAAAACTTTCATGTCCTTTAACATATACTTTTATAACCCGCCTCCCCCGTTCTATCAAATCTTAATGGTCACCTGAGCACCATGAGTTTAATTGGCTATTAGAAATTCTGTCCCACCTGGGACTAGAACAGCCCTGGACTCATGAGACATAGATTTTACATTCTAATGGGATTCTATCTTCATTATGACATGAAGTTAGTCTCATTGATGCTCAAGATTATAGGGACGATTTTCAAAATGCTCGAGCTTTTGGGGATAAAAATTTCATAATTTAGTAAACAGCTCATAGCTTAATATTGCCATCATGCATACAGTCCGCTAGTCCAGCAAAAATAAGATTTTATGGGGTAATCTGTACAATATATTTTTAATATACAACAACCAATTTATATTTATCCAGATCCTGAATTCTGAAAGCATTACCAGTCAACTACTTGTAGAAGGTTCAGTCTGCCTGCTTAAAAATATGGAAAGTTTCTTTTCACTATAGCTGAAAGACCAACTCCTTCCCCATATCTCCCCTTTCCATGGAACAAGAATTGGGCCTTTTTGACTTTGTTTTATGATTTTGTTTTTCAATAAATATGGGAGAACAATGCACCAAAGTAGGGATGGGGTCAATACACACACCATCCCCTTGGACATCTCATGTTCTACTTTTAGCCCTCCTGTCCTTTCTTTGGACCACTTTCAAAAACGCTTGGTGGCGTTTAAAGTCAAACAATGAAGCCCAAAGACTTTGACGGTAACTTAAATTGAGCATCATGGCGTTTCTTTGGCTGTGAGTAACTATACATGTATCCTTATAATTAAACCAGTTGTGTGCAGTACCTTTTAATTTGCAACAGACAGTCAGAGAAGAGAGAACGGGAATTCGATGGTACTTCACCACTATGCTTCAAGACCTCGACTTTGTGGACGACATTGCCCTTCAATCATCAACAATGAACCATCTTCAATCCAAGACGACAAAACTGGAAGACAACTCAGCAAAAGTTGGGATGAAGCTGAATGCCAAGAAGTGTAAAGTGATGAAGATAAACAACAAGAGTGAATCCAGCCTGATAGTCGGAAGCAGTGAAACCGAAGAGGTGGACAGCTTCACTTACCTAGGCGCCAATGTCACCAAGGATGGGTGAAGGTACTGCTGACATCAGGAAGAGGATAGAGTTGGCTGGCGCATCCTTCAGGAGGCTAGCCAACATCTAGAAGGCCACATACATTAGTAGAAAGATCAGTCTCAAGAGCCTTGTCCTCTCTGTATTGTTATACGGATGTGAGACTTGGAAGCTACCAAGTCAGAGGAAAAGAAGATTGACATCTTTCAGACTAAGTGCCTCAGAAGGATTCTCAAGGTCAGATGGCAGCAGCATATCTCTAACAAGACAGTTCTGGAGATGACGGGAGCAGAAAGCATCAGTGGCGAGGTGAGGAGGAGGAGATGGTATTGGATCGGCCATGTACTGAGAAAGGATCCAACAGATGACTGTGTTGTGGCCCTCGGGTGGACGTCTGAGGGGAGAAGGAAGCGAGACCGCCCCAAGACAACATGGCGGCGGATGGTGAAGGTGAAGCGTTGATGCAGGCTAGAAGTCTTGGAACACGGCACGCCGTGCAGCCTCGGACCGGCCCCAGTATAAGAGAGATGTCAGGCCTTGTGTGCCTTCTGGCACGGAGAGAATTAAGGTTAAGGTAAGGATCTTTTGTATTCTTTACAAACGAAACCTATGTGGATTTTCACACGTGGTCGGGTATAAATTATATAAAATACTCGTACTTCTATTCATAGTTTACCGATAGATTAGAGCGAGTTAGGAAAGAAGGGGCTCCTTCAAGTCCCCAAAACAATAGACGATTTCAATAAATTTAAAAATAAGTTACCGGTGATGATTTGCTGATTAAATACAGGAAACTGCAGGCGCGGGTCCGGAATTTTATTTCTTGGGAAGAGGGGTCCACCCCAGTCAAAAAATTCCCAACCCAGAATTTTCTAGACAAGCGAAAAAAAAAAGTAAAGTCCATTCCCAAACGTGAAAAAAAAAAACAAACCTTTTCGTGCTGCTGCTGGTGGTGTCCACGTTTTTCAGAGGTGGGGGTAGGGTGGGGTTCCAAAGTCATTTTTATTTGCTTAGTACATGTATACACATTTAAAAATAATAAATCTACGTTTTCCAGGGGGGGGGGGGGGGTGGTCCGGAACCCCCTAGATGTGCACATGAACTATGAGCAAGCAGCTTGTGAAAACGAAATAAGGATGGAGGAGCCATGTCGCCCTAAAGACGTCATCATAATAAAAAGGAAATTAAGAGAGTTTGTGATCTCGCCCTCAATGACAGAAGTGATAGCGTTATACTAGTGCCGACAGTGATGCATATGATGAATTAGTCCCCCCCCCCCCCTCCACGGCTGATTATTTAACCTTGCTCGTGCGTTGTTAATCTATTAAGAGTCATTCTATCGATCTTTTACAATAATATATCAGACTTTTGTGATTCCATGACATATTATGGAATTCGTCGAAACTCTTTCATCCCCTCTATCAATTTATAATTTTTATAGATGCATGTATCCCATTATAATTCTTTGTGCACATGTACACCTGACCAAGAGCAATAATGTATTGATAATGTAAATATTCATTTATGCACAAATTTAAACAGTTGTTCTATTTAAAACATTGCAAAGAATTTAACAGTATTGTTTAGTACATATAATGCATTTGATAAATTTGAAAAATTCAATTTAAATAAATTTATGTACTTTTAATATATTCTTTTCAATAAAAATATGCAAATTATACACTTTTATAAATAATATTTTAAAAATATGAGTAGATTATCTCTTAATTGGAGTAAAACATGATTAAATCTTCTGAAAATAATACTCGATTTAATTGATTTATAACAATGATCAATAAATAAAAAATGTATGAAAAAAATTAAATACAGTTATTAAGTGTCAACAAGGTCAGATAATTGTAGAGGTAATTGGAAAAGGTTATAATAATCAATGAAAGCGCGCCAAAATTATACTCAATATTAAGACATTTTTATTAAATAAAAATTATATCGTTCTCTCTCTTTCGGTAAAATACAATTGCATCTTTGTGTTAATATGCTGTAAGATGTTTGTCTTTTGCAATAAAGAAAATGAACTGGAAAATAATTTAAAAAACACACATTTATGAATTTTGAGGATTTGAAAGTAGGTAAACTGGTAAATGTATAATGTCTGAACTGCATGCAAAGTCCCATCTTGAAAATTGTAAAGACCCCCCCCCCCCATTTGTGATTCTACATCCCACAAATAGAGTCTGTTTTTTAGAGATAAATTTTCTCATAATAAGGTGGTTAAAAAATCTTAATATTTGACGATCCCATGCTAATAATATTTATACCAGGGAATTTTCTACAGTTTTGCCATCGATTTTTCTCAATGGAAACAAAACTATTTGTGTCAATAACCATTGATTTCTACGCTATGAATTGAGTTCCAGTAGATATATTTGGATTTCCACTAATTAAAAAAGAATGTTGTCAGACGATCATCAAACAAGATTTAAAAACTAAGAACGGAATTCCTATCTGTGACGTAAGGGCGGGTACCTGTTCTGGGGAAGCGTGACGTATCGGGGTTGTATACACAAAACGACCACGCAGAGTGATAGCGCGATCGATAGAGATTACACTTTACGACAATTTCGATTTGTGACGTCATGGATGCTGGGATGAATATTCAATATCGAGTCTGCCATTTTGGATCCATAATAGGAAAAAGCGATTTGACCATATTGTAAAATTCTTTACCCTTTTTAACGGCCTTTTCGGGTTCTTGGACCGATCCTAACCATGAGGGAGTGATGAGGACCAGACTGTGGGGAATTTGGGGGATCGTCTTGGGCTTAATTTTGCCCGGGAACAGCTTCAGTTACGGCTATCCCCAAGATTCAGTGTATCCGTTAGGAACAGTTGGTATGTATGTCAAACGAGAGAGAGATTTATATTATTTAAAATCATAAAAACGAGTGATAGGCCAGAAAGGTAAATTTTTATACGAGATAAGAGTGTTCCCGACGAGCACCTGTTGAATGAAGATATTCAGGGGAAATGTCAAAAGACCATGCAGTATGTTGTACAAATAAAATTACCGTATGGATTCTTACTATGAGGCCATATTGAGTAAAACACTTCTGTTTGTAAAATAAATATATATACAAATCATAGGGGAAAATTGTTATATGACATTAATTTATTTCAAATTATAGGTAGAATTTCATAAAAAAGTTTTAATATTGTCATATATATACAAGTACACAAAATACATTATGGTCTTTGCATGTGGTATTCATCATGTTCATACTGTGCATTTATTTGTTGTATGATTCTGAAGAAAAGGGAATAGAACTGTTTTTAGACATAATTGATAATTAAAGGAAGTGCTTCATGCTTCTTAGAGTCTACCCCCTGTACATGAAGAAGAAAAAAAAGGTGTCTGTCAAATAATTACAGTTGAACTTAGGTATCTTGAACACCGATATCTCAAATACCATGGATATGTCGAAGTCATCAAGAAGTCCCAATCATGTTTTCTCTCTGTAATAGTGATGTAATTTATCTTCAATATCTTGAACCGTTGGATATATCTCAAAGTTTTTTCTTGGTCCCGTTGAGATCGAAATAATGAAGTTTGACTGTAATATGAAGAGAGATCATTAGAATTGTAAAGAAGTGTTCAAGATATACATGATATAATTACAATTACTGCATGTATTCGAAACTGTGACAGAGAAAATAGCATTGTACTTATATACATGTCTTTTTAAAGTTTCAACATGTTCAAGTGGGGTGAATTAAAGCTAACAATTTTCAACTTTGGGAGATTGGATTAGGTTGATCGAGGGAGGGGTATATTAAGGGAAAATACAGAAATTTTGAAGTAAGGGTGAAAGAAAAGAACAAGAAATAAAGAGAAAATTTAATGAATCAGGGCTCTTGATTGTCTACATTTACATGGGCCATTCAAAGGTCCCATTCCCAATTCAAAAAAGGTACAATTTTCCCCAATTGAAGGTGCTCATTTTCCCAGTAAACACTCTCTCCAAGATTTAAGAACATACAGTAAGATACATAAACTTTAAGACTGAACTTTTTATCATACAGGGTTCAAAATTCACTATATACAACTCACAAAATGCGAGTTAGAATATCCAAATTGCGAGTTAAAAATTTTGTTACTCACAAAAAAATGCGAGTTGATTTTTTTTTTAATGTAAATTTCACCTGGGAAAAAAATATCCGTTTCAATCCAGTTTTAATCTTTCTCTCTTTAGTTACTGTTTATATCTGTCATTTTTAAATGAACGACCATGTGCCATGTCCGATGATCTTGTCGAAAAATTTTTAGAAGATGGATAGATGGCTGCATCGGCATTTTTTTTCTTAAAAAGCTTTCATTTTAAAATTGAGAGTTGTGTTTTGAAATTGCGAGTTCATTTTTCTGGTACTCACAATTATTTGCGAGTTGTAATTTTAGGGAGTTTCTACCCCAGTCATATTCCTCTAATAAACAGAAAAAAAAATTATGTTTATTAATAATAAACACCAGAAACCCATTAATGTACAATGATTTTAAATAAATGTATAATAATTTTCCCAAAATTCCCTAAGAGATTGCTAATTTTCCCAAATTTTATGGCCAAGGTCCCAGTCCCAAAGTCAGGTGTGAGAGGTCTATGAATGAAGCTTGTGAAAGATGGGGAGAAAAGCACCCCTTTCCTTACATACTCATGAAGACAAACAAAATGTACACTACTCCAAAATTCACAATTATAACCACATGCAGGTTCATCAGAGGTGATACGTCCTGTATAAATTGGAAAACTCTTAGTCATTTTACCAGCTTTTCGTAAATGGCCTGTTGCAGGATGATTGTTTCCTTTGAAGAGAAATCAATAAAAACTTAATTGACAAAATACCGGTATGCTTTCATGGTCCCACACATATCGGTTAAACATATCATCTATAGCTGTGTATCTCTAATAGATGGAGTCAGTCAGATAAATTCGTGTCTTATTAAGGGTCATTGATCTTTGAACTTAATTTCCATCTTTTTTCTCTTGATTATGTTTTGACAGTAAATCTTTTTATTGTGGTCCTTTGGATAAGATTGTGTATAAACTGATGTCCTGTGTCACAGTAGATGTTGGCACAAAAAATATCCCTCACCTCTTAATGGCCGTAAGTGCCAAGTACATGCAGTTCTATGCCCTGTTCACACGGAGAGTTTAATGCGCAGTAAATTAATGCAAAGTAAAATGATGGGAATTAAACTAATGCTAATTAAATTGCATTCACACCACAGCTAATGCAAGTAAACTAATGCGAATTATAATTTTATTTCTGTACAACAAGTCTATTCGGTGAGGCTATTATGACATCATTTACAAATCACGTCATATTGTGCAGAGCAGATCCATTTGACATAACGTCATAGTGTCTGTACACATTTTAGTGATTAACATAATTTTCCTTTGTTTTCCACTCAAAAATAGCACAAGTACCTAAATTTGACCATCGACATGTGGCCTGTGACTTAATTCTGCCCTTACGCTTGCGTCAAAATTAAATTCGAATTAGCTTTGCTTAGCGTTCACACGGAGCTAATGTGAAGTAATTTAATGCGCAGTAAACTAATTTGAATTAAACTAATTCGCGTTAAATTCTCGGTGTGAACGCGGATGAAATTTAATTCGCAGTAACTTACGTTTAATTCGAATTAAACTTTCCATGTGAACAGGGCATTAAATTTGCAGCCATCCACTAACAGTTGGTGTCATGAATGAAAAATTCTACAAGTGATGTAAAGCAATCAAACAACCATCTGACTTAATTCTGTGTTACTTTATACTTCATGTTATCAAAGTAATCAGTATGGTGAATTTTTTAAGTTAAAGTCAATACATATCACTGCTTAAATGTTAGCAGTCAATCATGTCTGAAAGTGTACATGATAGAGTGAGAAAGTTTTAAGGGGATGCAGGACACATGTCGCAGATGACACAATTGACTACGACATAATCCCTATAAATAAAGATGCTAAAAAATTATTTAAATCACCAGTAATTGTGTAATTTTTGTACATTATAATTGCTGTTTATCATCTTACATAAATTTTTGGGTGCGAATCGTTACCACTACATTTTCAAAATTGTCATTACCGCTACATACTCATAACCGCTACAAGAAAGGTTACATTACCGCTACATTTAAAAGTATACATTACCGCTACATTCCTCTTTCATTAGCCAGCGGATTATGCACATACAGATTGATTTAAAGTACAACATATGCATGTACATCCATAAGACCTGTTTCCCCTGCTCACCATGGGGGAGGGGGGGGGGGGGGGTAAGACTTTGAGTGGAATGTTTTTGTTCTTGTTTTCAATTTTTATTTAAAATCTATTTTATTTAATAAAACATTTTAGGAAGTGTTAAAACCGGGCATTGTTCATGGATAAATCACACAGTCTTTACATAATTGGTAGGGCTTTGAAGGCCATTTGCTTGACCTAGTATACTGCTGTCTGGAAATCTCTTATATGAATTAAAATGAATAGATCCGTGCCATTGTTTGCTGATTCGATATGTAGAGGTAATGAGTTGTAATCGGCAATTGTCTTATTGATAAAATGTAGCGGTAATGATCACCGGAAATTTCAAAGAAATGTAGAGGTAATGAGTTGAAATTTTTCGCAATGTAGCGGTAATGTTGACCTCCCAAATTTTTAAAATATTTCAAAGTTTTATCATTCAAAATTTTTCAATATTTACAAATTGTTAAAAAGATTGATCCACTCCTTTGTTTCCTCTACACTGCACGTCTAACAAGTCAGTGACATCGTAATCTAGCTGTTAGTGCAACAAGATCAAGTACATTTTGGTTAGTGCAACTGAAGATCAAGTACGTTTTGGTTAGTGCAATAAGATCAAGTACATGTTGATTACACTGTCAATTTTATTATGTAAAACAGGTGATTGTCAGCTCATATTGAGTTATTAAGTGAAAGAGGAAACACAATGATAATTTTTACTTGGATGGTAGCAGAATTAATTTTTAAAATTTTTTATATAGTATCGCTTGCAACTCGCATGTGATGTCAAAGAAAAATGTAAGCATAAAAGTGTTCTTTCATGATTATGTCATGTATAACGAATTCACAGGGCTATAGAAATAATTATTTTTGTTTACTGGTCACTCGGGCTATCGCCTTAAATTTTTACTGGTCATCTTAGTACTTTTACTCTCCCAATGGGCCAGTAGAGTTTAAAAAGACTGGCCCAAAACCATAATAATAATTGTAATATTTTTTTTATATTGGATACTTAGAAGTACAATTTAACAAAACAAGAAACAGCAGAAATTGGGACACACAACCCTGTCAAGTTAACTAGCTTGACTGTGAATGAATTTTATTTTGTATAAGAAAATGCTGACCCAAAGGGCACATGCTTTTTGCAATGTACTAGCTCAGATTGAAAATTCACTGGCCCCAGACCAGCGGGCCATCAATTAGTTCAAGCCCTGATTCAAATATGATTCCCCATGCTCAAATTAAGCTAAAATGAATAATGAAATTGGAATCATTAATAATAACTATTTATCATTTTATTATGTATGAGTTTAATCCAACAATCCTCTAAAAGAGATTTCAGGTAGTCTTTACTGCAATTGTCAGTCTTCAAGCATCCATTACAGATCTCAATTTTTTCATAATTATATTTAAATTTCAGTTTGTATGGTAACTGTATATCATGCAGTTTCAATTAAAGTACAGTGTCATAAGCTCACAGACTTGTCGAAAACTGTCGGTCCTGTCGGCTGATAAAATTTGCTTGCATGGACCTATAACCTTCAAGAAAACAGCGGTCCAAATGACCTTATAAAAAAATCGAGCATGACGCAAATTTTAAAAAGATCAGGATTGGGATGTGCAAGTGATAGTCACAAAAACAGCAGAGATAGCTGTGTGGTAATGATGGTCAATGAAATTTGTGACAGCAAAGACATAAAAACATGTCATTTATATGTCTCTGATTAAAGACTCTCTATCCTAAGAAAAAGAAACTTGTGAAACTGAAGGCTGTTGAAAATAATAAAGGGCATTTTGTGCAGTTATTTATTTTCATTTCTCAGCTTCAGAATAAGGTACAGTACATGTATCTGGTCTGACATAACTTTGTCCTGTCTGACAGAACATTTGACTTTGTGAGACCAAATGTCTGACAGTGATTTTAAAACTTTGACAAGTCTGAGCTTATAAACATGTGAAATAAATGCTAATTATCTAAAAAATCCTCTAAAAATTCAAAACACTTAAGTTAAATTAACTGTCCAGGGTATTTTTCAAAGTAGGTCAAAGGTCAAGGTCAAGTGAGCTGTAACGCTGTTAATTTTCATAACTGTGCACATGCTAAATACCACAAATTTACCACTAAAATATCAAAAATATGCTGAAATACCTAGATAAAATCTTTAAAAATCTTCTTCTCAAGAACAGCAAAGCCATGATTAGTCATATTTATGTCACAGGTGGTGAAAATCTAGTCTCAACCAGGACTCGAACCCAGGGCCTCTGGCGTACCGTGCCAGCGCTCTAACCACTGAGCTATTGAGACCCGATATATTGACTGACTTTCACGCACCCGTGAACCCGGTGACATATTCCCCCTCTTTGTAGAAATTCGTCCTCGAATTCCATGAGTTAAGGAAATGCGTGAAGCATGTTCCAAGGGAATAGTGGGTATTTGTACGTTGGGCGCCAAATGTCACAGGTGGTGAAAAATCTAGTCTCAACTGGGACTGGAACCCAGGGCCTCTGGCGTATCGTGCCAGCGCTCTAACCACTGAGCTATTGAGACCCGATATATTGACTGACTTTCACGCACCTGTGAACCCGGTGACATTTATATGGAAGCATCCTCGGGTAGTGTAGAATCAAGTTTGTTCAAAATCATGACCCCCAGGGGTAGGGTGGGGCCACAGTAAGGGTAATCAAAGTTTTACATGGGAATACATAGGAAAAAATCTTTAAAATTCTTCTCAAGAATAGCAATGCCATGATTGGTCATAATAATTTAAAAGCATCCTCAGGTAATGTAGATTCAAATTTATTCAAATCTTGACCCCTAGGAGAATATAGGGGCCATAACAGGGGATCATAGTTATACCAAGGAATACAAATGATATATCAATAAACTTTTTCTTCTTAAGAACAGCAAAGCTATTATGTGTCATATTAATTGAAAAACATCCTTAGGAAGAGTATAGATTCAAGTTTGTTCAAATCATAACCCCCTTCCCCCCACCCCCTGATCCACTTTTATATTTAAACTCTTTAATAGTAATACTGCATGAACTGATTTCTGCTCAGGTGAGTGATTTGGCCCCTGGGCTTCTTGTTTTAAAATGCTGCTAAAAAAAATAAAAACCAGTAAGTTCTGGAAATGTACAGATATGTTTAACTTAGATTTTGAAAATTTGGTTGTGTGGCAGTCAGGTAGTGGCTAAGTAACTAAGTTGGTAGAGCAACTGTCTAGAGTTCAGGGGATCTGGGTTCAAATCCTGCTGGTATGATCTGTTGCATTTTCTCCTTTCTGTTGCATTTGGTGTCATTGACCACCTCTCAACTTGCATATGAAAGTCCTACTAAGGGCAAAAGAATCTGGGTTGGTCTCTTCAGGGGCAAAGACCTTTGAAGAGGAGGAATGTGGTGGTAGGCAGGTTCAATGACACTGGTAGCCAGATAGCTCAGTTAGTAAAGCACTTGTCCAGAGTTCAGGGTGGCATGTTTGAATTCTGCATTTGCATTTTCTCCCTTCCTTTTACAGCTGAAATAAACCACAAAAAACCTGTTGTATTCAGACAGTTTTGATATTAAGGGGATAAAACATGTAGACTTGATGAGTAACATTGTTAACTTAATAAGTGAGGATAGAAGTAGTACATGTATTTATCTTTCTTTTGTCTTGATGTCCACAAGGAATATCAAAAAGTGGAGAGTGGATTTTAGTGAAATTTTCCATAAAATATGTATTTTAGGACAAAAAAAGAAAACATTGGAAGCTGATCAACTGTTTAAGGATTCAGAGGGAAGAATTTTGTTCATTTCATAAATTTTGCATTGGACTGACTTTTGGGAGTAAAACTGTCCAGAATATTTGGGTCAGTGAAGATACATATACATGCGTTCTGAGCATGTTCAGCCCTATGGTCTTTGCTGAAAGGTTCCGTTTGTAAAGTATCTATGTACCCAAGTCTCCTCACAAGTCACCCCATTCATATGGGATTGATCTCAAAAACATACAGTTTCCATGTATCCTTTCAAATAAAAGAACATAAATGAACACTGTCAAACAAAATAAGCCTGCTTTTCAATAAGCTGGTATCTGGAGGAGGATTGATAATGTAGACCTGTCATTGACAGAAGAACAGTCGGCATAAATTTAGTACATTCAGCAGCTGATGTCACATGTAGAAATTCTGAATGCATGTGAAGAAAACGTGACTGTCGGTGCAATTATGAAGGTTTAGAAGGTGCCTGCTCAGTTGAGGTTTTCTTGTCAGTGAAGAATAATAATTGAGTGTTGTTTTTTTTTTGTTAAAATAGAAGTAATGTTCTAAAGAAATGAAAAAAAAAATCTTCTCTGCTCATAGTATATGCATGCCTATATTTGTACAGAAATTACAAACAAATCATACTTTCCTTATTTTATTCATGAGCTGAAATTAGACCTCTCCACAAATGTTTGAGGGAAAAAATGTCATTTTCATAAACATATTCCACAATTTAAACATCATTTTACTACTTCTGTCATTCAAATGCTGTCAAGCCCAAGAAGACACAACTTCAAAAAGGTCAAAGCCAAGAAAACCATTGAGACTCCCCGAGAAGGTCAAAGCCAAGAAAACCATCAAGACTCCACAAGAAGGTCAAGGCCAAGAAAACCTAGACTCCCAAGAAGGTCAAGGCCAAGAAAACCTAGACTCCCAAGAGGGCAGCTGCCCCCCAAAAAGCAGTCGTAGGATTCCAGGCAGATATTACTTCAATAAAAAGCCCTTTTCAGGGGACATCCTCATTGATGTACATATCAAGATGTCTACCCATCCATTATTTTGTTCACAGTTTTAAAGTAGCTCAGTGATATCACATGGTATATTCTATGAAGAAGTTTAGAAATGATGAAAAGGGTATACTTAATCCTTCTTATACCCATGTACATCATCATTAAGCCAACCCATTATTACTATGTTCTAATTGAAGAAGACAGCATAGGTTTGCAAAATCTCTCATAATAGTAGACTTATAAATTTGTTAATGCCCAACTTCCCCCAAAATGGTCCAAACAATACCAGTAAGCATGGACCCAGAAACTTGTTAGTCCAATCATCCAAACACTTCCAGAAAGCATGATCCAGGAAATCTAGAAGCCAGTCCAAACACTTGCTGTAAGCATGAACCAGGAACCAGTCCATTACCTATATAACCTCAAGTCAGCATGAAAAAAGGAACAAGGTTAACCAGTTCTGACATTTCAGCAAGCATAATATTAAAAGATTCCTAAGGAATATACTTACATTAAAAAATAACATATTTGGTTTCATGTATTGTGTCCAAATATATTTTCTGTGAACATGTAGTCTTGTAAAAATGAGATTGTTAGAAATATATCAGTGACTGACAGTGAGTGTATGTGAGAAATGAATGTATGATTGATGTACAAAACCTAAAATGTTTTGTTTCACTGTACCTTAATTGATAACATTTGATTGGATTAGAGCTATTGGTATTACATTATCCTATTCCCTAATCTATATACATGTAACTACATGTAAAATTACTTGTAATGTGAAAGACATCAATGCATTTTAATTCTGACAATCACTAAAATAAAATTCTTCATACTTCAGGATAAATCTATAACTTTAGGCAAAATGTTGAAAGGTATTGATCTTGGAGAGTATGATTGATGAGTGCATAAGAATGTCCACACTTTTAATTGATGCTAACGAATGCCAAATGTGTCGCTATGCTTTGAATCTCAATAAATATAATTCCCTGGCTAGCCATCTATGAATCGTAAGCTCCTTTCTCTCCGAAAAGGAAGAGGAACAAGACAAGTAAATTGATGACGAAAAATCAATTGGTTGCAACATTATAATTTCATGTTATATATGCATCATTTTATATCTGGAGATGATGAGGATTTATAATTTGCTGTAAGGATTTAGCTTAGCAGGAAGTTATTATAAAAATCTTAATGGTGCTTGGATCTTAACGGTACTTTGATCTTGCAGAACTTTCCCTTACTTTTCAAGGTAGACACATCATTATACTTGATAAAAAACCTCTTTTTCATTCATTTTGCATTTGGATCATGTATTGATTGTGGCGATCTATCCTCATAACTGTGACCATGAGCTTCATAGTTTATTGTTAAAATTATTAATGTGGGTGGTAATCTAAGGTCTGGAGGTTTTCGGTCTAATGGAAGTTAAGGATTGGGAGCATTAAGGAATTCTATCATAAACAAACATACACTGTAACTTTCCAGCTCATCTGAGAGAAAAATTAATGGCTTTGAAATGGTACACTTTGACAGGTAAAATGCTATCTGTGTACCTTTAGTTCTAATAACATGTATACAGTTGGCAGGTTGGGGGGAAACGTAAATTCCGCTATAATAGTGGTATACCACTATTATAGTGAGATTCCGCTATATTTTCAGCCGTAGTTGTCCTCGATTTCATCAAATAACATACTTGCTGTTTAAAGCGCAAGTTATGATGGGAATAAAAATGAACAATAATTGGCATCCTTACATATTATGAATTTTATTTAATTTTCTGCCGATGCGTTTGATAATGCGAACACACTTTTTAAAGCGGAAGTTACATTTTTAACATAGCAACCAGTGATTGCGGTAGTATTGAACAAAGACTGACTCTTAATATCTCTCTCACATGTGCACAAATTAGTGCTTGTAATAACTTTCAACTCATTTTGGAATAGGTTTGTCGAATTTGTAGAAGAAAAGGTGATTTTTGCCTGCATGGTAACGGGTACGGAGGCCCGTTATGACAAATAATAAAAAAAAGCTCAGCACATGTACAATTTAATGGAAACGATTTGTGTCGTCTAAATTGTAAGCAATATATATAATATGTCACTTTTCGAAGTAATCTTAAGTTTGTGTATAATGTTTCCCTTCTTGATGATGAATTTAAATGATTATCCTTAGAAAGAAAAGAAGAATTACACTTGTGCATGGAATTACCTGTAGACGTGACGTAAAATAAATTCTGCACGATTTATTGATTCTCTAACTTGCATGAAATTTTATATTTAACTACGATATGCACTGGTAAAGAAACAATGAAATCCTATTTACCAGAAGTAGATTATTCTGTTGTAAATAAACAAAATACAAGGAGAAACAGAAATATGAAGATAACGAAAAAATGCCATTTGAGCAATAATTTTTTTTGCAGAACGAATAGGTAGGATAAGGTGCTATGGAGGAGTACGCATCCCCTGTCGAGCATGGACTTTGCAAAATTCATTTATTAATAGTTATCATGAATTAGGGCATCGTTGTCTCGCCACAGCCGCTAAAATATTAAGCCCGCTTTTTTAACTACAAAGAATCCATTATATACACATTGAAATGTTTTCGCGTACGGTTATTTTTTCGTTTTTTCCCCCTATCACGACAAGGAACACATTTGTCGGCAGGGGATGCTCACTCCTCCATGACACCTGATCCCATCTTTGATGTTTTTTAGAGGTTCGTGTTTGCTCTGTTTAAAATTTGCATTGTTTCAATGGACTTTTGAGATCGATTACTGTTTGTTATCTTCATATTTCATACAGTATTTCAAGCAAATTGAAAAAAAAATTGAACCCATTTAATTTATTTTCTGTCTTAAAGTGCAAAAATTTGAGTGAATTACATTATATTTTTCTTACATCTATTTATTTATTTTCTGTCAGAAAATGTACAAAATTAAGTGAAATCAATCATTGCATTTTCATCGATTTATTTATTGTATTTTTCTGCCTTAAAGTGTATTAAATTCTACAAAACACAGGTATATCTAAGTTGGGATGTAATTAACATAATTGTTATAAACATAAATGAACGTTCAACTCATTTTGTTATTTGCAAGCGGGAATAGGTGGATTTGTGATTTAAAAAAAAGGGGGGGGGGGGAATAGGTGGAAGATTCTTAAAACCGAGACCTCTTGTTGTTCGTAATGTGTATCGAATCAATTAATAATTTAAGACATTAATCCCACATGCAGGTAATATGGTATATTGCTACATAATAAGGGAAGTTGACGATAGAAAAAGTAGTTATCACATGTACCATGTAAGTTTAGTTATTAGTTTGCCATCAATCTCTTTCTCTAGTAAAATATTTAAGGAAAGAAGCAGATGTGTCATACTCCCTGGTGTCTTTTATTAATAATTTTCAACATACTTCTATTTTTGGAAACTGCAGCTATATTATAACTAAATGAACATTTAATTAATTTATGTCTCGCCATTACGTGGTTTAATCATAATACATGTATTAAGCACCAATGTTTCTTCTGACAAAAATCGCTTATACATATAATTTTTGAAATAGTTTTTAAAAAGATTTTTCTTTTTTTAATCTAACAAAAATTAATATTTCAAAAAAAATTGTTTAACATTCCGGAAACTAATGTCATATAATGTATATGTAATTACCTGCAGAAATGACATCTTATATCATTGTTTACGATTTATTGCAAAAACTATACAAATCGGTTTCATCAGAATAAAGTAAACATGTAATGAGCTTTTTTTCGTTTGTCATAACGGGCCTCCGTACACGTCACCATGCAGGCAAAAATCATCTTTTTGTCTGTAAAATCGACAAACCTATTCCAAAATGGGTTGAAAGTTATTACAAGCACTAATTTGTGCACATGTGAGAGAGATATTAAGAGTCAGTCTTTGTTCAATACTACCGCAATCACTGGTTGCTATGTTAAAAATGTAACTTCCGCTTTAAAAAGTGTGTTCGCATTATCAAACGCATCGGCAGAAAATTAAATAAAATTCATAATATGTAAGGATGCCAATTATTGTTCATTTTTATTCCCATCATAACTTGCGCTTTAAACAGCAAGTATGTTATTTGATGAAATCGAGGACAACTACGGCTGAAAATATAGCGGAATCTCACTATAATAGTGGTATACCACTATTATAGCGGAATTTACGTTTCCCCCCAACCTAGTTGGAGTGAATACAGGTGTGTCAATTCAGTTTCTATCTATTTTTGGTCTTCACAGGCAGGCCTGGTGGTTTCATAACAGTAAAGCAGTAAATAAATTTCCTGGAAATTTGTTTTTCATACATTTCATTGTAAATAATGGAGATATTCAACTTGCAAATACCGATTAAGTGTTGTCTGTGCAATATTTTGAGAACCCTTTGTTTGACTGACATCAGACTTGTACACTTGTTTCCCCTAAGGAGTACATGACCCCTATTGGTTTAAAGCTCACAAGATCAAAGGTCAAGGTCTAAGTGGACATAGGAAGAAATTGTCCATTTATCCTCCAGAGAACCCTTTCCTTGTCAGACATCAAAATTGGTACACTGCATGGTACTCTCTAAGAAATAAGTTACCACATAACATACATGTACACAATGATCTAAACAAGCTTCATACAATAGGAAAATGAACTTGGTCTTCACCTAATTGAACAAACTTTAAAAATGAACATAGAGTCATCACCAAAGCATAAAAATTATGCTACAGTGGCCCTGTGTTCCAGGCTAATGAGACTCGGGTTACCTTCAAGGTCCATGGGCCTCTCATTATTTAAATGTTTAGCTATGGTAGATATGCAGGTCATTTATAATTCATTCCTATTGTTCATTTTACTTTTAGAGATTTCATGTTATAAAATCTTTTTGGAGAAATTGCAAAGGGAATATTTTAAATGTTTTTTTTTCACATTTATGAGTGATTAAGTTTGAGGATGTTTTTCTAATTGGTCATAATAAGCCAAAACTTGTTTTGAAAATGTTTTGTAGTGATTTTCAGTTATCATTCTTCACTTCCTTGTTGAGGTATTCCGAGTCCATTACTTAAATAATTGTGATCTAAGCATGTGCAAAGTGCTGTTGAAATGGAGAATTCCTCAGATATTTTCTGACAACAAGATAGATGTAAATTGTGAAACATTGCCTTGATCATATGACCGATGCAACACATTCTATGGACCTTAATCATGCTCTCCTAAGACATAGTCCAACAAAACATGTCTACCACTTGTTTTGATCCTCAGAATGCCTAAAAAGAAATTACTTGAAATTGTCTTGTTACTCTGCATAAAGACTCGAGGGGTTTTCTCAGAAGTAAATTGCCAGGAATACCATTTGGAGACATTAATTTGCATGTAGATCAGGAAATCCCATATGGTTCACACCGAAGCATTTACAGGGTGTCGGGAAGAAGGCTTTATAAGATGTGACTTCCTGGCATTCGCTTTTGTTCAGTTGGGGTTGTGATTTTTTAGACTTGAATCTTATTGATGGGTTCATTGGGGACAGAAGTAAAAAAATATAAATGGCACAAGCCTTGTTGTTTAAAGACTCCCATGTAGGATATAAATCGGTGAAGATTTTTCCCCTTGATTTCCTGCATTTAGGATTTTGTAATTAGTCTTGACATGTATATGGTAGTTAGGGGATTTTGATGTCTGTGCATGGATAAGCAATGGCTTTGTGAAATTCTTGGATATAAATGGTTTAAGACTTCAGGACCAGAATTAAAGAACCATTATCTCCAGAGTTCTTGAGACTTGGGTTAATACGTACATCATGCTCTGATCTGTTGTATTTTTCTTGCAAACGAAATGATTTTCAACTTTCATAAAGTCTTGGATAATCCTAGTCCAGATTATCCATATCCAGAAACTTCATGAGGTCCTGGTTTGCAATTTACTTGGAATATGTTGAACTGTAATTTAATTTTATTGGTGCACTGGTTTAGGAATGACTTGGCTTGCCATATAATCCTCTCTCAAAATATGGTCAATGGCATTATTATAGGATTGTGCAACTATTGATTATTTGTTTACATGCATTTGTCCCTGATGATACTCTTATCATAAATCTTTTGCAAAATGATCAAGAAGGAACTAGTAGACAGGACAAGGCCATGTGAGTACAACATGGCGAACAAGATTAAAGAGTCAAAGAACTTGTTGGTATGACTTCTGTTATTGGAAATGCCCTTGATAAAGGGGTTATTATACCCATGCAAGTCTCACAAGCTCATGGCTTAATATGCAGTGATAATTCAGATCTCCTTTAAGGGGACGACCATTTTGATTCTGAAAAGGGGGGGGGTGACAAAATTTTTTGAGGCAGATTAATGGTATTTATTTTCATGCCAGTCGAGGATAGATTATTCCTTCTCTGAAAAAAGTTTGACAAGCAAAAAAAGAAACAAAAACCCCATGGGAGCCTCTAGGCACCCCCCAGACCCCGTATCAAATCAGCTGGTGTCTTCTTCCCTCCCTTAATCAAATCCTGAATCCACAACAATCAGTTCAAATGTGACTGGGGCATTTTATGAAACACGTTTGTCAAAGGAGAATTTGCTGTTTTATTTTCAAAAAAATTATGAGAAAGACCCACAATTCATTAATTATTTGCATATCTGTCTAACATCGTGAAAAGCTGTCATCTTGTCATTAATGTATGATCATGAGCGCATGGATAAAAAAAAGATAATTAACAGCAAATCTGTTAAGAAATGTTCTTTATAATAACAACTTATCAAATAGTATGAGAAATATCACTAAATCAAGGACATTTAAGAAATGAATTTAATTTTTGAAGATTCATGAGGACATGAACTATGATGCTTCACGCCGGCATATTTCATGAAGCGTGTTAGCGCTTCATAATAAATATGCCGGCGTGAAGTGTTGTAGTTCATGTACCTCATGAATTTTCAAAAAATTAAATTCATTTCTTATATTTACATTATTTTATGATGAGTTACCACAAAATACGCCATTCAACTGTCATTTTTAAAGCAAAACAGTTGGCACTATAGTTTTGACGTCATGTACGGTATTATGACGTAACAGTGAGGATATTCATGCTCACCAATGGTAGTTCATGAGAAAATGAACATCCTTTTAATTTGCAAAGAATCTTAAGAAAAAATATTTGGAAATGTAAATATACATGTATGTATATAGTTTATGTAGAACAAGTGTAATGGTGTAATTTTGCTATTTTGAATACCCAAATCCACAGTGTATATAACCTTAAATATGCGAGTCAGAATCAAACTGGCTTAGTATTTTTAGACCAGAGAGAAATAAGTTCAAATTTAAAAAAATATATATACAATGTATTGTTCATCCATCCATGAGTGCATGTGCGAGATGTGTATAAATTTATGTTGTAATAACAATTAAATCTCATCTCCTGAAGGGTTGTAAATTGATCAATGTCGTAAATTGATCAGCAGTAGTCAGAGTCACATCAGCGTTTGGAATGGATGGGTTTCTGGCTGAATTTCCAATTGTTCATCATATCTCTGTGCTATTATTGGTCCTCCGTGTGGAGAGATTGATTATAGTGCAGAGATATGGCAGTGAAGCTGTGTTAAAGCGTCCTTAAGGGAATAGATCAGGAAACCACTTATCTCGGTCGGAAACTGGCGGAGATTTTGATTCGGTTTTAGGCTTCTGAACACATAAGTATGGAACTTGCAGCCTCCGAGACTGAATATAATCACAAAGATAAATCAAAGGACGTGCATGTAACCCAGTACCAGATAAAAAAATCAGGATTTTTGTCCATGATAATAGCCTGAAGATTATTAACTGATATGCATCTATAAAGGTGTAGCTAAAATGAAAAATCTTCAAGTTGGTTATCATGCTTTATATACACACTAGATAAGCTCCATGGGTTTACTTTAAAATGACTTAGCCTCCTTAAAAAAGAGAATATATTTTGTACTCCTAATGCTTGGCCAGCTGACCTACTTCTTCATTTTTATGGTTATGAAAATACTTACCATAAATATAAGAGCTAGAGCTTAAAATGGAAAATCTTGGTAGAGTGGACTTTACTTTTGATATGACTCAATAAACCAAAAAAGTAATTTTATACCGGTAATGTCTTAAAGTCATGAATTTATCATGTTAATCCCCCCTCCCCTTTCGGGGGATGGAAGAGGATGTGGGTGAAACTAAGGCATCAAAAATAAAGCAGTACATATATGAGACATTTAATTTATATTATTTTTGGAAAAATTCAAGAGAATAAAAAGAGATTTTCTAAAGCTTTTGATAATTAAGTGCTGCATCCAGGGAATTGAAACCATTCAGATGTGAACTTAAACAAATTTTGTGTAATTTTAGGTCCTAAGTTACAACAAATAAATGTACATCAAATATTCATGTAGTCAAATAGTGGATTAACAAAATGCTCCATTAATTACAACTGTAATGATGTATAGGAAACAATTTAATTTTATTGATTGTAAGTTTCAATTCTTTTTCCAACAATTACTTATATACACATAGATTTGTTTTAATTATGTTTGACCTGTTTGAAAGCAAGGTATATATTCAATTACAATTGGCAAGAAAAATTGAGGTTCAGTCATTTTAGCAGAACAATATGAGCTGCTCTTACATATGATTCAAAATTGATTTAAAAGGTTTATAAAGAAGGTTAGGAGGTATTTAGGATCATCAGATTTTCACAGAGGTTACTTATCAGATATGACTTATTGATATGGTATTAGCAGTGTTTTATAGATTTATTAACTTTTGAAGATATCAGATTCTTTTTTAGCTCACCTGAGCCGAAGGCTAAAGTGAGCTTTGATCGCTTATCAAAATTTGCCCTTTGTCTGCTATCATCATAAACTTTACACATTTTCTTCTTCTTCAGAACCTGATTGGACCAATTTCAACCAAACTTGCAACTATGAAAAAGCTTTCTTTGGCAAAGGAGATTGTATGATTGGTAATATTGATATAGAAGAACAGGGGATCAAAGTTATACATAGGAATGTATAGGAATCATCTGATGATGACCAGCAGATCCATGATTTATCATTAGTCATATATACAAAAGCATTCTCAAGTTGTTTAGATTCAATTTTGTTCAAATGATGACCCCCGGGGTTAGGATGGAGCCACACGTCAGGGGATCAAAGTTATACAAAGGAATATGTAAGAAAAATATTTAAAAATTTCCTTCTCAAGAAAAGCAAGGTTATGATAAGTCATATTAATATAGAAGAATCCGCAGGTAGTTTAGATTCAAGTTTGTTCGAATCATGACCACTGGGGTTAGGATGGGGCAACAAAAGGGGATCAAAGTTTCACATGAATATATAGGAAATATCTTTTAAAATCTTGTCCTTAAGAACATGAAGAACAGCAAAGCCATGATTAGTCATATTTAATACTGAAGCATCCTCAGTTAGTTAGATTCAAGTTTGTTCAAATCAGGACCACTGGGGATCAAATTTCACACAGGAATATATAGGGAAAATCAAGAGCAGTAAAACCAAGATTAGTCATATTAATATGTAGGCATGTTGGTTTATATCATCACCCCAGGGGTAAGGTTGGAAAACTTATATAGTTAAACTTTTCAGTACCTAACAGAGTTCTGCTTTTCTCTTAATTACTATAGTGCTCAGGTGAACAATGTGGCCCATGGGCCTCTTGTTAAAATTGCTGGACTAATTTTTGAAGTAAAGTCAAACCTTGGTATCCCAGAAATGGCTGTGACTGAGTAAAAAACGTTGAGATATCCAAGGATTCAAGATATCGAGAGTAAAATACATTAAGAAATAGTGGTAGGGACTTCCAAATCATTTTGACATTTGAGATATCATTGTTCAAGGAACCCAAAGTTCAACAGTAATTTTAGAATGGGTGATATGTCAAAAACTTCCATATTTCCAAAGATTGAGTGTTTTCCAAGTTTATACATTATATATGTCAGAGCCGTAATTCTTCGTTATATTTGAAAATTAAGGTCATTGGAAGGAAAAAGTATGAATTTTCATCTTAGGATTATATTTCAGTAGTAGTAACAAAGATTAAGTATAAATGATGCAAATAAACTTTCAAAAAACTTTGAAATAACTATATATTCATAAAATAAATAAGTTAGACCACATAGATTTTTATTTTTCATTCAAAGTTTCATGATAATGTCAGATAAAGTGATAAAAAATTGTATAGCTTTATGAGAGTGATTTTAGAAAGGTAGAATTTTGAACAATATTCATTGAAAGTTTACAATATTGAAGTATTATAGAAATTGATATATGCATCATTTACAACTAAAATAGGTCCAAAAATATTGATCATCAAGGTGACCATTTTTTGGTTTTAGTTCATCTGTCTATGACTTTAAAGTTTATTGTTGACAAAAAGTAAAAAAAAATCTTTCGTCTAGAAGAAAAGCTTGTAACAATTAAAAACAGCTATTTCCATTCATATGTCGACACGATATCACTGGTGGATTTAGAGGGGAACCAGGGGGCCTGCCCCCCCCCCCCCCTTTTGTGTCCAAAATATACGTAAGATTTAATAATCAACTTTTTTTGGTGTGACTGTGGGCCCCTACCCCGACCCCAAACTGGTTGGGCCCCTGCTTTTCAAGATTCCTGGATCCATCACTGGATATATCCCAGTGAGCTTAAATTAAAGATACCACAGAGTCTGACACATCTGTTTCATACTTGGATATTTTACTAGAAAAAGACATTAATGGTAACCCTAACAACCAAGCTTTATGATAAATTTGATGACTAACTTTTCAATCATCAACTTTCCTTACTTATGTAGCAATAATTATATACCCTTATCACCTGCAAACGGGTTTATATCTCTCGATGCGATACATAAGAGCATGCTTTATCTATAAACAATTTCTAAAATGAGGTAAGTTATTGACAAACAAGTTGATGAAACAAGAATATCAACAGTCTCATTTAAAGTCATCATTTCATAAGTTCTATGGTCAATACAGTGACCTTGCCAGCAAATACAATCTATCAATAAGTCAAATGCTGACTGACGTTTTTCATACTAATTGTTAGGCCATTATTTACATACTAAATTGTCGACAGATTTTTCTGTTATTCCTGATCATGACAAGGAGCACACAGTGGGTGTAACTGGTCGGCAGGGGGTGCTCACTCCTTCATGACACCTGATCCCACCTCTGATGTTTTAGAGGTCCTTGTTTGCTCTACTCCTGATTTGTGTTGTTTGAATGGATCATTTTTGAGCTTGAATACTGTTCGTTATCTCCATATATTTCATTGTGCAAGATGCTCATAATTACTAGAATATATAAAAATACCCATGACACTAAGGTGCACAATCAAGAACCATAGGCTTTTATATGTGCATGTTTTTAAAGGATGATTTATTAGTTATGGTTTAGGGTTTTTAATTTAAAAAAAAAAAAAGAATAGGTCCAAAAAGGCATGTACATATATGCATCTGTTGCTATGTTGAAATCCTAATATCATGTTATTTTGAGATAATTTAAAACATTCTTTTTCTGTATTTTTATCAGGTTGTCTGTTTACGAACCAATTATGTGGGATAGAAGAGGTCTGCATAGATGGTAAGTTTTCCACCATATTTAAAAAAATTAAATGCAGCATTGGATTAAAGTGTTAATTATTGGGCTCTCACATTTAAAAAATAAAAATGAGGAAAAGCTAATTTAAAAGTTTCATTTTTTATTAAAAGGGAGAAAATGTCTTTTAAGATAACATGGTCCAGTGGAATATAATGATATATTTCAAAAATAAATTATGTGTGAAATTTTCATCAATTATGACATCAATTAGCACAGAATTAAGTATCTTAAATATGTTGTGACCAATATTAAGAATGAAACTTTCAATTTTTTGTCACTTGAGTCAGGTGACCTTTTGCTATCTGTTTTTGTCCCTCATCGCACGGGTGTGCTGTTGTGTGCCATGCGAAACTTTTTTTACATTGTTAACTTCTCAAGAACCTCTGGACCAATTTCTATTAAACTTGCCACAAAGTATCCATGGGTAAAGGGAATTAATTCAAGAAAGTTCAAATGATTGATTGTATGTTGTTCAACGTCCCATTCGAGAATTTTTCACTCATATAGAGACGTCACCATATACCGGTGAAGGGCTTCAAATTTTGACCTTTACTTGGCACTCAGGGCCATTGAGCAGTGAGGGATCTTTATCATGCCAATGCCTGCCGTGACACGGGGCCTCTGTTTTTAAGGTCTCGTCCGAAGGACCCGCAACTTTCACTTCAAAGTTCCGAGTGCATGGCGAAGGAACAGTTGCTACCCATTTTTTGCTAGCGCTCTCGAGCACTAGCAACTACGTTAGTCTATTTTCCTGGAATACGCATGCTCGACTTCACGGTAGGGCATTCTGGGAACACAACTGTAGATAAAACTGTACCAAGTAAATTTCGTTTAATTATCTGAAAATTCATATGATCTGAAGTTTTGTGCTTTGTTGTCTAAGCTGTATACAGTGCACCACTGCGCCTATTAATAATTAATCGATTCAGCAACTTAACAAAGGGTTCAGATATCTACTTCTGTGTTTTATGATGGCTAATGCGCTAGCTCACCCATCTTTTTTAAAAGATAAGCTTGTTATCAACTTAGCTTAGTTGCGGTTGAGATTTGAACTAACAACCTCCTGTTCATGGAGTGAGCTCTCTACTGACTGAGCTACCTTGAACGGTATAAGTTCAAATGATTGAAGGTAATCAAGAAAAGGCAAAAATAGGCTGGAGTCATTTAAAAATCTTTTTCAAGAACCACTTGGCCAGAATAGTTGAAACATATGAAAGCTTTTGACATTATTAAGATTTTAATGTGTTCAAATTATGGCCCCCAGGGATTGGATGGAGCCACAGAAGAAGATCTTTGAAATTTAATTACTCTCTTGACAATTAATCCTGGAAATAATAGAAAAATTGTCTTGCCATATAGTGGTTGGAGGAGAAAATCATTTAAAGTAGTGCATTTATTGATACTGAGTCAGTTACCATGGCAATTTTATTATTGTCAGATTCTTATGTAGCGGAACAAAGAGTTTTAATGACCATGAAGCAGTAAGTATCATGTCTTAAAACAGAATAGCAAAGTATATATGCTTGATCATGGATGCATTTTTTGGAAACTGTTGCTGTTGCCGTTGGGAACTGAATTTGAAATAACTGGTATTATTACAATTTAATGATTACTTTTGAAAGACAAATTCCAGTTTCATTGCCACAGGTAAATCCCAGGTAAAACTAACAAGTCATCGATTTAATAAATATAGAAATCTTGCAGTTGTCAGGCATATTATCCAGCCACATGCAACAGAAAAAAGATTGAATTTTCTTGAAGCAGGGGTGTGAATTACAAAAATTGGCTTAACTAGACCAGGGACTAGAAGAAGTAATAAAGTTACTAGCCCAAGGTCGTCAGTTACTAGCCCTTATTGATGGTATGATTATCGTTTCATGTACATGTATAACACAGAGCCTAAAAAATGAAGTCAAAATATGCAAAACTTTATATTCTATTAAAGTGAGCACAGTGAGCTTAATAGATTAATATGAAAGAACAGAGAAAATTCAAGCTAAGATCTGTATATATTCGTCAAACAAATTTTTGTGTAAATTCACCCAGAATTTCTCTGATACCAGCATTCCATGCAACTATGGTAAATTTAACAGGCTCACAGTTATAGTGAATATTTAATTCTAGCAGAGAGCTTAATTCATAATTGATGTAATGTTCGAAAATTAATGAGAGATCTAGGGCGAATTTGTTTCTCAAAAACTGGTTTTAGTTTTGAACTAGTTTTGTAAACTGTTCATTTGTTCCACAAACTGGTTTTAAACTAGTTTAAACCCAGAACCGGTTTTCCATTTGTTTTTGCTGTAACTGAAACCAGTTCGTTAAACCAACCAAACCACCTCCGATGGTGGTTTATTTGGTTTACGAAAGAGCGGGAAGTATTCCAGTATGGCGGTGATGAAAGATGGTGACTATTTTAATAAAGAAAAAAGTTATAGATGATTGTTTTTTCGAGGACAAACAACTCTTTTTGACTTTAATGCCACATTCTGATGTTTTATATAAAGCTTCAGAGAATAGATATATGCTGCATATTGTAATGGTGTTTGTTCAATGATAATTTTCAAAAATAAGTTCTGAATCATTTGAACAAACTTTATAACATGTATGGTAAATTGTAGAACATACTATAAAAACAGTTTTAATGTTGGAAATCTAAAGAGTATAATTATAAATACCCGAGTTTTTATCTTTCCATGTGTTAAAAATGTAGAAATTGATCATTTGATGAATCTTTGAGGCATTATAAATGTAAATACTGCATTTTTAAGTAAGATAAACAAGGAACAAAAAACTATAATTTCTTGGATTCTTTTATTAAGAAAAAGATTTTAACTTTATTTGCATGTGTAATTTGGTTAATATGTTGTTCTAGCTCTTCATATTAAAGTTCCTACATTGTAAATGCACATGAAAAACGTCATAAAATTCTTGCAATTCTATCTCTTTTTTTCATCAGCAGCATTATTTCCGCGTTAAATTTCCAATTAACATGATTAATATTAATATAATTAATCACAGGGACTTGAGACAATCTTAGCAAAATCGGGTATATAGTATAATAGTATTAATATATAATAATATTATACTATATACCCGATTTTGCTAAGATTGTCTCAAGTCCCTGTGTAATTAATCATTCATGGATCTTTTAGACGCCATCTTGTATAAACTGTTCATTTGTTTTACCGAGGTAAACCGGATCGAAACTTATAACCAGTTTGAAAACTAGTTTTAAACCTTAAACCAAAACCTGAACTAGTTTAGGTGCAACAAATTCGCCCCTAGATCCTGCATCCAAAAAAGTATTTATTAATTGATTCTAAACAGCTGAAGATGTCTGGTATTATTATTGTTTTCAGATTCTATAAACTTAAATTTGTTTATAAATAAATAATTAATTGTGTATGTGTGGTGGTTATGAGGGCATATGTGTGTGATGATAAATCTTTGTTTAAAATTTTTTTAACTTGATATATATTATTGTGTGGCAGTCAGATGGGTTCGATTGGCAGTGGCCAGATAGTTCAATTGGTAGGGCACCTGACTGGAGATTAGGGGGTCCAGGTTTGAATCCTGGTCTGGTTAGTTGCATTTTTCTCATGGTGCCCTGACCAGCTAGATGTGACAGGTGAAAGACTTGCCAGGGAAGAGCCTGGGTTGGTGTCTTTTGGGGCTGAATACCTTTAAGGAGGAGAAATGTAGCAGTCAGAAGGGTTTGATAGCCATTGGTCAGATAGCTCAGTTGGTAAAGCACCTGACTGGAGATTCAGGGGGCCCTGGTTTGAATCCCAGTCTGGTCTGTCGCATTCTTCACATCTGTTACAATTGTTTGTATTTAGTAATGAAAATTATTTTTTCTATTGTTTGTATTAGTAAGGAAATTTATTTTTATATTTTGGGAAATAATCTATACTATTCATGTATCAAAGTACCCTGGTAGTGATTCAGAAAAAAGTGTGTTTTTTTTCAATTTATTTAGTGTATTGGTTTCTTTTGGATTAGTTTTTGGAATTTGGTGGTGAAAAGACCATAGAAATATATATACATGTAGCACCTCTCCAAAGTCTGAGCCACAGTCAGATTTAAAATAATATGGAGAACCTTGTATTTGCTGATTTAGATTAAATATATGCCACTTTTGTAAATTGGGGTTAAGGTGAAGAGGACAATAGATTAGATATATAATGATAAAAATTTGAATTTTTAAGGGAAGGGCGTAGTGTTGATTTTCTAGTGGTAATTAATTTCTAATCAGATTTACCCCATCATCTTTCTAATTCCTGTGTTTTTAGGTCACCTGAGTCACTCAGGTGACCTATTGCTATCTGTTTTTGTCTGTCGTCGTTCGTCGTTCGTCGTTCGTCGTCAATCGGTCGTAAACTTTTGAACATTTTTAGCTTCTTCTCTGGAACCACTGAACCAATTTCAACCAATTTTGGCATATAGCATCTATGGGTGAAGGGGAACAAAAATTGTGAATTTCATGGTCCCTGCCCACCTGGGGCCTGAGGGGTGGGGCTAAAACCACCAAAAATAATGCAATCTTTAAAAATCTTCTTCTTTACTCCTGGACATCAAGCAGTCAAACTGTTGGCATCATTGTAATAAGCATGGAGCCCTTTATCAAAATTGTGAAATTCATGGCCCCAGGGTCAGGGGTTCTGGCCCCAGGGTGGGGCTATATAGATCATATAGTGAAAGTGCATTATTTCTTTGAAAATCTTCTTCTCTGCTCCTGGGTATTAAATAAAGTTACTAAGTACATAGTTATGATGAGCAAGAGTGCCTCTTCCAAAATTGTGAAATTCATGGCCCCAGGGTCAGGGGTTCTGGTGTTAGGGTGGGGCTCTATTGATTATATATAGTGAAAATGCATTATTTCTTTGAAAATCTTCTTCTCTGCTCCTGGGTATTAAATAAAGGAACTAAGTACACAGTTATGATGAGCAAGAGTGCCTCTTCCAAAATTGTGAAATTCATGGCCCCAGGGTCAGGGGTTCTGGTGTTAGGGCGGGGCTCTATGGATTATATAGTGAAAAAGCATTAATTCTTTGAAAATCTTCTTCTTTGCTCCTGGGTATTAAATAAAGTAACTAAGTACATAGTTATGATGAGCAAAAGTGCCTTTTCAAAAATTGTGAATTTCATGGCCCCAGGGTCAGGGGTTCTGGTGTTAGGGCAGGGCTCTATAGATTATATAGTGAAAATGCATTAATTCTTTGAAAATCTTCTTCTCTGCTACTGGATATTAAATAAAGTAACTAAGTACATAGTTATGATGAGCAAGAGTACCTCTTCCATAATTGTGAATTTCATGGCCCCAGGGTCAGGGGTTCTGGTGTTAGGGCGGGGCTCTATCGACTATATGGTGAAAATGCATTAATTCTTTGAAAATCTTCTCCTCTGCTCCTGTGCATTAAGGTGATAAACTAAGTACATAGTTATGATGAGGAGGTGGGCCTCTTCCAGAATTTTGAAAGCCATGGCCCCTGGGACAGGGGTTCTGGTGTTAGGGCGGGGCTCTATTGATTATATAGTGAAAAAGCATTAATTCTTTGAAAATCTTCTTCTTTGCTCCTGGGTATTAAATAAAGTAACTAAGTACATAGTTATGATGAGCAAAAGTGCCTTTTCAAAAATTGTGAATTTCATGGCCCCAGGGTCAGGGGTTCTGGTGTTAGGGCAGGGCTCTATAGATTATATAGTGAAAATGCATTAATTCTTTGAAAATCTTCTTCTCTGCTACTGGATAATAAATAAAGTAACTAAGTACATAGTTATGATGAGCAAGAGTACCTCTTCCATAATTGTGAATTTCATGGCCCCAGGGTCAGGGGTTCTGGTGTTAGGGCGGGGCTCTATCGACTATATGGTGAAAATGCATTAATTCTTTGAAAATCTTCTCCTCTGCTCCTGTGCATTAAGGTGATAAACTAAGTACATAGTTATGATGAGGAGGTGGGCCTCTTCCAGAATTTTGAAAGCCATGGCCCCTGGGACAGGGGTTCTGGTGTTAGGGCGGGGCTCTATTGATTATATAGTGAAAATGCATTGATTCTTTGAAAATCTTCTTCTCTGCTACTGGAGATTATATAAACAAACTAAGTGCATGATTATGATAGGCAAGGATGCCTCTTCCAAAATTTTTAAATATATGGCCTCAGTTTTTGGGGTTCTTGAGGGGGGGGGGGGGGGGCTCTATTGATTATATAGTGAAAAAGCATTAATTCTATTAATCATTAATTAATCCTGTCTGCTCCTTTGTGTTGAGCTGATAAATAAATTGCTTAGCTATGATGAAAATGGGAGCTTCGAACAGAATTTTTAAATCTTGTGGTCCTAGGGTCAGGGGTTCTGGCATAACGAAGGGGGGGGGGGGGGGGGCCGCGGCTTTTGATAATATAGTGGAAAAGTGTTAATTCTTTGAAGTCCATAGTTATGATGATGAGGGTAACTCTTCCAAATTTGTAAATTTCTTGACCCTTGGTCTTGGGTTCTGGTGTTAGGGTAAGGCTTTGTTGAATCTGTAGTGAAAATGCATTGTACCTGTGAAATTCTTCTCTGCTTCTGGACATATTGGAAGCAAACTGAGTAAAAGTTTAAATGATATGAGTAAGCGTATTTCTACCAGATTTTTAAACATCTGAACCATTGGTCTAAGCATTCTGGTCCTGGGCAGGGCTCTATTAATTTGTATTCTACTGAGAGAAGTTATTCCCCTTTTCCATTCACCTTTGATAATTAATCACTGTAAATAATGTATTTGAAAGGTTAATAGAATAAGATAATTATGCAAGAATGTTTATCGTATAATTAAAAAAGTACTTTCTTAGTTTTAATAAACAGGTAGACCTGTAAGTTATAGATAAATAAAAATGAGACAAAAATAACTTATCTTATTAAAAGTTCTTCAAAGACCATAAGAGAGGTCAATGCTAGAGGTCTTAGTATGGGTTATAAATAGTACAGAAGCACTAATAGTTTGTTAATAGTCTGCATAGTATTAAGTGGGGGACAGATTAGAACTTAATTTATGAGTTGATACTGAATACTAGACTAATTATTTTGTTGATCCTGATCTTCCTACTTCTCTTGCTTTAGGGCAACAAAGCTTCAACTATCAGTGTATTTAACTTCTAAATTGTTGTATTATACTCAGGTGACCGTTAAGGCCCTTGGGCCTCTTGTTTGTCTATTTTTTTCCTACAACTTTGGTTTTTGTCTGGATTTAATTACTGTGTCAATTTGTCACCAAAATAAGTACAGTCTTGATCTTTGGATAAAAAAAGATTGCAAGTTGAAAATATATATATAGTAAGGGCAACAACTCTAGGCAAATTACGAGGGAAGGTATATGATTGTAATGAAAAATTACATAATAACTAATGGCAAGGGTATGTAGTAATTGCATGAAAATGAATTTAAAAATCTATGTTGGAAAAATGTTGGTTAAAAAGAAATATTAGCTGACTTCATGCAGTTTGTAAGTATAGTTTGATTCCGATTATCCTAGCTATAAGCCTCTGATATTATAGAATCGGCCATAAAATGATGATTTAAGGATAATATAGATCGGTTGTACATTAAAAATTCACTAGTAAGAAAAATGACATTGTGGAATAATTCTATTTTCTGAGAAGTTTTGGTGGATTTATGGGTAATATAACCCTTAAAATATATATACCCATAAATGAACAACCTCAAGGGTTATTGATGTATACAGTCAATGGGTAATCATTTAGTATTGCTAAGAGTTATCTCCCTTACAACATTACTGAAATGTGTTATTATTTTAAGTAGGTCATAACATATATCCAGTGATTTCCTTAGAAAAATTACTTATAGAATTCATTTTTTCAAGAAAGTATCTTAGTCTGGAATGAAAGGCATGGTCTTTTTTGAATTATCACCCAAATACTTTTGGAGAATGCTTCATATTAACAACAAAAAATGTCCCAATTGGAACAAGAATTGGATTTGAACATGAAAATATACCTCAAAATGGGTAAAATGGGTCAAAATTGATCAAATTTTTCTTAATTGTTTAGTGATTTCTTCGAACTGGTGTATTTCCTTCTACAGGTGTGGTTTTGTTTATGTCAAGTAGAAATCAAGAGAAGCTAATTACCATAAACAACCACCATTTTGAGCTATTTTTGGTGTTTTTTTCAAACAGAATAATTTTTTTTTTATGTAGGATATTTTCAACAGATCATGCTTATGGGAAGTGAAAAAAAAACTACTTTAAGTAATTCTTCTTATTACTTGCATGTTCAAGTAGCATCCCTAACTGGTATAGGTGATGGCATTCTAAGTGTCATCTTCACAATGTCAAGGTTTTGTGATTTCGGAACTCCACACAACCCTTGACAAAAGTCGCTATTTAAAAGTTTAATGGCTAGAAAGCTACTATTTCATTTGTTCCTGGTCTAGGACTGGAACCAATCACAAAACAACTTTTATTATCGGTAAGTTCTGGAAACAAATATGACTCTTCTTTAAATTGGGAAGTGTCAATATTGTAGGATTTGTGACTAGTTACTTTAAATGATTAACATTGGGGATTAATTTTTTGAAGGTCGTCCTCCTTACAATCACGAAAGATGTGCTCTTGAGTTGAAAAATTTGATAAGGACAGATTTGAAGAATAAATTCTCATTGGTTAGTTTATAATTACCCATTACGTCATGTGTAACCACAAGCCCAACTTTTGAATAATGACTTATGTCAAGGGTTTGTGTGGAGTTCCGAAATCACAAAACCTTGACATTGTGAGGATGTCAAAGTGTGAAATCTTTTCTCAATAATTATGTCTTCATGGATTTGTAAATTTTCTGTTGCATTCCTATCAAATTTTTGCAGACCAACTGAAAATTTATTGGTAATATGATACATATATAATCCTTGTTCAGTTATACAGGTAAACTTCGTTATCTCGACATTGACAGGACCATCGGAAAATGTCGAGATATCCGAGGTGTCGAGATATCAGAGTTGACGTCCAAGATTTCACTGCATCACCAAACACATACATGTATGTGTATAAGCTTATAATATACGTACATGACTTCAATATAGACTGTAGGTCAACTTATTACAGCAATCCCTCTTTTTTTAATAAAAATCTAAGAAGTTATTTTTTAAAATCTTATATATAAAAACTGTTCTTTCTCTTTATCGAAATCGTTCTAAATTTTTCCATCCAGCATTCGCGTGTTACTTGCTTTTTTGTCAGAACAGGATACGAAATGCGCTCTATAAACTTCGAACCGAACCGTATAAACATGATAAAGTCAACATCCGTGATACGAAAACATATTAAATGCGTAATTATTTTTTTTTCTTATTTCATTTAGGAAGAATATGCATTAATATTAATTTTTTAAGAGATTTGTGTATCTTAACTAACGTAGTGATATTACAGATGCATGAATTACGAATGATTCGGTTAATCGTGTCGTTAATCGGATTATTTCCTGTTGAATGCATTTTAACTACAAAATATTATTAGAACATCGTTTAATTCTTTAGTTTGAATTCATTCAATATGTTTATTATTCTTTGTAATTTAGTTATCTTTTTCAATTTTAAAAGTTATGTTAGGTTTCGACATAAATAAACACCTGTGAATTTAAGCAGAATAGGGTAGATTTATCAGTGATATTACCTAAGCTGAACATTAAGCAATTAACTTCTCAAAGACGCCGATGGGGCTTTGGATTCACCTACAAACACAATCTATAGAATTAACTAAGCAGCGTGCAGTCAAAACATGGGTGTGAAAGGTGTGAATAGATACCCGGAGCCGTCCGTGCGTGACGAGCGACCCTATCTGACAAACAGTTAGGTTCAGTGGAGCAGAAAATTGCCGATGTCGACATATACCAGGTAAATTTTGCTCTTGGGACTGTGAATATACGTCGAGATAACCAGGGTTGTCGAGATTACCGAGGTCGACATATCAGAGTTTTTGCAAATCATTTATATAGTAAATACTGCCGGGACCGCGGACGGACGTCGACATATCCAAGGTTGTCGACATATCCGATGTCGAGATACCGAAGTTTACCTGTATTTATTTATAGAAGTCAAAATCAATTTAATCAGATTTAAATTCAGTTGGATTTTTTTTATGTAGATTTTGCTTTCTTGAATATTCTTTAGAGATCTTGGAGATCTATGTAAACAAATAAAGACATGTCCTTGGAGGAAAAAAAATCAATGAAGTCTTTTGTCATTTTACCAACCAGAGTTACCTTTCTTAGAACTGTCAGCTTTTAAAACACCTTGCTCATGAGCATCAGGTGTTCATTTTAAAATTTAATATTATTTTCCAGAAAGAAAATAACTGGAGCTGACTTATAAATCTTCTAAATCTCAGCTACGATTCAATTGGTCGGTTTGCTGGAAAGTTTTCTGTGATTTGTGCATTTAGGGATATATACATGTTTGTTCTAGATATTAAACATGTGACTGCTTCAACAGCTACCCGTAGACCTTTAATAGCACCTTAACTGAAGAAAAAAGAAATTGCCTTATTTGTTCTCACAAATCACTTAGATCTTGAATTCAGTACCAGTAATAGCAGACTGCAGATGTGCAATTTATTTTTCTGAGGGCAAGGGATGCAAGATTTGAAATAATATAAATATTTTGAATCAAAAATGTACTGGTATGTGATTACCATACACATCTTAGTCTACACATTTCTTTTTACCATCCTCAAGATTAATGATAACTGTTGATCAATGATATTAAAAAAAAAAAAACCTATTGATTTTTTGGAAGGTTAGGATTCTTGGGTTTGCCGTTGTTCTGTTAGAGTGATGTAGGATGTGACAGCTAAGAACTTGATTGATATTGGTATAGGGCAGGCAGGTGTTTCAGTGGAGAAAAACTTACAGAGACGGCAGTAGTCCCTGTCAATTTTAAGACATGCAGAGTACCTAGCATTCCAAAAAATAATAAAATTAAAAAAAAAGAAGAAAAGATTTATGACCTAATTCACCAGTTCAATGCACCAAGATAAAAGTATCTATAAAATAAAACTCAAACACTTATATATATGGGATGAGTTTGCATGCACAAGTGCAACAGACTTTAATAAAATTGCATGCACATATACCAGTGTCTTCTCTTTATTTCAAAGTAAAGGGTTAGGGAACAATTGTAACAGGCTATGAGGTTTAATATGAACAAATTTCTATGCATTTTAATACAACAATTTAATTTTGTAAATCTCAGGGAAGATACTAATATACAAAGCATTAAATCTTAGTTTGACTTGTCTTTCAAATATTCATATCATTATACAAAAGAAAAAAAAAGCTCATATAAAGCAACAATATTTAAAAAAAGTACACATGTATGAAATTACAACACTGAGAGGGGTGAGGTGGTGGTGGAGCATACATAGTGTAGCTGTTGCAATTAGCAGTGAACTTCTAAATAATGACTCGATTAAAACACCTGTAAATCTACCTTATATGAGACTGAATCATGCATAGCACAGATTCAACCCATTCACCTGTAAACAATATGAACACCCATTCAGTTTCCATAACCAGTGTGCCTATATTAGGCCATTATTTACACACTGAATTGTCTACAGATTTTTCTGTTTTCCCCGATTATGATGAGGAGCACAAGACGGGTATGACCGTCGGCAGGGGATGCTTACTCCTCCATGGCACCTGATCCCACCTCTTGATGTTTTTGGAGGTCTGTTTTGCTGTGCTCCCGATCTGTATTGTCTAAATGGACTTTGAGCTTGAATACTGTTCGTTATATCCATATTTCATAACAAACACACGTTTTCCTATAACTTTTATATGTATATACAAACAGGAATTTCGATATTTTAATATTTTAGAATGCAGTTTTAAATTTCAATTTAGAGGAATGAAGCCCTTTAATGAATATATCTTCATATTCTGTCACTACACCCAGCTTGCATGAATTTGGCAGAGAAATTTAGTGTAAAATATATTTTATTGATTTGTTACGCAAGAGCATTCTCTACGTACGAATATACATACTGTATCATTTAAATGTTGAAATTTCATTCTGAACATATAGTCAGATTTTACAAGTAAGTATGTACAAAACGTAGCCAGAGTTCACTGACACAAAACATTTAAGAAACTGGAAATTGAAAGTTTTAGTCCTTCATCTTAAATCCTCTGATGTCAGAGATTTGCTGGGCATTAGCAAAGCTTCAGGAAGTGGCACAAATGCCCCAAGCTTACAAGCACTTCCATCACCCGGATTTGATTCCATCAAATTATTTCTCTCAAATCCCAAAATCAATAAAGAGATTTCCATTTTTAAACAGTGGAAAAATGTTATGACACTGTCTTCTACCAGCGACCTGTCTTGTTCTTTGGGAGGAAAATTGAAATGGAATAAATTGCAGAAGCCAGACTTCGTGATCTTAAAGGTCTGATAGATGAATGATAATTGGCAAAGAATATCTGATTTCTAATTTCACAAAGGTTTTCTGAGAGTCATGTTAATTGGAAACCCAGAAAATGAGATTTTACGAGACAAATCATTTTACGATTTTTGGATATTAAGAACACTACACCTAGCATAGATCTGAATTAACAGCTAGACTGCCTCGGTTCCTATCAGATAACAAGACAGTGATAATTTGATTGATAGAGATGATCAATAGAATATCTACAAGTTGTAAAAGTTGTTAGGAATTCACTTGGAGAGTATATATTTGCTTAAAATTATTACACAAATAATGGAGGGCATTTCTATATATATATTAAGCATATTTAAGTATATGCTTCCGCTGAAGAAGTTAATGCATACCACATACATAATCATTCATTTTTACCGGTATTCAATATTATGTTAAAATGAAAATGATGAAGATAAGAAACAATGATTGATCTAAAAAAAAAATCTACAAACAATATAAGTGTGTGAGCAGGGCATAAAACACATACCCTCAAAATTTCCAGAGTTGGGATCAGGTGCCTAGGAGGAGTAAGCATCCCCTGTTGACCGGTCCCAATCAGCTCTATGTATTGATAGGTAGAAGGAACATATTCTGTAGCCAAATTTAGTATAAAAACAAAGGCCTACAATATTTGGTATGAAATATGTCAAAAAAATGGTAACAATTCGAAATTATTGTAAATGACTGTATAGATTATAAAAAAAAAGTTTTTTTTTGATTTTTTCTTAAGTTTTGGTAGAAAGCAGTTCAGTGCTGCTGTCTTAATTCAGTCATACTATAGAATATAAATCCTTTTCAAATTGAAGTAAAAAACAGAAGTAAAATATACATAATCATACTGATGAAATATCAGTTTTGAAACTCAAGGTGACATATATATTAGACAATGCTATTTTTGAAGCTTGCAAACTTCTTTCATCATGACCAGGGAGATAGGTGTGTATACAGAATTTTATTTTGATATTTGATAATGGTATTAAGAAAACTTGCTTGAAAATGTGGGATTTGAACCCACAAACTGTCTCTACAGCCAGATGAATCTCTTCTTACTATGAGCTCATTACTTTATTTACTTAGTGTTTAGTTAAGTGCTTAGTAGATCATTTACCTTTGTTACTTTAATTCCATTTGCAAACATTTCTTTAACACAGATCTTCTATTTGGTAACTGCCAGCGACTGGACAGGAGCCAGGACTACCATCAATATCGCTTAAATGAGGAAGCATTGTCTGCCCTCGAGGAGCACATCCTTCACCTAATTACAGCAGGCTACACTTGGAGGGACCCCTATACTCAATGTGTCCTCCAGAATGCCCTACTGGCCAGCAGGAGGCAGGTGCCCTTCAAGCGTTACGTGTGCAAGCTCGCCTCAAATGAAGACAGGGTAGGTGGTGAGATGGGAAGGTACCTCGAGCAGATCTTCCAGGATTACTACGACTCATACAAGCCTTCTGCAATTCCTCCTGAGGTGAAGCGAGAGGATGACATCATTCGTGTCCATAAATATTTCGAGAAGGAGCCAGGAGAGCAGAAAGGGTTTTCTGATAAATATAGTTACGATGACAAAGTGAACCTCCTTGAGGACTTAAAATTTCTTGGTGCTGACAACATAAGCTTAAAAGATATCCAGGCATTGCAGTATTATTTAGAATCCATTCGAAATGATGAAGATGGAGAGAAGGGATTATATGGGGGTTATTATATACCAGACTCTCAGAGGGAACAGCAAGAATATGGTTATGATGGAGGAGACTGGGTGGATAAAAAGCACCTACAGCAAGGGACCTCCTCACAATGGACCTCATCAAGTCAAGGTGAATTTTTTTGTAAAGCAAAAAATTAGAAATGTCCTCAATTCAGAATAGTTTTTACACTGAAACAGAACCTGCATTACAAATGTACATGTAGGTGATGTTGATAGTCCAACAAGACATCAAGTTTTTTTTTAGTTAATAATCTGGAAAAAAAAAACAAGGCGTAGGATGGGCCAACAATAGGAGGTCTCAGTTTGATACTTTAATTTGATTTATAGAAAAAAATCTTTAAAATCCCCCCCCCCCCTTCAAGACCAAGAAAGGAAAAAAAAATATTCATATTGATAAGCCAGCATCCACATACATGTATATGGTGTTTAATCAAATTTAATAAATCATGGTCCCTGAAATAGTTTAGGGTCTGATTATGGATGGTCAGAGTGTGTCATGGGTGAAAATAGAAAAAAAAATATCTTTAAAAATCTCCTCAAAAACAGAAGACTGCAATTAGTTATATTGAAATGCCAGTTTCCCCTTGTACATGTATTGAAGGATTATAAGTTCAATCAAATCATATACATATATAGTTAACACCTGTAGGAAGAGCAGTACATGCAGCTGTTGTGGGTTCAAGTTAAGGTTTCAATTTGCAGTTACATATGTAATGGTTTCACATGAATCTTTAAGATTTGGAAATGTTGATTATGTATTTTCTTTCTCTTTGAGAGTCTTTTGAATTGAGGTTTATTTGTACTAGATAACCAAGCAGTTTATCCCTTTGATGAGGAGTATCCCTTTAATGCAGAGAAAGAGGAAATTCTGAATAAATTGAAGTCAGGTAAATATTGTACTTATCATTTCTAAATATTAATTGTAAGAAATGATCAGAAGAATATATGTAGCATTAATTAAGCGACAATTAAATGCACCTGCGACCATTAATGCTTTAATTATTATGTAGGAGTTGCTGAAGATATACGTAGGAAATGTTTGCTAGAGCTAGCTAGGTACATCACTTGATTGAGTGAATTTTGTGGCCAAAGATTTGCTTACACATGTATAATTTTCATGCATTGAAATGGTTCATATATAAAGCAACACTTGGGCAAAGAAAAAATTCAGACTTTGCACTTTGATCCAAATGAAATTCTTTCCGCTGTAACCTGTGGTCCCATAATCCTTTGCTAATTGCATCTCGCTGTAAACTATGTTCTCCGGGTAGCAACAGAGAATTCAGCAAAAAATAAAATCAACTTGATTTAATGGATATTGCAGAAAAACAGTAGATTAAATGTTCCTTATTCAAAAATTAGCACTGTTCAGGATTTGGTTTGGTAATGCAACTTGCATACAACGTCATGTGCCGTCAGAGTCTAGGCGTACCAAATGTCAGGTGCGGTTTGAAGAGATGGATGTTAATTAAAACTGAATAGGTTTTAGGTATCTGCAGGTGCTTGCCCTTATGGTTCGCACTGTCAACATATTAGAGTCATTTTTTGCAGGTGAGATTTCAACCAGTGCTCTCTCTGATGAAGAAATCACGGATCTGATAAACTATATTAACAGACGGCTACCTCCAGAGAGCAAAAGCAAGGAAGGAACAATCAAGTCACATGACCTTCAATTAAGTAACAGTGGTGATGATTGGCCAAACATCAGACCTATAGGAGACAGTTTTGTTGGATCTGAGGATCAGATGGGAAATTGGGCTGGTTGGTATTGCATATATTAAGTTTTGGACAAAGGATAAATGTTGAAAGAAAATTTGCTTTCTCATTGATTATGCTAGCTAGATGACTTTGATTACCTCAGCATTTAAGATAATGTTTTATTTGGTGTTTTTGGTTGTGTAGAGATCAAGGTACCAATCATATCATTTAAGTACCTTTTAATATTGTGTGCCCTGAAATCATTCCATTGGATGAAATGTAAGTGCTAGGAAATACTTTGAAAATAACATCTGAATGCAGATGATTGATAGAAATTTTTTAAGACCTTTAAAATTTCAATTCATTAATATATAATATACATGTTTCTAAAGTGATAATTGCAAATAATAATCTAGCAGTGCATGTGAATTAAGTTATAATTGTGCAGCCTCCCTTATCAAATGGTGATGTACGTGTGATGGTGTGATGGAATATTCTGTGATTTTGTTTAACATTATTCCACACTTTTTCTCACTAATGCGTCATAATTTGTCATGATAATAATCTACATGTAATCATGAATATGGAGCAATTACAAAGTTTGAGTCCAGCAATGACAATTAATTGACATTATAGCTAGAGTGTTGTTTTGTCAACATTTTTGCCACAACTTTGCCTTTCAAGTTACGCTGTACATAAAGGACAAGATAGACTAAGACCCCTTTTTGATCCCTGGTTTGGGGTATCTTTTAGAATGATACAACAGTTTATCAATTAAAAACCTGTTGTCGTCCCTGCCACAAAATGAGTATTGTTTCTAAGTTATGGGATACACAGAGGTCACAGGAAGGTCAGAAAATATGTAAATTTCCGAATTTTCTCACTTTTACGCAAATTTTCATTGATTTTACAGCACATTTTGGTTCAGAAAACATAGAGCACAAGATTGCCTATCTACCAAATTTATATATTTCATACACTAGTATCAGATGCATCTTGTATATAAAAATCTCAGATAGGCAAGCTTGTGCTCTATGTTTCGCAAAGTGAAATGTATCTCAAATTTGACGAAATTCGGCCAAAATTGAGGAAATTCGGGAAAATGTCTCACTTCTGCACCCTCTTGTGGCCTCCGAGTAAGCTTTGAATCAAAATTAGTGCTGGTTTTAAAATGAGCATCATTTTAAGTTCTTAACTACAAATTATCACAATTTTGACTGTATTCTGATTTTTACATTAATTAAGGGGCCAGATTTGGCTGTTACCATACCTTGTCCTTTCTTTCTGAAATCAAAGATAAAGTATGTATTTAGATTAAATAAGAGTTGCTCATTTTGCTCACTTTCATTGAATTTACAGTCCTGTAAATTTTGAAAAATGAAGAATGATTGTATTTTTATGCCCCCATAATCAGAGATTCTGGAGCATATAGTTCTTGGTCTGTCTGGCTGTATTATTGTCCACAAAAATGTTTTCCTTGTCCATTACTTTTGAACAGCTGGTGCTAGCTTATAAGGCTTTCATATTTCACATGTATAATTCCTTGTGACAAGACCATTCTTTGGGTACCACCATTTTTTGACCTTTTGATCTTGGAGTTTAACCTACTTTTGAAAAACTTCAACCTTATAGGCATGACTTGGGAATGGTTTGTGATAGGGATTTCTCTAGAAACATATCATGTCACATGTCATGTTTAAACCAATGAAAGCCTGTCATTCCAATCCAAGGGAAAATAAAGAAGCAAACTTGCATGAATGATATTCATGTATCTTGAGGTGCATACAGCCAGATTTGCTTTGGATGCTGCATCCAGCAATTGTATTCACATAGGGGTGACCAAAATATGTTAAAGTTTTTAAGCATAACCAGTTCCATGCAAGTAATAAAGCCTAATGCCTGTTTCTAACATCAGTGGATGTACATATATAGTGATCCATACATAAACTATCAGAATTACTATGATGCAAATCTAGAAAAGTGGTCAATTTACTTACTTGGATGATATATAGTCTATAAGGAAGCTTATAGACATGTTATGAACTGCTAGGCTGCCCCATATTTATAGAGGAATACTTTCGCAGATAGCAATTTTAATCTTTGCATGACCACCTATAATTTTAAATGATTGATACATATTGAAGAACAGACAGAATTTATGTTCAATTCACGTTGTCTTGTCTTCTGGATGGAATAATTGCCCTAGGCCTTGACCTTTAATGTTTTATATTGGCATTTGGCAAGGGATGTGTGATATCACAGTGAAATCATCATTGAGTGGTGATCTATTAGTATACTGAGTACTATTGAGCCAAAAAATTCACTAATTCCATGTGAAGATTTTTCAAAATAATTTCTTTAACATTAGAAAATAATTGAAAAGCATGAATATAAGGATTTTCTACAGAATTTCATCTACTAAACTGATGGATACACCTATCACATACAGTAGAAATTTGATATCATGAACATCTATATCTCGAATACCTTGGATATTTCTGAGTCATTTGGAAATCCCAACCTACTGTAGATCATCAAATTTTCTCAACATCTTTTTTCTTGTGAGAGATAGTTTTTTGATATTTGTAAGTGAGACAAAATTTTCATGAAATTTGGTTATTATTAGTTCACCTGAGCTGAAAGCTCAAGAGAGCTTTTCTGATCACCTGTCGTCTGTCCATCAGTCTATCTGTAAACTTTTCACATTTTCAAATTCTTCTCAAGAACCACAGGGCTAATTTTAACCAAAGTTGGTATAAAACATCCTTGGGTAAAGGGGAGTTTAAATTTTGAAAATGAAGGGCCAAGCCCCCTTCCAAGGGGAGATAATTAAGAAAGACAAAAATAGGGTTTGGTTATTAAAAAATCTTCTAATGAACCACTGGGCCAGAGAAGCTGAAACTTTAGTGGAAGCTTCCTGAGGTAGTGTACTTTATAAATTGTTCCAATCATGGCCCACGGGGGTAGGGTAGGGCCACAATAAGTATTTCAGGGGGGGAAATCTTGTGAAGAACAGCAGGGCCAAAGTTACTTAGGTGAGCGTTGTGGCCCATGGGCCTCTTGTTGTACATAATCTATGATAAAACAAATCTACAGGAGAATTAAATTTTTGCAAGCAGATGGTCTCATGAAATTAAACTAAAAATAAAATAAGTTCATGTGAACAAAAAATAATTTACACAGTATGTTTTTAATTCTGAATATCTCGATCCCTTGGATATTTGGAATTTTTTCCTCAGTCCCATCAAGTTTGAGGTAATGAAGTATTACTGTATATAAAGGTCTCACAAAGTCCTATTGTTATACTTGAAACTCCCTTTAGAAGAACTCTTTGATGTAGACAATAGGATTTCCTCTTTGCACCTGTGTCCTCATACTGGTATCTGTTTATAATTATAAGACTGCTCTGTTTTGAATTCAGGGAAAACAGGAACCCTTTGTTCCATTCTTTTGCAAGTTTTATTATTTTTTTTTTAGTGAGGAACGTCATAGTTGTTTATTTTTTCAGCAGGGAAGGTGATAAATTTTTTTTTACTGTAAAGTTGAGAAACATGACAGCTTTTTTTCCCCTATGAAAAAAAAAAAAATTAAAATGGATACATGATACAGAAAACTGGCAGTAGGTACAGTAACTATATAAGTTCTTCAAATTTTCTGGCCCCCATTTTTGCTTTGGTAAAAATTGTTCATATGTCCAGATCAAAGTTCAGTGTCTCAAAATTTTTTTCTATTCATTTAATAGATGTTTTAAGCAGTATATATGCAAATATATGAGCTCAATTTCTTTATAAATTATTAATTTCCTGTAACATTAAACCATCTAAGTACTGCTATACTTGCACACATAAAGGAGTTTTCATCTGAATGTTTTAATTTAAGTATCCATCTTCTAATTTATGGTTTAAATGCAGTGCTAGCTATCATAGTATATGAAAATGAAAAAAAAGGAGAAATATAATAGAGATTATTTTTCTTAATTATATACCTTTTAATTACTCAAGAGGAAAACAGACCAAACATTCAATTTCAAGAAAAAGGATATAAGTAATCTGTGAAAACAGAGTTGGTACGAACCCCCCCCCCCCGCCCCAACAACAACAACAACAAAAAGCCTTTGTATAACAAAGATATGTTTGTAGAGCAGATAATATAATTATAAAAAATTCAAGTAGTATCACTTGAAACAAGGAGTGTCCAAAAATTAGTACAATGTGTCTAAAATTTGGTATGAGGTCAGTAGTAAAAAAGCGTTTGGAAATCTATTTGTCCTCTTTCCTAATGTAATCAATATACTATCTTAATATATCCTTTACTGACCAGGCCCAAGGATCATGAAAATAGACTAAGATTTAACTCAAATTTTCTGTTGCCTTTAAAGGGTTTAAAAATTACTGAATTAATCTCTAAATCTGTAGATAATAACACTTTTGTAAAGCAATATTGAAAATAAGTTAAATTTTGGTTTGCTTTGACTTCTACAACATTTTAGTACAACGTCATAAAAATAAGTTTTGACTTAAGCTTAAGATGTTTCATGATTCTGAGGCCAGATCATATCCCTTCTGTGTGTACTACATGTGATATTTTTGATTGGATTAGATGGGGGAAATGGAGGAGATGACAATAGTAAGGTGGATGAAGCCACCAAGGAAGAAAATGGAGACAAGGAAATGGATCAAATGGAGGATGCTGACATTAAAGGTATTAATACTGGAAGATATTGATTCAAGCTCATCCTGAAAACCAACTTTTCTTTCAATTTTTTTAACCTTTTTTTTTTGCAATTCATGTACCATGCTGGGATGGTGGTCTTCTTCTAAAGCAGTTGTGTTATATGGTTCCCATTTATTTCTTTTCAAGGGAGGAAGAAAAGATGTTTTCAGCAGCAAGCTTGAAAAATTTCATTTCTTAAATAAATAAAATTTTTTTGAAAGTTGACTGGGAATGAAATTGCTTTATAGCTTGTATGGAAATTCAAACTTTTATGATTTTTTTTTCATTGATTGCGATTTTCAAGTGTGTTAATTATTATCTGACTATGTATTAACATTTTTACTTTTTGATGCAGGAATTGATAGGTATATTCATTTCTAATTATTTATTTCTTCATTAGTTATCCCTTTTAGGAAAATAATAATTAGTACATGTTTGATCATTTCATGGCATGATAAGAACTTTAAAAGCAGGAAGTGGCTTTACATTAATTGTGTAAATTTAACTAATATTATATGAATCCTTTACCTGATGGCTAAATTTAAATTTTAAGTGCAAGTTTAACATACTTAATGTTCTGAAAGAGCGAAAATAAACTATGACAGACAGTATTTTGGAGCTATATAACTCTATATATTCACTATATGTGTTGCCTTCCTTAGATTTCACAGTTAGTTTTGTATCCTGTTAAGTAAACTTTATAAAAATTCACTGACTTCAGACTGCAGTTGGCAGGTTTCATGATGTATACTGTGTAAGTGGAAATTTTAGTGATACGCAAATTTAGGGATTTCTCCTTAAAAATCGGTATTTAATTTTAGCAAAAAGTAATTTTAGCGATTTTACGATGTAGAGAAAGAAAACGGTAACTTCTGATGAGGATTAAATTTTTAGCGAATTAAATTTAAATTTAGCGATCTCAACACCCTCACTAAAAATACCAAAATTGAATCCTTGCTAAAATTTCTACTTCTACGGTATATTGTATTTGCTGTTTCAATTGACATGAAAAGTTAAGTGTGCGGCCATTAACAGTAATTTATTGCTGACAGGTTATCCTTTGACAATTCTGTGAAAGAATTTAAAATACAATTTTACAACAGTATACAATTATAATAAATAGCATTTTGTTTAAATATGAAGTAAAATAATGTAACAGATGCTCAACAAATTGCATTCAGAGCATAAATGAATCATTTTTACAATTGATAAACAACTGTTACAGTTAAATAATATTAATTCTTACTGAAATGTGATCTCTTTCCTTTTAGATAGCAGATAATATATGTGAAGTTTCAGGTTCAAGTTTTTTAATTTTCTTAATAAAATTAAATTATACATGGTCGAATGAAAATAGTATTCTGTGTCAATATTTTAAACATTATAGGATTGACTATATAAATTATTTTGTTCATTGAGAAATGAATCTAAAAAACGAATCGCACACTTTATGAAAGCCGAAGGCTTTCATAAAAAAGTGTGTGATTCGTTTTTTAGATTCATTTCTCAATGAACAGAATAATTTATATAGTCAATGCTTATAATTTAATTTCAGTGAAAAACGTTTCTTTTCGTGTACATACTCATTATTTAGCTAACTCAAAAAATTGTGCACGGAATTTACATGCCGACAGGTGCGTAGAAATATATCGATTGGAAAATTACACGATTCTGGGAGCGGATCTAAAAGCCTGTAGTACACAAGGCAGGTATAATTTTCTTTTAAATGTCATAAAAATAAAGAATTCCCCGTTATGTTTTATTGTCTTTATAATGATTTACTAAGTTATCGATTACGTGAGTTATGAAAATCTGCACGTACAATTTTTAAAAGCGATTACACATAAAGCATGCAGAAACTTGCTTTGTTGTCAGTAAGCAAACGGTCAACGGTAACACATCGAGTGGAGTGCAGTGGAATATTAGAAAGAGATATCTTCAGGTTAAAAAAATCTAGAAATAAACTTGCTTGTCGATACACCTTAAAATACACGTACAACTTGTGACAATTAACATGGTTAATACCCTGTATAAGTTTGATGTGCAGACGAAATACTTGAAAATGTGATAATAACACTCACATCAGGAAAACTTAGTCTAAGGTCCTTCTTATCATTTAATTTTCATAACCTACATAACAATTTTTTTTTCTAGTTTGGTTTTCAATTTGTACTATAAATTCAATGTAAATTCTTTCTTTACAAATAAAAAACGTAAAACACGTGCTTCTTTACAGAGTTATATCCCTTGCCATCCCCGGCATTACCCATTGACAACAATTACCTCGCTTAATAATTTATTTGAATACTTTTCTTTTTTCTTCTCAACAAGAATTTTTATTGTATGATTTAAAAATAGAAATATATGATTAAAATATTTCCTTTAAAGCACAGGGAGAGAAACAAAAGATTTACACAAGCTGAATTTAAATCATGAAAAGAACATTGTCGTACGTTTTAGAGACTATTAGTTTATAACACAGTTGGGTTTCTTCTATTATTGGAATGACAAACACAAACAACAGCTGTATCAACATGAATAATGAAAAGTAGTTTGGTTACTAAAATTGACATTACATTCATCGGAAAATGAACAGAAAAAATTCTCCGTAGAAGTACATTAGTTCAAAGTGATGAAAGTAAGGAAAATTGAATTATATTAACATTAATAAGATAAACAAGTTGAAAGTTATAAAGACATCAAAAGGACAATACACATGTGATATTGTGCTAAGCGAAAAATGTTGTTTTATAACATATGCCAAATATTGAACATTGGATTGAAATTTTTTAGCTGTTATAATAAGAATAAACAATTTCTTACATATTTTCTCCCTTAGTATAGCAGTAAATGACAAATTGGATCCAATTTTTGTCTCTATAAAGTTTCTGTTAATGGAAGAAGAGTTAAGAATGTTCCAGAAGACACCCAGCTACACTGTTCAGTTGGTCGACAGCTCACAATAGCTGTCAGAATTAAAGGTACTCCAACCAGCATAGAGCTTTCTCTTTTAGAACTCATGACAATCCATGTGATGGGGGATCAGAATAGGTCTATTGTTACAAAGTATAGCATCAACCATTGGTGACCCATCTGGTTTCAAACCAACCAGTGATAGCTTAGGTGCAGCACTAATTGCCTCAAGCAGGGGTGGGATCAGCCAATGGGTTTAACATTTCATCTGCATGGCCATGTTGTTTGTTATAAATTGGGTCTACACTTTCATACATGTTCATTTTTCTAAACTGGAGCTGCTGCTTTTGAGTAAATGTATCTTAACTTTCTCAAGGTAATTGAAATTTATTTATTTTTTTTTTTTTTTAATTTTTTTTTTTTAATTTTTTTTTTTATACAATTTGCAGACAGGTAAATGATTTAATTCAAATGTCTTTACAAATAGATTTTTTATTGGAAGTTGTGCTTTTATTTGTCTGTTGAGCAAAGGCTGAAAAGTAAATGCCAACGTCAAAGCAAAGTGAACAGATTGAAATTTGTTATAGGAACATGTATACCAGAATTATTGTAAGTAAACAGGACTTTTGATACAGTGATATTTCTGCTCTTATATGACATTAAAATTCTGTCCTCACCAACAGAAAAGTTTGTTAACATCTTATTTCTTCATTAAACTAGATCCTTAAACTTTGAAATAAATTTTGATGGACCAATATATGATCCATCAGTAATAATTTTGCTTTTTCCAGACAATGTATACAAAGAAGATGAGATTGCAATATTAATACTAAGCATTTCAATCTAGTAAAATTCTTATCGTTATTGAAGGGCTTTTGACATTTCCAACAGCACTATATGTCATTTTTATGGGGTGATCCCGTATGTGGTGGATTTTTTAATTAAGGGGTAGATTATTTGAAATGGTGACCAATATCTGCTCAAGGTTTTATCATGTCATGCTTTGAAATACTTCCCAGTCTTATCTTAAAATGGTCAAAATGCATTTGAAAGTTGATATCTGATTCAAACTACCTAGCTGTAGGTTTGTCCTTAACTATGATTCAAAAAAAAAAAAAAATTGGGGCCATCTTTAAAAATTTGTTTAGTTGCCCTCTCCCGACCGACTGGCTATAAATGGCCCAACTCAAAATTTTTTAACCTCCCGGAAACTATTATTTTTTTTTTCATGTATTTCAGAAAATAGATTTTGAAAATTTTCTGTGAAAAAAAAAATTTCCCACCTACCTACCGACCCAAATTTTTCATCCTGAGTCGGGAGAGGGCCAACAAACATTATTTTAAAGTTGGCCTGATTTATTCTCCAGAACCATTTAGCTGATTTCAACTAAACTTGGCACAAATCATCCAATGGTAAAGGGAATTCAGGTTTGTTTAATTAAATGGCCATGTACCCCTTCCCAAGGCATTAATTAGTTAACAATGTTGAAAACAAGTTGAGGTCATTTAAAACTCTTCTTATTAAGAACAAAAACACCAGAGGAAAGTCAAGAAACCCATTATGTATATAAATTAAAGTTCTTTCAAATATGGGGTGGGGGTACATTAGAAGGTGAAGATTTTCAATACATAGTGATAAAAAGATCACTGGAAAAATATTTTCAAGGACAGTATTTCATAGAATGTCAAATTATTATGAAAGCATCCCATCTTTGTAGAATTCAAATTTGTTCAAATAATGGTCCCAAAGCAAGGATGGGGCTACAGGATCAGGTGAAAGTTTTAACAACCCCCCCCCCCCCCCCCCAATGCATGTTCTTAAGGAAATATATTTAGAAAAATAAATATGAAAGCGTCTCTGTATACACAGGATTATAAAGATTTCCTAAATGGACAATGAGCCTACATGTACAGTTTAAAAAGTTGAAAAATGTATGAAGATGAGAGACATTACATCAAATTTACAGTGGTAAAGCCATAAATTTTATTTCTACCAAAGAGGGATTCATTTATCTACATACCTATTTTTCAGGAAGAGAAATATGCCTCATGTGAGCATTGTGGCCCTTGGGCCTCTTGTTTTGACAAGTTTAAACTTTAAATGTATTTGACAAGTTTAAACTTTGAATGTATTTGTGTAAACTTCAGAAAAGAAGAATGTGGAGACAATGATGGGACTAGTGACCAAAGCGGGGCTGAGTGCCACTGCCTCCACCATGACCACCACCATGGGAGCCACACAGAACACCAAAAAACCTATACAAACAGATGTCTACTGGATACAGATGGGAGGGAAGTAAGTCAGAGTGGAGGTCTTCAACTCCTTGCACAAATATGTCATGTTGAGAGCATTTCAAATTTTCCCAAAGTCAAGGATGTGACCCTTCCTTTGACCTTGACCTCATATTTTCTTCTTTGTATTAAGATCATTTTTTTAAATATGTCAGGGATAATTTGATATGCCTACATACACAGAGGCATCTCAGTGAAACAGTTTATGGTGTAAAAATTATGACCTTGTCCTTTCCAAATGACCTCGACCCTGGATGCCCTTTTTGTAGTATAAGTAATTTTTTCATAGCCTAAAAGGATATGAATGTAATTTTTTTTGTTGAAAAGATATTATGTTGCATAGCGCATTTAGCCATGCTTATTTCGACTTAATTCATGATTTTGACCTCTCAGTTCTTGATTTTGTGTTTATTCAATCAGTTCTTTATACAGAAAGTGATATATTGAAGTGAATTTTTAAACAAATAATTCTTAATGGGAGCATTTTATTCGTGCCTAAATTTTAATTTTTGTGACTGAGCATCACAGCTGGTTCCACAAAAGGGACTACTATTCTTTGCTAACTTTTTCTCTGCGCAGACATGTGCTATCTTTCAACAATTATCACCTTACATATATAATTTCTGAAGTGTCTATCCAGTTCTTTTTTCTGGCAAATAGCATTCTTGAACATGTTGAATGAATATTCCTGTATCAAATTTAGAGCATACTGAACACATACGTCTGTCTAGGATCAGTAGTCAACCTTGCACATAAATAAGGTTATACTTATATATGCTCTCATTTTATACCAACTATCTGTATTGTCTTGGTTCAAAATTCATTTAATGCTGCATTCTGCACTCATGTAGCTCTTTTTCTTTCATTGAGTACGTTCCTAATTTCAAAGATTGTTAGCAGTTTTTTTATGAAGCATTATCTTTTTAGCTTACCTGAGGTATAAGCTTAAGTGAGTTTGTCTGATCATCACCAAATGTCTTGCATCCATCTCTAACTGTCTCTGCCTGTCTGTAAACTCCTCACATTTTGAAAATCTTCTCATCAGATCACTGGACCAATTTCAACCAAAGTTGTCACAAAGCAGCTTTGGGGGATGGGAATTCAGATTTTTCAAATGAATATAAGGGCCATACTTTCTTACAAAGGGAGATAATTAAGAAATAGTAAAAATTCAGTAACATCTTTAAAAATCTTTTTCTTAAGAACCAGAAAAAACTTCAGCGAAGACTAAATGTAGTTTCAAACTTGTTCAAATTATGGTCACTGGACTTGGATGGGCCACACTAAGACCTCCAAGTTTTTCATGAGAATAGATAGGAAAAAATCTTTAAAAATCTTCTTAAGAACACCAGGGATATGATAAATCATATTACTGTGCAAGCATCCTCAAGTAGTTCAGACTCAAGTTTACTCAAATAATGGCCTCTGGGAGTAGGAAGGGGCCACAGTAGTGGATCACAGTTTCACTTGTGAATATATAGAAAATTATCAAGCTTTAAAAATCTTTTTTTGAAGAACAGCAGGTGATTCAGGTGAACTTTGTTGCCCATGGGCCTCTTCTGCATTTTCTGAACATTTCCAAGACAAGGCATTGTGTACCATTACAACTAATTGCTTTCCCATGCTTCATGTTAATTGTATCTGAAAGCTGTTTATCATAGAAAGTTGTCCTCTACCTATGAATTGTTTTTCTTTGAACATTTTATTTACCATTAAAAGCAAACTTCAATTATATTTTTGTTACAGAATCTTTAATAAAGTGGCAGATACACGTGATGTTTTGATCACAAGATGAGGTCTTTTTCATGTACTTGAAAACCCTTAGTATTTGTAAACTGAAAACAATGATAAAATGTTAAGGTCATTTATTCAAAGTGGCATGTTGCCATGTATTTTTATCAACCTAGCTTTCAACTCAAGTGAGCTTTTCTGATCACATATTGTCTGGGATCCATTTTTTCCCGATCAAGACAAGGAGCACACGGTGGGTGTGACCCATTGGCAGGGAATGCTCCTCCATGGCACCTGATCCCACCTCTGATGTTTTAGAGGTCCGTGTTTGCTCGGCTCCTGATTTGTATTGTTTGAATGGACTTAACGAGCTTGAATTCTGTTCGTTATCTCCATATTTCATCCATCCATCTGTTTATTTGTCTATTTGTCTGTGAACTTGACACATTTTTAATTTTTTCTTTGAGCCTCTCTCAACTGAACTTTGCACATGGCATCCTTGGGTAAAGGGGATTAAAAATTGTTGAAATGAAAGGCCATGTCCTCTTCAATGTGGAGATAATGGGGTCATTTAAAAGTCTTCTCATGAAACACTAGTGCAGAAAAAAAAAACTTTCTTGACATAGTCTTGACTCATATTTGTTCAGTTAGTCCTGGGCAACAAGATGGGCCTCAAATGGGTGAACAAAATTTCACATTGGAATATATAAGAAGAAAATATGAATAAAATCCTCTTTTCAAGATCAACAAGGCCGTGACACAACATGTTACAACAAGGACATATTGATCTAAAAATGTATGTGATAATGCACAAAAACCCTTTTTGTAAAAATTATACAACATTGGTCCAGAGTTGCAGTTCAAGGTGGGGGTGATTTAGTCAAAGCCTGAGGTACTGTTGATACTCAGCTAGCTGACCTTCAAGGCCCATGGGCCTCTTATTGTATATAGATATAATACATAGAAATTTTGATTTCACTTATTCTTTATTGCACCAAGTAGTATCTAGAGATGTTTAGCAATAATTTCATATTAAAATATGTAGGCTGAAATAAGTACACAAGGAAAACTTGACAGAATCCAGAAAGATCAACTTAGAGATATGATCAACTACCAAGTAAAAAAAGATTAAGTAAAAAAACAAAAAAAAAACAAACAAACAAACAAACAAACAAAAAAAAACCCCAGAACAACTAGTGCTTAAAGAGAGTTGTTATTTAATCATCTATCAACTGGAAAGAAAACATTAGTTTGTCTCAAAATGTCTTCATAGAACTGCACCATCCAAATTAATTATTTATAGTCTTGGTACTAAACAGGTATTGAGGGATTCTTGAGCTTGTATAACTGAATGATATAAATGACGGGATTAATCTTTTTTCTCAGACGAAGGTTTTTGTAGGTTTTTATGTAAGAACTTGACTCCAGACTCTTTGTACCTATATATCATAATGATTATTGTGGATTGAAATAAGAATACATTAAAGCACTTTTTGACATCTTTTATTAGAACTAGATTCAGCCCAAATCGAAAGATCTGCTTTATTCAAATTCAGTGGTGCTTTTTTAGGTCATCTGAGCCAAAGGCTCTTCTGTTCAAAATTTGTCCATTGTATGTTGTTGGTGTTAACTTTTTACAATTTCATCTTCTTCTCCAGAACTGCTGGGCCAATTTCAACCAATTTTGGCAAAGAATATCCTTGGGTGAAGGGAATTCAAGTTTGTCCAAATGAAGGGTCACTCCATCTTCCAAGGGGAGATAACTAAGAAAAAAGTAAAATTTCTGTGGGGTCATTTATAAATCTGCCACTCAAGAACCGCTGGGCCAGAAAAGATGAAACTTATGTGAGAGCTTCCTCACACGGTGTTTGAAATCATGATCCCAGGGGTAGAGTGGGGCCACGATGAGCTTCAAAGTTTTACATGGGTATATATAGGAAAATTCTTTAAAACTCCTCTTCTTGAGAACAGCAAAGCCATGATCAGTCATATTTATATGGCAGCATCCTGAGGTAGTGTAGATTCAAGTTTGTGCAAATCATGACCCCCTGGCGTAGAAAGGGGCTTCATTCAGTGATTTATGTTACAAGAATTGTAAAAACTTTTATTGCTACATAGGAGTATATAGGAAAAAGAATCTGCTGATGGAAAACAAGAATGACCATTACGTTTTTCAGGTGAATGTTGTGGCTCATGGGCCTCTTGTTTAATATGGGTTGTTTCTTCTTTCTTATTTCAATTATCCAGAAAACAATATATACCTCCAGAGAAGTCATGAATCACTTATATATAAACTTTATGTAGCATGATTTTTTTCTCCTAAATTGTCATTCTGTGGATGTACCCGTAGTGGTAAGATTTTTTGGTTAATGAAACCTTATTTTGTTGTTTTTTGTTTCAGATTAAATGGAGAACAAGCTGAGACAATTTTAAAGTTGATTAACAAAGCATTAGAAGAGGAGCAAGCCAACATCAAAATCATACAGGCTGAGTATGTCTTTTGTGGGGGTGCAGCTGTAGAACTGTAGCTCTCTGGTCGAGAAAATTGGGACATCAGACAAGAATTTACATTAACTTGCCCTTGATTAAAAAATAGGTTGATAAATATACATGAGAGGGGGCACTAATGCTATATAAATGGGTGTAAAATTAGTCTTATGCATAACAATTCCATGCATGCATAGATAAATACATTTGAACTTTGGTATCTTGAACACTGATATCTCGATTACCATGGATATGTCAAAGTGATTTGGAAGTCCCAAACACTTATTCTTTTTAAGTATTTTAACCTCGATGTCTCGAATCCTTGTATATCTCAAACTTTTTTCTCGGTCCCATTGAGTTCGAGATAATGAGGTTTGACTGTATGTGGCACCTCTCTCTTTCTCTCCTTTCCATGTGGCACCAGTATTTAGAAAGGTTTCAAAACAAAATCGACAGTATGGTCACTTACATATAGCTATTGGTATGGATAACCATGAATCAATGCCTGATGATTTTTTTGTGTTTGAAAAATAATCCCAAGTAGTTCCGTTCGTAATGCTCATGGGTCACTACCTTATACGGTAACGGATGGAATTTAGTATTCACAAAATTACCTGAGGTATTGAGATCATGCACACGGCGAATTATAATATGTTATAGGTCACAATTAATGCTTGGTTATATACAATACGGAGAACATAAAGATAAGAAAAAATAGTTTTTTCTCTTTTTTAAAGCATGAGTCCATATTTGTCTATATTGATCTCCTTTTAACATAAATTTAATACGTCAATTACCATTAAATGGAAAACAACAGACAAACATGCGCTGACTGTGCATTAAATCAGTAAAGAAGTGGGCGTCCTCATCAAGAAATCATGCTGACCTTTGCCTATGGCAACTGATTCTCACTTTGTAAATATAGACTTTTTTTTAGTGTAATTATATAAAGTTGCAGTTTAGATGTTGATCATTCTTGTAATCAAAAGAAAAATGGTCTTTTTGAAAGTTGATTTTGTCGGAAATTTTTGTTTGTTGTTAAGTATAAGTCATCCTTTATTTTCTACTAATATTATTTTATGTTAAGGGTTTCTTTTGAATGTGGAATTCCCTTTCCCATCCCTAAAAGCATTAGGAATAATGTAAGAAAGAGGCCTTTTCTTAAATGAAGATTTTGAATAACTCGGTAAACTGAATATATATTACATGTACACAGAGTGTTGACATCAATATACATACTGTACATTATCTCTCTCACAAATTTTTATGATCAATTTTTCTCAAGTACCAAAATGATTATCATTAAGTTTAAAAACAATGCATATTACCGGTTTTATCTTTACCTGACAGATTAAGACAGGTTGTCCATCATTAAATTCATGTTTCATCCTGAACAATTTTAATTAATCTGTAGTTACATAATATTTAATTACATTTTATTTTACAAAAGTGCAAACATTTAAAAGATTTTTTTTTCCTTATTGAAATGATAAAATCAGCTTAATGGGAATGGCTGGTTATCATATTAGTAATACATTTGAATTTGAAACAATGAGATGTTATTTCTATGTTAAATTTTCACAAGAACGGGCAAGTGGAATAAAGGTGACAACAGGGGTGCATTAGAGATCATAGTAAGTCTACATAGCCACTACGATCTGATCAGTATGCTAGTCTGGCCATAAGAAGCATTAATTCATACAGTGCATTCAATACAAACTAGATACCTAACCTAGCAGCTAGGCTAGCTTCTATGATCTTGGACGTAGCCCTGATCAGATTTATATGTACAACAGGAAACAGGGGAAAAATATAGTGTACGGTAGCGGGCACTTAACCTGAACTTAACCTGTCATAAAACTGCAACCCCCCCCCCCCCCCCCCAGTCTCGAATAGTGATTTTACAGTATATTATTTCAGACTAGATTGGTATCAACCAAGTTATTAAGATTAAGTACAGGCAAGATGAGACTGAACAAAAATTGTGGTCATAGGCACATAAAGGGTGTAAAGAAAGTTTGTTCTGTTTGTAAATTTTGAAAAATAAATTGATAAAAGCAATATTTCTATTAAAAATTTATTTTGGTAAAGCTATAGAATATGTCTCATAACACAGAATTGGTGTAAAAATAATTGACCAAACTTTATTTCCTAAGAGGAATGGCCTGGCAATTCCCCAGACCTAAATTGCATAGAAAATCTGTGGAGTATCCTTGACAGTGAGGCCTACAAGGATCTGCACCCAACGTCCATGGGCCAATTACATCCCCGCCTTCAACGTGCATGGAGGAAAATACCTCAGAAACATTTGATTTCATTAATTCATTCAATGCCAAATAGAATTAAAAATGTACTGAAAAACAAAGGTGGACTGTCTGGTTATTAAAAGTAAAAAAAATTCCACATGAGTTGTTTATGAATAAATTTAGGCCAAATGTAAATCACGGGACGAACTTTCTTAACACCCTTTAGTATAACTAGTAAAATGACTATGTTTCCTTAATTGTCCCCATATTGTCAGCTTGATATGAGAAACATGATGTGCTTAAAACCCTTTTAGGCATTTATTAGTATTTGAAGTGAGTTCATGATTGGAAAAGTTGATTATTTGTTTAATTTTATCATTTTGCAGGAGAGATGAAGAAAATGGTCGTCTAACATTGAGAATCAACACCACTGATCCAAATGTCCCATTTAAAACCACCATTGGTAAGTCTCAGAAAGGGGATAGACCCCATTTAAACCCACCATTAGTAAGTCTTGGAAAGGAGATAGGCTCTATTCAAAACTACCATCAGTAAGTCTTGGCATTGGGATAGACCATGGCTGAGGGTACATTTCTTTGACAAGATTTTCTCATAGCTTTGAAAATGTCTTGATATTTCTGCAAGTATTTAAATGATATAAATGTTTCCAGGTAAATTAAAAATTATGTAGGCACCAGATACTTACGAGTGAAATGGTTCACTGCAGTATTGATTCACCACAATATTTTTTCTTGGTTTGATTACCGATGCAAAATCTTTGAGGACTGATAGTTTGTTAAATAATTTTTAACAGTCAATTTATTTTAGTCAATTTCTTGTAGTCAATTTGCACTTTGATAAGTGACTGAATTTAGTGAAACAAAACATATAACAGCGTTGAATTTGTTTCCTTCCTTTAAAATGCATTTGTATTAAAAATAATTGTACACCGAGACAAACTTATACGATACGTATCGTATCGTGAATGAAGTGTATCGCTTCACCCCCTACAGATACCGGCGTTGGACATCAACATATATGTCACCTAAAACCATTGAGATCAGGTGTGAGTATGTATCGAGATTGGCAAAATATCCCATATCAATGAAAAGGATTGCCTTGTGATAATACTTATAATTATATAGCCTCTTTGATGAATGATATTGCTTTTTTTAAAGGTTTTCTGATTTCTGCTGGAAGTCAGAGGATCGACTCTTCTGGTATTTCATAGTTTCCTAGTATATAAATTTTTTTTGGCTGCAAATTTTGCGGAGGTGTTTTCACAAACAAGTTTAGTCTGATTTTGATGGGCTTTTTAAACAGTTGTTGGAGCTTTTGAGTAAGACATGTTTGTCATTTCTTAAGACAAATGGAGGGAATAATGTTCCTCCATTTGTCCATTAGCCCAAGCTGACTTAAAGTTGGTATGGGCAATCTTTTCATTTTTTTTTTCAGTTTCTGATACAGGAGTTATACATGTATTTTCTGTAAAATTTTAAGAGAGAGATTAAATAAACAGATTCTTTCTTTAAGGCATGGATATTAGATCTATAAAGTTTTAAGTCTTTTTGAATATTTAGAATTTCCCTGCAAAATTTTATGCTGAAACCAAGTCTTCATGCATAGCAGTGTTTCAACCCTTTAAGGGATTGTGTATTATAGCAGTTAAGTTCCAAATATTGTGAAAAGGAGAGAAAATCATGAATAACTGACATTTACATTAATAAAAGAATACATTATGCCCTATTTGTTCTAAGTTTGATATTTTAAGAAATTTACTGGGAATCAAATGAGACAGAGCTGTCCATGATTAAAGCCATTTGCTTCTAATGGACCTCACATTAAATATATATATATATATATAATTCAAAAAAATCTTTAAAATGGGAAGACCATAAGCTTGTTATCATTATCTAGAAAATTTAGTCTGCTTTTTATTCATAAATGGTTTTTTTATGGTATTTATTTCTGTTACCAAGTAACACAGTCACAAATCAAGAAACGCCTGTTTTTCACACTGCATGATGGATGCTATACTTAAAACCTTTTGGATCAGCTGTTTATGTGTGTTAATTTAGCCAATAATTAGATCCATGAAAAACCTGCAACATGCATGGATAAGGCAAAAATTTCCCATTTAGTAATCTCATCTCCCAAAGCTCCAATTATCACCGTCGCAGCGTTCTGTTTAGACAGTCAATGCCTAATGAACACCTTGATGCTAGAGAGAGAGGGAGGGAGAGAGATGGAGATAGTGTGTCCGTCCTCTCCATTATGATGACAATCGACTTTCCATTTAAATGACAAAATGTGTTTCTTCTACTTTTTACCAGAGGCTGCTGAATTTTCCTTTACTTACAAGTAAGTATGGGGTAAATTTGTTTATAGAAATAAAAGCCATGGAAATCAACTCAGCAACAACTTGGTTCTTGGGGCTTGTTGGGAGTTTTTGATGCATTGTGTAGGGGCTTTCATTAAGGCTTAACAATAGTATATTGAACATGACAATAAACTATGTTTCCCTAATTGATCAGATCTACGGTATCTGACATTTAACCTTTAATATATATCAAACTTATTTTATGTACTTTCTATATACCTGTGGTGTGCAAAGGGTTCATTAAAGGCTGAACTGTGGATGTCACCAATAGAAAGCATATCCACATCAATGATTTTGTACAATTTTTTGGTTCCTTATTTAAGGTGTGAATTATTAGGCTTATTCCCCGAACGTCTACTCTCCAAAAACCAATATCAATTAAGGGGCCGTCTAAAGGGCACAGGAAGACTTATTTGTATGAATTAAGTGTATTTATAAACAGAAAAAAATCTAAGTTTTTTTTCAATCCTATTTAATGAGTTTAATATGATTATTATAATGTTAAATAATTTTTCTTTCTATTTAAGGGGTACAGGTAATGTTATAAAATCCCAATCAAAACTATTTAACAGCTTGAAAAAAAAAAAATTATTAGTACAATAATGATATTTTGATTTTTTTTGATTAATTTTATTTTATTAATATTTTTGAAAGATTTTTTTTTCTTTTAATTTTTGATGGAAATAAAATTTAATATATTTATCTGATTTATCAAGTATTGTTAATCCGGGTAAACACAGGTAAATCTACCTGTACCCCTTAGAGGGCCCCTTAATTGAGTGTAATAATTACTTGTTGTTTTTGGGGAGTAGGTTGTTTGGGGAACACACCAATTATTACTATACTGTAAGTGTAGGATGAAGGTCTGGCTTTAAGTGGAATCCAGTATAATGTTGCAGACTTGATGCTTTATGTTTTATCAATTCACAGGTCACAATCAATAAAAAAAAAAACAGTTTGTGAGACATGGGCTTAAATTGCTTTTAATGTGCTTTTTGAAAAAAAATCTGTTGTACTAAATTGTAGCAGGGATGTAAAATTTTATAAAAGAAAATTAATGGTCTTTAGATGATATCAAATAATAAATCATCATGATCCAAGTAATATCAAAGGGATGGAAAAATAATTTTTCACAGAGTGCTAGAAAGTGAAGAAAAACTTGCCACAGATCAAGTATTGTTTTTTTTTTTGGTGACATTCTGAAATATATAGCCAGCTGCCACTAAGCATGTCACACTGAGAGATGACACACTACTTGGCACTGCTTGCTTGGAAACTCATTTATTCCCTTTTATTTCCAATTTCTTCGGAGAGAAATCATTTGGGATAAATGATACAGCAGCAGTGCTATGTCTTGTCAGTTTTCCTCCGACAGATTCACTCCAAGGGCATCTTGGACTGTGTGCAATCATGTAATCGCTAATGAGAAGTTATTTTATCACTTGTTTTGTGCACTTCACTCAAATTTGCCGAGATAATCGCAGGACCACGGGCACTTCCTGTCATCCGCGACAAGTGGGAGTTGGGAGAGATTCCCTCCATGGCTACTTCCTGTGCATTTTCGACAGTCTATTTTATTCTCCGCAAGAAGCATGTAATTCTTCAGCGCGGCTCATTATTTTTGCCAACAGGGCCTCAAGCTACAGAGAGAAAATGAATGCTAAAAAAATTTCCCATAGTAAGAGAGAGAAAAAAAAATCTGTCAAATGTTCTCGTGCTTTCTAAATGATAACTTTGCCAATATTTTCATCTCTAATAATGTACTGATTACATGCTGATGGAGTTGGAGGGCTTGTATTATATTACAGTCAGACATAGAAGCTCCAGGTTATGAGTTTCTGTCATTGTAACTTCTAACTATGTTGGTTTTGAGGTGCCAGTCAACAGACAAGTCCAGTTGCAGATCTGACATAGGGCTGTTTTAGACATTATTATTTCATAGGTTGTGTAATTTATGTGTTCAAAAAACAGTGTTGAAAAGCAAATATAAATATTGAAGAATAGATACAGGTTAATGTATAAAGATGAAAATTGTAGAATTTTCATTACTTGTGAGAATCAAGGTTTAACTTACAATATAATAGACTAGCTGTTTTGCAGTACTCCTCTGTGGGGCAAAATGCTATATTTTGGGAATTGATGTAAAAGTAATTGTTTAATATACATCATTTAATTATCTGTCATGAAAAAAGTTTGCCCTGCAAAAGAGTAGTACCACAGTTATTGTGAAAGGATAATATGGTGAAAATGCATTAATTTCTTGAAAATCTTCAATACTCTGCTCCTGGGTATATAACAGACAAATGAAGTGCATGGTTGTGATGAGCAATTATGCCACATCATGTAGTGAAAATGCATAAATTCTTTGAAATTCTTCCTTTCTGCTCCTGGGTATTTAGCAGACAAAATAAATGTATGGATATGATGAGCAGGTGTGCCTCAAATTTCAAGAATTGAGAAATTCATGATATCGCTTTGGCCAAACTCAGTAGAGACCCAATAAATGCAAATGTTTTGAAACACTTTGTGTAGTGTAGATTCAAATTTGTTAAAATCATAACATCTGGGAGTTGGATTGAACCACAATGGGCAGTCAAAGTTTTACATATGGATACATAGGAAAAACCATTAAAAATCTTCTTCTCAAGAACAGCAAAGCCAAGACCAGTCATATTTGTATGGATTGGAAGCATCCTCAGGTAGTGTAGATTCAAATTTGTTCAAATCATGATGCTCTGAGGGTAGGGTGGGGCTACATTGGGCAATCAAAGTTTTTGTTAAGAATATACAAATAGGAAAAAAATCTGCTGATGAAGAACAAGAAGGGCCACCGGTGAGCATTGTGGCCCGTTGGCCTCTTGTTTTACTAAGATTTTGTATAATAAAAAAATGTTAAGTGCACAAAATGAAAAAAAAGGAAACCTGAATTCAGTTGACAGTTATGAAGCCTAATTGAGAAGCCTGGCAGACAATATTGAAGTCTACGTGTTGATCTCTGGCATTGTATTTTCATTATGGAGAGCAAACTTTGTTCTGATGAAGCCTTTTTGGATCTGTCTTTGAAGAAAGAAGAAAGTCATTATAAAGATTTTCTCATATCTTTTGAAGTCTTTAATGAATGCCATGTATGTCCAGACTAGGACTTTTAATGGAAAAAATTACGGTCTTTAATGTCAAACAACTGCATTGTTAGACAGCCTTCAGTACCACATATTGTGGTTAGAGCTCTCTCATGGTCTTGCATCAGAAGTTCAGTATTTTTATGATCGTTTCTAAAGGTTCTTGGGTATACTCCTACATGTTGCATTTATAACTGTCATTTGGATACATGCAATACCAACTGTCTGGGAAATGACTTGAGTCACTTTTAAATCTATTGGTCAAAAATCACCAATGAGCTTATATGTGAGGGTAAAGTGTCTGTCATCCGTCTGTCTGTCTGTCTAGATGACTGTCTTTCTATAAACAATTTTTCAAAATTATTCCTGCTGTCCTAGCTGTTTCAATAAAACTTGGTAGACAGGAAGATTACAGAAGGATATACATAATAAATTTAAGTGTTGATGGCCTATTGTCTTGCCATGTTATATGTTTACTAAAAAAATAAATTTTTGAAATCCCACTCCTCTTAAGAGTCATAATTATACCCCCGCTCCAAAGGAGGGGGTATACTGTTTTACCCTTGTGTGTCTGTCTGTGTGTCCGTGTGTCTGTCCGTAACAAATTTTGTTGCAGTTTTCTCAGCAACTACTCATCACAGATGCTTGAAATTTTAGCACAATCTTTGTTTAGGCATGCCATATGGTCTGATTCATTTTTGTTCAAATCCTATGACAACTTCCTGTTAATCCGTGCGTCTGTCCGTACCATACATAACAAATTTTGGTCGCAGTTTTCTCAGCAACTACTCAGCGCAGATGCTTGAAATTTTAGCACAATCTTTGTTTAGGCATGCCATATGGTTGGATTTTTTTTTGTTCGAATCTGATGTCAACTTCCTGTTTATCTGTGCATCTGTGCTTACCAAATTTCTGTCGCATATTTCTCAGCAACTACTCAGCGTAGATGCTTGAAATTTTAGCACAATCTTTGTTTAGGCATGCCAAATGGTGGGATTTATTTTTATATGAATTAGATAGCAACTTCCTGTTTATCTGTGCGTCTGTCCATAACAAATTTTTCGTCGCAGTTTTCTCAGCAACTACTCATCACAGATGCTTGAAATTTTAGCACACTCTCTGTTTGGGCATGCCATATGGTGGGAATCATTTTTGTTTAAATCTGATGTCAACTTCCTGTTTATTCGTGCATCTGTCCGTACCAAATTCCCGTCACAGTTTTCTCAGCAACTACTCAGCAAAGATGCTTGAAATTTTAACACAATCTTTGTTTAGGCATGCCAAATGGTGGGATTCATTTTTGTACGAATTCAATGTCAACATGAGAGGGTAACCGTATATTCACATCAGGGCGGGGGTATTACTAGTGAGCATTCGCTCACAAGCTTCTTGTTGGTCTTTGATTTTGATGTAGGGTGTTCTGACAGTTACTAGAATGGAAGTTCCTGTGAAATTCTTTTAAAAAGTTTTGCCTGGTCTTTTCATTTCAGTAAAACTTGAAACACAGTCAAGTATAGACTACACAGATTAGTGCACACAATGGCATAAATAAGTTTATAATTTTGAGGAACAATCTTACAGTTGTTACTTAAAATAGAAATAGAAGAATATGTAGTATCATGAGAAAATGCTTACCCTCTGACAGTTTTGGTTGAATTTTAGTAAAACTTGGTTCACAATAGATTAAACAACTTAGGATCAAAATTTTATTAATCGATGTTGTCAAAGCTACTTTATAAATTTCAAGTTCGGGTGCTACATTTTTCTCTCCCTTTATTACAAGAATGAACCAGTAGAGCTACAGTCTTGTCCGAGATTTCTGATTGGGGCTCAAGCTATATCTCATAAATAGATTAAGTATCAAGTCGTTTTCTTTTGAGTTAAAATATTTACTTCATAGGTGCAATTTCATCTTGGCAATTTAGTGGAACTTTTTTCAGTATATTAATGTATATGTTTTAGTAGAAAAAAAATTGCATGGTGGAGAATTCTTCTTCTGAAATTCAAACAGAAATATTATTTCAAAAAAAGTTAAAACCTATGTTTATGATTCACCAGCTGGGAACCCCCTTCCCCCATGTCCTCCTTCAAAAAAAAAAATATTAGTTGATGTTTCATTAAGACTAAAATTTATTCACTACTACCTATAAAAAGCCCCCCCCCCCCCCCCCCCCCCCAAAAAAAAAAACCCTCTTTTTGTAGGCACTATTAATTTCAATAAATGATGAGATGAGAGTTTGAAGTCATGCTGAGGATAAAAATGGTAAATAATTAATGGGAAAGAGGACACCTTGCCCCCTTACCCCTCAGGCTATGAGAGGATAAAAAATTTCCCAAATTGGAATCAATAATTGGCATAAGCTTTTTCTGTATATTACTCATCCATATGCACTGAAAATACTGTGTTCAAATCTTCCCAGAAATGAAAACATGAATTTCTAAGAATGGCAAGTTTTATATATGTTAAATCTATATGTATGCTTAATATACAGTTAAAACTGCCATAGCGACCCACTGTATTAAGCGACTCACTGTCATATGTGACCGTAAGAATTCCTCCCAACACTTTTCCCTTTATATTATACCTGTATTAAACGACCACCTGTCTAACGCGACCAGCGACCGTGATTTTCCTGACCGTTTTTTGTAATTTCAGGCAATTTTACCTGGATTTAACGACTATATAATTTCCGATTCCTACTTTCGATTTCGGTCGAGCATGCTACGTTTTTTTTTTTGGTTCAAAACATCTACAGACACGCATTTATTTTATCTAATAATTATATAATGCGAGTTTTAGGAATAAAACAACATTTCAAAATAAATATTTTTACTTACGTTTTGATATTTATTGAATAAACATTAAAATCTAATACATAAACATTCAGGTTTTTTTCTCTCCAATGATCGAGTGCCATTTTGAAAATAGACGTTCGAGGTCGATCCCGATATCATTTCGTGCTATAATGGGCAAATGGAGATTCAGCTATAAAACCTGTCTGTTTAACTTTTAATTAACAAGAAACTAAATCCTAGATGTTTATTTAAGTGAATTGTGTCACCAACGGGGTAAGTAAACACACGCTAGCTAGCACCCGTAACAGGTGATAATTGAAGTGATTGAAGTAGGTGACAAACAGCCAATTAGACGTGGTAGTTCAGTAATGAAAAAAAAAATAATTAGGTAAAAATAAATTTTTAGTCATAAATATAACTTGTTACCAAGTGCATAACAAAAATCATGATACAGTTTTAATTCTTAGTAATTTGCAAAACATAGGTAGCTATCATGTAAAAAAACAAAACAAAACAAAAAATAAAATATTAGAAAAAATCTATGCAGCTTTTTTATACTGTATAAAAACCATTTCATATTTTCAGATGTTCACAATATTTCCCAATAATCAAATTACTCATGTGCAGATCAAGCAAATTTTATTACTGAACAGGACAATTGTACCTATAATATAAAAGCATTTAGAGTTGAGCAGTACCTATGAAATACATTCCACATACACATGTAATATTTTCAGCATTGTATATTTGAACACTGCTGGAAATAAGCAACCTGTATTAAGAGACCACCTGTCATATGTGACCTTTTTTCCTTTCTCCGTTGGAAGGTCTCTTAATACAGGTTTGACTGTAGTAATATATTTACTGTCAATTGTGCTAGCTCCTAATCAGGTATTTAATTCTGATAATGATACATCACAATTTTAAACTGAACATATGAAATAAGGAAGATTAAAATATATAATGTTCTTTGTGTGGCAGTTGGAATCATTGTATACTTCAAAGATATGATTGTATATTTTGGATGTTAAGTCAATTTTCTTTTAACTGGTTTGAATATTCCATAATGTAAACTCCGTATATCAAGCTCACTCTAGTTTATAATTTACGCAAGTATTTTTTAAATACAGTCGAACTTCGGTATCTCGAACACTGATATCTCGAATACCATGGATATGTCGAAGTGATTTGGAAATCTCAATCGTTTATTCCTTAAGTATCTCAAACCCTTGGATATCTCAAAGTATTTTCTCGGTCCCATTGAGTTCGAGATAAATGAGGTTTGACTGTAGTTGATTTTGGCCATCCATTGGCTATTCAATTAAGCCAACCTCTTTAAAGAAACCGTGTGATATATTTGAGGTGTTCCAAAATGATTAAGACTTTAATTACTAAACAGTTTCAAAATTCATTGACTATATACATGTACATATATATTGCTTTTTTGTGGATTTATTTCATAGTATTATAAATTGTTTTGTTAAATTTATTTTTTATATAAGAAAAAGTTGTGCTAGTTCAATTCAGTAGACTGGGGATTGAATATCATGTGTAGCAATAAACAACAATGGTTTTAAATTAATTTGTTTTGTCCCAGTTTCCTTTTCTTGTTTGATTAAGTGGTAAAGAGTAATGTCCCTTAATGATGAAGTCACAGCATCCAACATTCAAGAGAGAGAGAGAGAGAGAGAGAGAGAGAGAAGAATCAATTGATTTTTTGAATTCTTCTGTTGCATTATTTGCAACAAGGGAGATTCTGTCATGCTAAAGTTGTCACCAAATCCATTGCACAATGCCATACACTGGAAAATCTTTGTAAATGTTAACCCCATTGCAGCATTTTTCTTAGAGAGAAATTTTATTAAAAAGACATGGTTGATGGACTGTGTTTTCATTTCTTTTTGCCACTAGTACTCAGGGGAACAGTTTTCTACACATAGCTAATTAAATTTATGGGCAACTATTGACAATCCAGTGAAAAATAACTTTTGATTAAAAAAATATTAATTTGTCAAAATTGTTATAGCAATAGTGGCTTATCCTGAGTACAATTTTATCATTACTTCGCTTGATAGACATACTTGTTTGACTGATCACTTCCTAGGCAGCTGACAGACTGGTAACGACGACTATACCTCTTTGTATAATATTGTCTCTTGTCTGTCTGAAAAGTGTGATGGTACAGTGGCCTCTCATTCCTTTTGCATGCTTGCTTTTGGGGTGGTGTAGATTGAGGGGTAGCACTTAAGAAGGGGGGGGGGAATAGGGGCTACAAAGGTAGAAAGGAAAGAAAGGGAATGAAGAGGCTGATGAAGAAAGCAGGGGAGAGGGACAATAACTCTGAATTATGAATTCCTTAGATGTAGTACATTCAGTTTGGATAAAAAAAGAAGATAAGTGCATATTCAGGAACAGGTGAAATATTAAAATCCAAAACCCTAAAGCTTTGGACTTCTGATAATAAAATTTCATTGCTTGATTGCAGAGAACATAAAGGATGAGGTGAATAAGAAACTAGGACTGGCCATTGAAGATGTTGGAATGGGAAGCCATGATGTAAGTACCTAATATGTGTAAGTGTGTCCAAGATGTAAATACTTTCTGTGAGACTATATCCATCATTTAAGTACCCTGTCTATGTGTCATTTCCCTCATGTAAGTACCCTGTTTGTGTGTCTTTTTCTGTCATGTAAGTACCCTGTCTTTGTGTTTTTTCCCTCATGTGAGTATCCAATTTGGGTTTCTTCCTCCTCAAGTAAGATATAAAAATACCCAGTTTTTATGTCATATTCTCTCATGCAGGTACAGATGTACCTTGTTTTTGTCTTTTCTCCTATTGTAAGAACTCTGTCTATTTTCCTTATAAATTACCTTATTGTATAATGTGCACTTTTCCTTGAATGTTAATAATCTTTGTGTCTTCCTTCATGCAAGTACCCTGTTTGTAGTTTCCCATCATGCAAGTACCGTTTGTGTCTTTTCCTCCTTCTCATGTAAGTACCTTGTCAGACTTTTTCCCTCATGTAATTATAGTACCTCTCTTTGTCTTTCTTGCAAATGAGTATATCTGTTTGTCTATCTACCTTTAGTATGTACCCCATGAGTCTATTTTTGTCTTTTTAAGTCTGTAACCTGAAAAATACATGTTTGCTTCCAGGAATTTGTCGGAATATTTCAAATCTCAAATGAAATCAGACACCTTTATGCAAATAAAAAGTCAGGCAATAGATGATTTCCATTGTTTCTCGCATTATGTAATATAATTGTTTTAGGAGTCAGAGACTGAAATCACTTTTTTTTTTTTGCAAAACGTAGCATCAAACCTGTATAGGTGCTCATGGGAAATTTGTTAAATTGAAGGTCTTGTATGCATATCACGGGTCAAAGCAGATTTCTTGCTACACTGGTTAGGCTTTGAATGCAAAAATATTATCATATAAAACAAATTATTTTATCAGTTTTACATTGGAGTGAAATTATAAATTTAGTTCGACATATTGTTGCAAGGAAAAAATATGTGTTGTTAAAGTATGAGTTATTCATAAAGAATTATTTCTGGTTTTCCAGTATCTACATGCATTAATTGGAATAAAGAAACTCAATCCATCCGTCGAATTATAATTTAATGAATTTACCTTTGGAATTTGGAAGAAAATAGTATGCCAATTTCAAAGTAATGTCAAACAAAAAAAATGATATTGTTGCATTGTTTGCATACCTTTAATGGAGTTCTCTGTTGTGTGGTTCTCTCTTCTGATTAAGTCTGTTGTTAGATTAATATGTCAGAAAAGAGGCATTATAGTCTTTGACGGGAACTTGCAGTTGAAATCCGATATTAATTAAATCACACTTTGAAGTGATAATGTTTGTGTCAATCTTCAGTCGTTAGCTCAGTAAGGAAATGTAGACTATATTGTATCTGGTAGAGAAATAATTTTAAATGCATGAAAATCAGGGATTTAATAGTTTTCATAACTATATGTCTGCGCTTTCTGAATTAAAAGAAGAACAGAATAAAGGGTTTTCAATTATATTGAAACGAGGCTGTTGAAGAGAGTGCTCAAGATAAAATTTAAAGAGCAGTTATTTGTTGAAATAAATTCAATTTCTTGGCAAAAAAGGTTTTTTCCCCCTTTAATTCATAAATTTTCAAAAGATTTCTAGGAAATTTATCAAAGCAGGGGAAAATCCAATCTGGCTCCATTTTTCTCCTTCTTTCTGATGATCAGTACAGCCAGAACATGATCAAAATGGCTTGCATAAATATTTTTTTCTTTAAACTCCAGAGGATAAGATTCATCAAATTATTTTTTATCCCGAAAAGAAAAAAATCTTACATTTATTAAAAAAGTGAGATTTAAATTGCTTTGTGAATGCAGGAAATGAGAGAGCGGAAATGAGATATATCAATTATTTTTTTTTAAAGAAATGTATTAGGATTGGTAAAGGATGATCAAGGATTACAAGCCTACGGATAAATTAATGAAATGTTAGTACGTTATCAATAAAAAAAATATTTGCAGGGATACTTATAAACTTTAGAGTAGGAATGCATGATTAAGGGCATCTGAACTATCATTTCAAAGAAATAATAGATGAAGTGAAAATTAGTCTCATGATCAAATCAGTGTGTAAAAAAGGAACTTTTGTTAAATTATCAGCAATTGATACATATATTTTGCAGATGTAAACATCAAGGTTTGAATGCGTTTATATCATGACACCTAATTTTTTTTCACAAAATGTTGTAGATAGTAATTTGAATGAGAACTGCTGCAGTCAATTGATCGTAATTAAATCCTGTCTTTTAAGAATTAGAGGTATTTTAACTGAAATTTATAATAATGGTATCAGGGAAAGTAGTTTGCTGATGAGAATAGTGCAAATAGGACATTTAATTATAAAATATTATATTTAGATTTCGAGTCACACAGGTGACTTATTGCTATCTGTATTTGTCCAGCATTGTGCATTGTCCATCAGTCATCAACTTTTGAACATGCATGCATTTACAGCTTCTTCTTTGAAACCACAACTTTTCAACCAATTTTGGTATGTAAGCATTAACTCCCCCCCCCCCTTCCCCCCAAGCATTTATGGGTGATAGGGAACATGAGTTTTAAATTTAATTTCAAGGTGCCCACTCCCCTGGGTCCTTGGTTCATGCCTTAAATTTGTGTGGGGTTTAGTTGGTCATATATTGGAAATATATTTATATCTTTGAAATTCTTCCTCCAGCTCTACTCATGGACAGTAAATAAGCAAACAGTTTAGTACTACTAACATGAATATAATGATCACTTAAACTGTTCAACCCAAGTTGTGAAATTTGTAGCCCAGGCACATGGTTCAGGCATCAGGGTGGGGCTTAGTTGGGTATATAGGAAAAATCAATTTCATATCTTTGAAAATCTTTTTCAGTCTCTATACTCATTGGACATTAAACAGGCAAACTGTTTACATGATTATTAGAGCTTAATTGTGTGACAATTTGTTCCATAAAATTGCAAAATTTTACTCCGTAAAAAATAGGGATGTGTATCGCCAAAAATTTCATATTGCGATATATCTTTAAATATCTTCTTCTTTACTCCTGGATATCAAGCAGTCAAACTGTTGGCATGATTGTAATAAGCATTGAGTCCTCTACCAAAATTGTGAAATTCATGGCCCCAGGGTCAGGGGTTCTGGTGCTAGGGTGGGGCTATATAGATCAAATAGTGAAAGTGCATTATTTCTTTGAAAATCTTCTTCTCTACTCTTGGGTATTATTTAAACAAATTAAATACATAGTTATGATAAGCAAGAGTGACTCTACCAAAATTGTGAAATTCATGGCCCCAGGGTCAGGGGTTCTGGTGCTAGGGTGGGGCTATATAGATCAAATAGTGAAAGTGCATTATTTCTTTGAAAATCTTCTTCTCTACTCTTGGGTATTATTTAAACAAATTAAATACATAGTTATGATAAGCAAGAGTGACTCTACCAAAATTGTGAAATTCATAGCCCCAGGGTCAGGGGTTCTGGTGCTAGGCTGGGGCTATATAGATCATATAGTGAAAGTGCATTATTTCTTTGAAAATCTTCTTCTCTACTCTTGGGTATGATTTAAACAAATTAAATACATAGTTATGATAAGCAAGAGTGCCTCTTCCAAAATTGTGAAATTCATGGCCCCAGGATCAAGGGTTCTGGTGCTAGGCCGGGGCTATACAGATCTTATAGTGAAAGTGCATTATTTCTTTGAAAATTTTCTTCTCTACTCTTGGGTATTATTTAAACAAATTAAATACATAGTTATGATAAGCAAGAGTGACTACCAAAATTGTGAAATTCATAGCCCCAGGGTCAGGAGTTCTGGTGCTAGGCTGGGGCTATATAGATCATATAGTGAAAATGAATTATTTCTTTGAAAATCTTCTTCTCTACTCTTGGGTATTATTTAAACAAATTAAATACATTGTTCTGATAAACAAGAGTGACTCTACCAAAACTGTGAAATTCATAGCCCGAGGGTCAGGGGTTCTGGTGCTAGGGTGGGGCTATATAGGTCATATAGTGAAAATGCATTATTTCTTTGAAAATCTTCTTCTCTACTCCTGGGTATTATTTAAACAAATTAAATATATATTTATGATAAGCAAGAATGACTCTGCCAAAATTGTGTAACTCATGGCCCCAGGGTCAGGGGTTCTGGTGCTAGGGTGGGGCTATGTAGATCATATAGTGAAAGTGCATTATTTCTTTGAAAATCTTCTTCTCTACTCCTGGGTATTATTGAAACAAATTAAATACATAGTTATGATAAGCAAGAGTGCCTCTTCCAAAATTGTGAAATTCATGGCCCCAGGATCAAGGGTTCTGGTGCTAGGCCGGGGCTATACAGATCTTACAGTGAAAGTGCATTATTTCTTTGAAAATTTTCTTCTCTACTCTTGGGTATTATTTAAACAAATTAAATACATAGTTATGATAAGCAAGGATGCCTCTTCCAAAATTAAGAATTTCATGGCCCCCGGATCAGGAGTTCTGGTGTTAGGGCGGGGCTCTATTTATTATAGAGTGAAAATGCATTTATGTTTAAAAATCTTCTTCTCTGCTCCTGGGTATTATTTAAACAAACTAAGTAAATTGTTATGATGAGCAAGGATGCCTCTTCCAAAATTGTGAAATTCATGGCCCAAGGATCAGGGGTTCTGGTGTTAGGGTGGGGCTATATAGATCCTATAGTGAAGGTGAACTATTTATTTGATAATCTTCTTCTCTGCCCCTGGGTATTATTTTAACAAATTAAGTACATTGTTATGATACACAAGGATGCCTCTTCAAAAATTGTGAATTTCATGGCCCCAGGGTCAAGGGTTCTGGTGAAAAAGGGGGGGGGGGGCTCTATTGATTATATAGTGAAAAAGCAAAATTTCCTTGAAAATATTCTTTTCTTCTCCTGGTTAAAAAGCAAAGAAGCTAAGTGTATAGTTATGATGAGCAAGAATGTTTCTTCCAGAGTAGTGAATTGCATGTCCCCTGGGTCAGATGTGCTGGTATAAGGGTGGGGCTCTTGATAATATAGTGAAAATGCATTAATTCTATTAAATAACCCTGTCTGCTCTTAGTGTTAAGCAGATAAACAAAGTGATTACTTATGATGGGCAAACTTCTGGTCCCAGGGTGAGAGGCTCTGGTGTTTCTCGCTGGGGGGGGGGGGGGGGGGGGGGGGGCTCTTTTGATAAGTTTGTTAATATACTGTATGGTGATAGTGATAAATGGGGAACAGATTAGAACCTAATTTATGAACTGTTAATTAATACTAGATTAATTATTTTGTTGATCCTGATCACCCTATTTTTCTTGCTTTTGGGTAACAAAGCTTCACCTTTCAGTTCATTTTATACTCTATGGATCCTCTAAATTGTTGCATTATACTCAGGTGACCGTTAAGGCCCTTGGGCCTCTTGTTTCATTTTTAGCTCACCTCAACGAAGTTGGGGGAGCTTATGTAATACCCTTGGCATGGGTGTCGGCGTCCCAGGTTAAGGTTTTTGGAGCAGTTTTCTCTTAAAGTACTTCTATGGCCTATATTAGTCAGAGTTGTATGGAGGATGCTTCTAGTGTGTTTCATTGTACCAGTCAAGGTTTCAGATGCTGCAATTTCAGCTAAAGAAAGACCAGGTTAATGTTTTGGAGCAGGTTAAAGTTTTTGGAGCAGGTCTTATTTCAAAGTAACTATAAGCCCTATATTGACCAAACTTGCATGGATGATACATCTAAGGATGTACACTACTGGACTTGCTTCGGATGCTGGATCTGACCTATATTTTCCGGATGAGTGACAAGGTTAAAGTTTTTGGAGCAGATCTCATTTCCAAGTAACTATAAGGCCTTTTGACTAAACTTGCATGGATGATACATCTAAGGATGCACACTACTGGACTTGCTTCGGATGCTGGATCTGACCTATATTTTCAGGATGAGTGACCAGGTTAAGGTTTTTGGAGCAGATGTCATTTCCAAGTAACCATAAACCCTATATTGACCAAACTTGCATGGATGATACATCTAAGGATTCACACTACTGGACTTGCTTCGGATGCTGGATCTGACCTATATTTTCCGGATGAGTGACAAGGTTAAAGTTTTTGGAGCAGATCTCATTTCCAAGTAACTATAAGGCCTTTTGACTAAACTTGCATGGATGATACATCTAAGGATGCACACTACTGGACTTGCTTCGGATGCTGGATCTGACCTATATTTTCAGGATGAGTGACCAGGTTAAGGTTTTTGGAGCAGATGTCATTTCCAAGTAACCATAAACCCTATATTGACCAAACTTGCATGGATGATACATCTAAGGATTCACACTACTGGACTTGCTTCGGATGCTGGATCTGACCTACATTTTTTGGATGAGTAACCAGATTAAAGTTTTTGGAGCAGATCTCATTTCCAAGTAACTTTAATGCCTATCTGAACCAAACTTGCATGGATGATGCATCAAGGGATGAACAATCTCAGAACTTGCTTCGGATGCTGGATCTGACCTACATTTTTTGGATGAGTAACCAGATTAAAGTTTTCAGATAAGTCTATTCCCAAGTAACTGCAAGCCCTATCAGACCAAAATTGCATAAATGTTGCATCTAGGGATGCACACTCCTAGATTATTAGTTTAGTGTGGGACTTTGCCTTAATTAAAGACAACATTTGTTGAGCTGAGCTCTGTAATCTCTGATTACCTATGTTTTATTTTATTTACATAATATCAAGCAAATTTGGATGCTAGAAAGCTATTCTTTTACCGTTTTCAACATTTTTTACACTCAAATTGTAATTTGAAAGATTGAACAAATAAATGAATAAGTTCTGGAATTTATAACTATGTAACCTAAATACCGGTATTTTAGTAACCGTACCACGATACGTATCATGCAATTAAAAATCACGATATACCAGTATACCGATAAAATCGCACATCCCTAGTAAAAAATATCCACATTTACAGTATGCTTTAAGTCAAGCAGTGTACCCTATCTTTGTTACTCCCGAACTCTTATAAGAGACTTGAATTAAGTTGCATGAATATTGGTCATGGCGTGATCACCTAATATTAATTTTTTTCTCACATAAATCTAGACCAGTTTCAAGTGGGCCTCAAGTGCTCATAGCCTAAGAAAATCATAATACCCTGGTGACTGTCAAGGCCCATGGACCTCTTATTGAGAATGTATTAAAAGTTGAAATCAGAATTAGTCACATTATTAAATTTTTACCTTAAAAAGAATATTATAAATTAAAATAATGTTAATCAGTAATTGAAAATATGTATGAATTAAGATGTAAACATTAAGAATAGTTTGAATGTATTGAATAAAGTTGTCTGAATAAAGTTGTCAGTAATAATTCAAGAATAAACTCATGAATTGTAATTCACTGATCCACAATCCATTTATCTCAATATACAACCTTCAGTACCAGGCCCATGTAGTTAAAGCATTGATTGTGCTTCCCTAGAACAGGAAAGGAGAGGTGAGATTTTCTGATGTGTGAAAACATTGAACATTGTGGTAATCTGAAATCCAGTGTGGAAGCTATCAGTCTCCTGGTTGTGCTGTGTGTCACACTTATCGTGAAATCACATCCCCCTCGTTACAACACCTCTTAGCCTACTCTATCACACATAGTATGGCTCATAATGGCTTTCATTGTTAACTATTTTATATGTGCAAAGTCCAGACCAAGATGAATGAACATGCAGACTGAGATAATATTTGATATATATATGTGAAAAATCTTAGTCCACTGAGGGTGTACAGCAATCTTCTTTTATTTTAAAATTTCAAATTTTGAAATCAGTTTTATTGACAGTAAGCAATGAAATGAAATACATACATGATAATTGCATTTAATTTCATTGCAGCTAATGTTGAACATACATGTATGTAAGGTAAATTTACAGATGTCTTTTTTAGGAGGGGTAATGGGGGGTTGGGTATAAATCATTCATTAAGGATCAAACTGCTTCTACCTTAGTTTGATATAGGAACCAAGAACTCTAAATAAATCAGCCTGATTCAATCAACTATACACCAAAAATTATTGATGGAGACCCTGAATCATGTCTGAATGCATTACATTTCATCATTTTAATTAGAATTCATTGTCAAGTCACAATGCTGGGTGTGTTCATGATGTCTTTAAATGTTAAATTTAAGTACTACCAAATTACTGTGGAAAACTATAAGCTGAAGGAGAAATGTTGTTAGATGAAAGAAGTTGACATGACTAGATTGTCATTAGCACTGATGATTAGACTCCTAAAATGTGGTAGACATTTCCTTTGCGAGCGATTCTGGGTGATCAGTACGGAAGATTCAGAATTTTTTTAATTGGAATTTCTTCCCACTCGTTTGATTCATTATGTTTTAGTATACCTTATACCTCCGGAAAAAATTGAGATTTATCTTCTAGAGTTTTATCACAATTGTTCTGAAATTAGCAGCGCGATACCTTAATTTGCAATCAAGAAGTCTATAAGTGGCCGTCTGGATTTTTTTTTTCTTGCATGAAGGGATTTCTATTTAGTACCTAATTAATCTTGTACATATTACTTTATATAGGTCTTGTTACATGTCTTTTGTGGGCCTAAAACATCTTGCAAATGATGTTATATAAGTATGCATTACGAAATGTTGATTGCATGACGTACCTGCTGTTATACAGTAAAACTGGTTTTATTTAGAAGTCATCGAGACGTCAATTTTTGCTTCCTTGTATCCGAGGTTCTTTATATCCATGTAAGAAACAAAATGCAAAGTCCTATGCAAGATTTATAATGATTTCCTTATACCCGAGATTTCCTTGTAAACGAGTTCTTTATAATTGAGTTAACATATATAGAAAACAGTCTCGGAAAAATTTCTTTCTCCTGATGAAGTCAGTAGGTCTAATTATAACCATTATCTCCAGTTTCAAGATATAGTCTTGGGTTTTCCTACAAAGTGTCCATACTTTGATAAAAAATTATTGCAATGCTAGAATGTTCGGAAGTATTCCTGAAGTCTACCTAGTGTAGAGTGAGGTATATTCTTGGAATTATTTCTTCTGAAATTAAGATTTATTATCAGTACATTATGTTACGTGATTCGATCAAAAGATAATTTCTCGTGCAGTGGTCGTTAACCTTTATATTAAAGACTAATGCAAAATGTAGAAGTATAAATATGGATCCATGGAAACTCTTCATGTCTAAGATCACAGGCCTTTATTAAGATGTATCAATAAATGTTCTAAAAAGGTTGCCAAATTTCAGGAAATGCAGTTTTCCTGCACTTATTCTTTAGTTATACTTGTAGGAATGAAGCTCTGAAAAGAAAACACCATGAATCTTTTTTTTTTCTACCTACAAGTTAAGATTTGAAATATTAAGAAAGTAAAATTAGGGATTCAGTTAGGATAAGAGCCTGCTTGAAGTTAATTCTGAGCTACTATGACTTCAGACAATATTGCCAATCTCCTATGCAGAGTTGTCGTTCGTTCCTCTCTCAAACACCTCTGCAATGGGCTCACGTCAAGATTTTTGACATAACGTAAAAAACGTAATATTTCAAGGATTATTTCAAGTTAAACTAATAGTTTTATATATCTTTAGTAAATATCTATCTTAATGGACTATCATTAACCTAGACATTTAATTATAATGAATTAAAACAAACATACTTAATTTCTCATTCTTATCACTGTGATATACGCGAGTCAACGACAAAGGTGAATGTATGAGCCCATGGTAGAGAGTGCAATATTGCAGGACTTGTAGCATGTATAGCTGAACCTTCTTTTAAAGTGAGTACATGATATGTGAATACTCACTTGATTTCTTTAATTTCAACTTTCAAGACAGATATTTGAATTGAAAAATCGTCATACTAGTCTTCATAAAATGCAATATTAAGAGTTGCGATGGGGACTTGAAATGCAAGCCATCACAAGATGCAATACAGAGTGATCTCATGAGATGTGATACAAGGGGACTTGAAATGGACACTGCGTGTGATATTGAACAATCTGATTGGGACTTGAAATAGTTACAAGGTGCAGTATTGAGTGATCTGATGGGATGTAATGCAAGGGGATTTGAAACAGACATGGGTGTGATATTGAGTGATTCGATGGGATGATTGAATTTATTGGGACTTGAAACAGACATGTGGTGTAAAATTGAGCATGTTGAGTGGTGACTGATGAGTTGTGATACAGGGAGACTTGAAACAGATGCATGTTGAGGTGCAATATTGAGTGATCTGATGGGATGGGATGCCTGTGATATAATGCATGGGGCTTGAAACCGATACCGAGTGTGATATATAGAGTAATGCATGGGGACTTGAAATGGACACGGGGTGTGATATTGAGTGATCTGATGGGATTTGATGCATATTTAAAGGGACTTGGGAATCTTTGTCAAAGTGTGTACAAGAGATTGTGTGTTGTAATGATCAGGATGTGAGATTCAGTAGAGGGTATAATGAGGAATTAACCTCTGGTATGGGATGTGACATATTGACTAAGTTAGGACTTCTTTTAGTGCCAATTGTCACACTACTGTTTCTAAAACTTTCAGTTTCACTGATTCTAATTTGATTAGAGATCTGGGGTCTAGAAATCACCGATAATGAGATATATGGGCTACTTAAGTGTTTTGTGGTTTTACATTTCTTTGAAATTTCATACTCATACTGTCTAAATTACTGTGGGCTTTCTTAATCATTTACAGGTATAAGTTACGATGAGATAAATTTAATTTATCAATTAGCATTCAGGTTTTTCTTGGTCTTTCATCACCTTAATAGCTTATGCATTTAATCATGAGGTTAATCAAACACATCTGCCAATTACTTTATGAAACATGACAATAAAAATTTTTGAATTCATATAAAATTATCAGCAAACATAAATTAGAGAGTAATTAACCAGTTAAGGAAAGGACCTAGCTTACTTACCATTAAGTTGTAAGTGCAAACATGTCATCAAAATTCTACTAACTTAGTAACCTAATGTTTGTATTAAATGTAGGGAGAATTTTTTTTCCCTGAAAATATTATATTTGGACATTAAAGACAATCTCTGTAGATGTGTGGATGTTATTCAGGTGATTATCTTTTAAGCATCATGATTCGAAGCGCTGTAAGAGTTGAAGTGACTTAGATTCAAGAATGCGGCTATAGTTTGTCAATCTCAGCATGCTGTGAAGCACTGACAACGAATCTGCAGTGGAATCTCCCCCGGTGCTAAAAACCTTGTCTCCTATAGGCCTTTGATGAATTTGTAGGGACATTTGAATTTAGTTGCCATGCCAACAGCCTGTCATCGCCGGCACTGGTGCAATCAATATTATGATAATTCGTGTAAAATCAGCGAGTCAATTTGAATCTGTGTTCATTTTCACACAGGCTCCATAGCTCTCCAGGTAGAGAGAGAAAAAAATCTCAGATTTCTGAATGTATCCAGTGCTGAGGGTATGGCTTTCCTCCATATTGGGTTCAATAGTGGGTTCCTGGTGGCTGGCAAGGGGGAGGCTATTTACAGAAATGCATCTTCTATATCTGACTTGAATTACTTGAATGGAGAGTACACAGTGCGAGAAACTTGAGTATAATTTTAGGCTGTTATTTGAAGGTAAGTGAAAGATGTTAATTAGAGATGCTGAATTATTGATATGGTTTTTATCAGTTCAAAAGTGGTGATAAAATTGCTAAAAGAGGAATTATTGATGTTTGGAGAAATCTTTCAGTTACTATTGTGTGCCTCGAGTACACAGTATCATGATAGAGGTAGGCCGGTTATCACACATTGAAAAGCAGGTCCTACTGCCAATTTAAGGCTGCAGATCTGTTGCAACAGAGAATTATGTCCTTGCATTATTTCATATGCAGTCCCTCGGTATATGAAGTGAGAGATGACTAAGAACTATAAATGTTATATTAATGCACAATACTTGTATTAGGAAAGAGCTCCAGATATGAAATAATATGCATTGATTTTTCCCATCTTTTTCCTGCAAGGTTCTGTCAATCATTGAGTTGTATTATAGAATTATTAGGGCTTTATGGTCTTTCTTTGGCTGGATTATTTTTCTTTATTGCATTTCATTTCTGTAGGATTTACAATGAGTTTTATTTTTGGGGCCTTCATATTATTTTTTTTAACATGAATGGGACTTTTTGAAATTACAATTTTTAAACCCTTGTACAATGATTGATAAAGTAACTATACTACTGTAGGAATAAATATTGATATCTGAAAGATTATTAAAAAAAAAGAAATGAATATTCATTAACATTGTTGTTTATTTGAGTAAACATAAATCATTGTTCAGATAGCTCCAGGCTTATAATTTCACAGTTCCATTAAGATTAAGGTATCGGTCTGATTTTATTTAATTAAATGTAAATCTAAAGTTGCACACAGGATTGTCCCTAAGAATTCAAATAGCAGGAGACAGTCTAAAGTAGAAGAGTGTCTGGGGGTTCAGGGGGTTGAGGGGGATTACGTCAATATAGATGGGGAAAATCCCAGGCCCCTGGCTCTTAGGGACAATCCTGGAACAGCATAATTATTCCATGTATTCTGAATTGTAGTCACATTTGAGAAACTTATAATATGTTGACATTGGCATGGCAATTACAATATTTGATAGTAAAGGCATTTTACTCTTGGGATAAATTTTTTAAGCTGTAAGAAAAACAATTTTTTTTTTTGGCAATACAATAAAGAAGTATCATTTTTTTTTAAAACAAAATGTTTCTTTTTTCTTCTTGGTACGAAATGTGGGTACTGGAAGTTTAGGCAGACTGAAGATTGCAGGGAGGGGGGGGGGCTATTTATTTGATTAAGTATGCTGTAGGAATTGGCTATATGAAAAAGGATTTTTTTTCCTCATGCATTGACAGTATTGTAGTTTACCTCAGGTGATGGAAAAGCTCATCATGAGTATTAATTTGTCAGATGATAGTTATACGATAAAGATATTGATAATTACAACAAGGCAATTAACACGTAACAAAAGATCACCATTTACACAACATTTTTGTCAAGCAGGTATTGCGAACATTTAATACAATGGTTGATTACTTCACAACTAAAATAATATGGATGTGTCATGACTAAAGAATCATGCCTGCTGGACAGAAATGTTGTGTAAATGTTGATTTTTTGTTAGGTGTTAATTGCTTTGTTGTAATTAAATCTTCATCGTATAACTATCATCTGACAAATTAATACTCATGACGAGCAGGTATTGTGAACATTAAATACAATGAATGATTACTTCACAACTAGAATTATACGGATGTGTCATGTGACTAGAACTATAGGGATCGATATATGGAGTTGACTCTCTACTTATCATTCTGATCATTAATGAATGGAAATGGAATCTATAAACTAAAAAAAAAAAATGGCTCATGGGTTTTTTTTCTCTTTGCCCTCACAATCCACATATTCACCAAAGTCAGTCAGCCATGATGAATACAAGCTTCTGAAATCGGGGGGAACAGATCCTTGGCAATAATGATTACATAATGGTCATGAATACAAGTGACATGCCGTTTATTGTGGTGGTTACTTCCCCTTGGCTGCTGATCAAAGTCGGGGTGTTTATTGATTAGCTCCACGGAACAGTTGCGGATTAATTAGTCTTCTTTGATAAACTATATCAGCCTTGGGTCAGCCACTGTATTGATTCTGAATCATTCAAGACCCTACAGCCAAAAAAAAAAATTAAAGTAAAATCAGTGACACTCCGATGCATTAGACTTGTGTGTCTTGAGATTTTGTCATAAAAAATGTCTGCATGGCAGACTAGTAGATTGACTTTATTTGGCCTCTAGGAGTTTCAAGTTCAATATATTCTGGCTTCTGCAGTTTTATGCCCTCTGTCTTATACTGCAGGGTTTCGTTTATTTCGCTCGTTAAATTAGAGACACTAAGTGATGAGAATTTTTTAACGATCTTTATTATCACAACTCACTGAAGAAAGAAAAAAAAAAGAAAAAAGAAGAAATGTGAAACGTGGTCGAGAGATCACTTCTAGTCAAGAAATAAGAAATTGAAAGCAGATCAATTTCAATTTAAAATAAAAGTTTTGGGACAATAAATTTATTGAATTTTTTATTTTGGAACTGATGGATCTGATTTTTAAATTTCTTTAGTAGGATGTAGAAGAAATGGGAGCTCCCCCAAGATAAATTAGAATAGTGGAGTTGAATAAAAGCAAAAACTTCAAAGGATGTATATAATATATATGGATCAGATAAATATTTAAGTACTTGTTGATTCAATTTTATATAAAGGGTTGATACTATAATATATTAAAGCTCTCAAAATTTTTAACCATGCAGCTTTAATCTCCAGAGAACATGAATTAAATGGAGATATATATATATATATTTCCATTTCTATTTGTTTTCTCTGTGATAACTCTTTGAAAGTTAGTTGAGTTGATTTCTTGATCATTCTACCGGAATGCAGAATTTCGCCAAGTGAAAGGTCAGGAGCTAAGAAGGCCTAATAAGCATGTAATTCTCGTGTGGCTGTCTTTGTGTTTGACATCAGTGGGCGGAGACTATTGAAATTGACATATGAGCCTTCGTGTAATTTAAATCTATTAGTCTACATTTTTAAAATCTAAATTTTACAATTTTATTTCACAATGAAATGGAAATATAAGGAATCACTGTCTAGTTAGTATAGTATGCCAGGGACATCAACGATTGTTGGAAACATGGGATAATTTATGCATAACGGGCTTCGCCGTTATGCAAATTATCACACGTTTCCAACTATCGTTGATGTCCTGGCATACTCTACTAACTAGACAGTGATTCCTTAAATCATCTTCCCAAGTCAAGGGTTTTTGATTTGCTCCGTTCCACATCTTCCCAAGTCAAGGGTAATTTTGATCCGCTCCACTCCACATAAACGTTTATGTGGAGCGGATCAAAAACCCAAGTGACTTGGGAAGATGATATATATATATATATATATATATATATATATATATATATATATATATATATATATAAGCACTAAAAACCAACAACACTGTATATCCTAAGTGTCAGATCTACTAAGTTATGATACGAGGTCACGAATGGAATTTGTCCCGAAACAGCGTTTTTTTTCCTTATATAACTGGTACCGATAAACGGTACCGTTCCCAATGCCAAAAAACGTTAATTTTTCCCAATTTTGAGACTAAAAATTCCCAATTCAACTGCCATGCAACAGACTATGATGACATTGTATTTCTTTTTAAATGAAACATTGCACATGTTGTACAAGTTGACTAATTGTTTCACTTCCGCTTGAATCGAAAGTAGAAGTTAGTCTTAATATGGGGGGACCTGTGGTGTAGACAGCGTAATGTCATACATTTTGACAAATTGAAAGCATGAAAATGCGAAAACAAGGGACAATGATATGAAAAACAATAAACACTTTTTGTTTATTCTTTAAAACACGGGGTAATATGTAATGAAGTTGGAATAAACTGAAAATACGTTTTATTTGTTTAAATGCCAGAAAATTCTCCTTTGATCTACTTCGATGCAATTTTTCCCAACTGAACCGGTACTGGACCCTTTCCCAATAGGTAGAAAAAAATCGCTGCGAAAATTTGACAATTAATTATTATTGTTCATGTCGTTGGTCATTTTTAGTGCTTTATATATATATATATATATATTTAATTTCTTCACTTTTTCACTAGAGTGCGTTGAATGATTTTTGATAGCTAATGTCTTTAAAAAATTCTAAATTGATATGGATTAATTCAGTGTGCTCAGTCATAGAATAATATATATTGTGTTTTCATGATGTGGAACGTTCAAAAGGTAATATTATTCATGAAATTTAACATCAAATTGTGGAGAATTTTGGAACTTTCTGAAAAATAAGAAAAAGGTGCTGTAGCAATTAATGTTAATTAAAAAATGTGCAGTAAAACATGCTTATATATGACCATTGGTGCCAGGGACAAACACATTGCACTTGTTATAAACTGCATAAATTCATTTTATTCAATAAACCCTTAATTGATTCATTTTAAACAAGAAATGAGTATCACTTTACCAAAAGCATGGCTTCATAATGAATGTTCAAATCATGTTATTCTTTGAAATTAATTTCCAAGGAAATAATTTATTATCATGAGCAATATATTTGATTGACCGATTTTTAGAGCTATCATGTGCTAATTTTATGCCCCGAGACCATATTATTTTTAATAATCGAGATGTGTGAAAAATAAATCTACTATTATAACTGGTAATTGTTAAGGCTTTTCTCATCTAAATGATACGAAAAAAAGGGAGAGAGATTTTAATATATCTTCAGTTATTATTGTTTTGTGGTGTCAATAAATGAATGTACATGGCTAGAGGATGTAATTTCCTTAGAGATTGATGGTCATAAAATGTCAAAAAAAGATTCATTTGTGTGGAATGGCTGCATTTTTTTTTTTTTTTTTTTTTTGCTTTATGAATATAATGATGTATTACAAAGAGATATATTAAAAGGCTGCATGTTGTTCTCTATATTTCTCACCTAGGGGCTACATCATCTTTTAAAGTCCTAAAATCATCATGGCCAAGAGCCAAAGAAAAATTTTTTAAAATCCTGGAAAGGAGGCAAATAAAATAAATCCAATATATTTGTGCAGTAGAATCTATAAAAGGTTCTTGACAAAGCTTAATTAAATGTAGATTACCAAGAAAATTCAAAGACTGAGCTCAAATCAATATCTAGTGCCTATGTCGGGGGCTAGTTTCCTATCGTTTAACAAGAAGAACAGGATCTTGTGTCAGGGTTGATACTGAAGATCACTGAAGTTTTAAGCTCTTTTGAATAATTAAACCAATTCAACTGTGGACAGATTTGCATATGTGACAAAGCCTCTGAAACAATTTGTGTGGCTACCAAGATTCAAAATCCGATTATTGTTTTTTTTTTCCTGAAGACATTATTTCTCTGACTTCGAATCAATATGAAAAAAAAAGAATTTCAGCTCCAAGCACTAAGTTCTATCTTTGTTTAAAGCTGTCTTCAGCAATATATAATGCTTTGATGCTTCGGCGCATTATATTGCAGGATTATCTTCATTTCGTGTCAAGGGATTTTTCCTTGAGGGGCATTTTAATGAAACATTGGCTTGTACTGCACTCCTAGGACTGACGTCTATAAAGAAATATGTGACACAATATATAATGGATTTGTGACATAAGGTTACTTGAAAAAGTATTTATGCAAATCTGCTGCTTCAAAATAACTCTCATAGGACTTACCTCTCAATGATACTGACTTTTCCAGCAAAGGTGGTCACATATAATTGTCTATAATAAACAAATTTAATCTTGAAATTAATTCTTTTTTTGTTATACCCCACGCAACAAGTTGCGTGAGGTATAATGTTTTTGACCCGTCCGTCAGTCAGTCAGTCAGTCAGTGTGTCAGTCAGTGTGTCAGTCAGTCAGTCAGTCAGTCAGTCCGTCAGTCCTGTTTTTTTGTCAGCGCAACTCCTCATAAACCGCTGCACAGAATTTCGTCAAACTTTGCAGATATTTAGGACACAATGTGTAGATGTGCATATTACCAGGAAATTCCGATTCCTTTATTTTTTCTCGAAATTTCGGCACTTTTCAACTTAGATTTTTGGCCATATCTTGAATATGGAGATGAACAGTTTGTCAGCACAACTCCTCATAAACCAATGCACAGAATTTGGTCAAACTTTGCAGATATTTAGCACACAATGTATAGATGTGCATATTACCAGGAAATTCCGATTCCTTTATATTTTCTGGGAATTTCGGCACTTTTCAACTTAGATTTTTGGCCATATCTTGAATATAGAGATGAACAGTTTGTCAGCACAACTCCTCTTAAACCGCTGCACAGAATTTGGTCAAACTTTGCAGATATTTAGTACACAGTGTGTAGATGTGCATATTACCAGGAAATTCCGATTCCTTTATTTTTTCTCGGAATTTCGGCACTTTTCAACTTAGATTTTTGGCCATATCTTGAATATGGAGATGAACAGTTTGTCAGCACAACTCCTCATAAACCAATGCACAGAATTTGGTCAAACTTTGCAGATATTTAGCACACAGTGTATAGATGTGCATATTACCAGGAAATTCCGATTCCATTATATTTTCTGGGAATTTCGGCACTTTTCAACTTAGATTTTTGGCCATATCTTGAATATAAAGATGAACAGTTTGTCTGCGCAACTCCTCTTAAACCGCTGCACAGAATTTGGTCAATCTCTGCAGATATTTAGTACACAGTGTGTAGATGTGCATATTACCAGGAAATTCTGATTCCATTATTTTTTTCTGGGAATTTCGGCACTTTTCAACTTAGGTTTTTGGCCATATCTTGAATATAGAGATGAACAGTTTGTCAGCACAACTCCTCTTAAACCGCTGCACAGAATTTGGACAAACTTTGCAGATATTTAGTACACAGTGTGTAGATGTGCATATTACCAGGAAATTCCGATTCCATTATTTTTGCCCTAAGAGTTTTGCCTTTTATTGAAGAAACTTTCCAGCTAGGTAATAAGAAACTTCACTGGAATCAGCTTTTTATACTGAAATTCTATGTGAAATATTTTATGACCTTAAAAGACCCCTATTGATTTTGAGATCAAAATATTAATGGTTTAACACAAACACACACTCACACACACACCATCTTCGATAGTTCTCTCTCTCTCTCTCCCCCCCCCCCCCCCCCCCCCCCTCAAATTGGTGTGCTTTGCCTTAAATAATTTCATAAGTACAGTATATAAACAGATTCATATGACTACATCATAATTTTGTTTCCATCAATTATTTAAATGTGTAAACTGTCATGTGTTGGACATGGACTTACACTCATTAACAAATCGAAATCACTGAGGAATTTAAATAACAGTTTGTCAGCATAATTCCGGCACTGAATTTCCTGAAACTTTGTAGGTATTTCAGAATAATGTATAGATTTGTATATTACCAAGAAATTTTGATTCCATTATTTATCTAGAAACTTCAGCCCAGTTAAATTTGTAACATACAAAGATTTGAATGTCCTTATATGCAAGAAGTTTTGATGTGATGATTTTTTGCAAGTAATGCCCCTTTTTTGAATTATACTGTGTATTTAAAATGCACTGTGCCATTCATTACGTGTTGCATTGTCGAGTTTTGGGGAAGCGTGGGGTATGTGAGCTTGCTCACTTTTTCTTTCATTGTTGATAATTTCTCTTTTAGGTTGAGACTATAAGTATACATGTATTCACAAGTGTACCTCAATTAAAATTAATTAAATCTTGAACTTGGATCTATTGAGTATGGAAATGTGTACAGATACACCTTAGAAGAACTAAAATTGATCCTTAAGAAAGAAATTTTTGTCTGAATAAAATACTGCCTCTTGATATTTTGAATAAAAAATGGAAAATCAAAAGATATGTCCTCTTGATATACATGTACATCATTTTCAAGGTTTCCCTATCAGAGTTATGAAATTGTGCATTATATATATACTGATTTTCTGATTACATTGAGAGTCAGGATCAGCTATGCCTACAAATTAATTTGTACATAGAAAGTGACTTATTAAGTAGTGTTGGACTAAAAGAAGACTTTCAAGTTTTCTGTATTTCTTTGTTGCAGAACCCTGTCAGTCTGCGAGTGTCTGATGACAGATACATCGTACTGAGCTTCGTCCTGTGTGGATGTATCGCGGGAATTCTCCTGGCTTCTGTCATCATATTCCTTATCCGGAGGAACTCCAGATCCAAAAAGAAGTTGGCACAGCTATCTGGATCTACAGGAGAGGGCAATGAACCATCCCAGGATTACCAGGTGGGTGGGAAATTGATAGTGAGTTAGTGATCAGGTTGTAGATGGTTAGATGTGTAGTTGATAGTGAGTTAGTGGCCAGGTTGTAGGTGGTTGGATGTGTAGTTGTAGCTAATAGTGAGATAGTGACCAGGTTGTAAGTGGGAGGTTAGTTGATAGTGAGTTAGTGACCAGGTTGTTAGTGGGTGGGTAGTTGATAGAGAGTTAGTGACCAGGTTGTAGGTGGGTGGGTAGTTGATAGAGAGTTAGTGACCAGGTTGTAGGTGGGTGGGTAGTTGTTAGTGAGTTAATGACCAGTTTGTATTAGATGGATGGGTAGTTGATAGTGAGATAGTGACCGGGTTGTAGGTGGGTCGGTAGTTGATAGTGAAGTAGTGTCCAGGTTGTATCAGGTGGGTGGGTAGTTGATAGTTAGTGATCAGGTTGTATCAGGTGGGTGGGTAGTTGATAGTGAGTTAGTGATCAGGTTATATGTGGGTTGGTAGTTGATAGAGAGTTTTTGTTTGTTTGTGGTTTAACATCCCTCTCGAGAATTTTTCACTCATGTGGAGATGCCACCACTTAACTGTGGTAGGCTGCAAATTTATACGGCACTCAGGGCCATTGAGCAGTGAAGTATCTTTTTCATGCCAACACCTACTGCGACACGGGACCTCGGTTTATACGGACTCATCCGAAGGACTGGTCTCTATGTCCCGCAGTGGATTCAAACCCCCGACGTAAGGATCAGCTCCTTAATGCGCAACTCAAGAGCAGTCGCTCTAACCACTGCGCCACAGGGGCGACTGATAGAGAGTTCGTGACCAGTTTGTATTAGGTGGAAGAGTTGAGTTGATTTGAGTTAGTGATTAGGTTGTATTAGATGGGTGAGTATTGTTAGTGAGTTAGTGACCAGGTTTGATCAGGTGGGTATAGGTGGTTAATGTGAGTTAGTGACCAGGTTGGTCACAATGAGTCAGATTATGAAAAGTAAAACTTGAACCAGGTGGTTGCAGTTGGAAACTGGATAGTCAGAGATGCATGGGGAAATAAATCAAAAGTACTGAAAAGCACTCAGCTTATTTGAAAGTCTTGGGTATAGGTGTAGAGTACTATCATTATTTGAATAAAAAATGGAGGCTGTATACATGTAATCGTTCTCTGAATATTGGACTTATAGTTGAATGTAATGTACAGGAATTTTTCTAAAATATTTTAATTATTAATACTCTATCACAAACCATATTCCTGCTGCTCTACATTGCTTTTGGGACATCTGGCAATCAAAATAAAATGCTTCATTGTATGAATTAAGACTTATCTAAGAATGTTAAACACATGGTAATTAATAGGTCTATAGGTGGCAGTTATCAAGAAACGCAAAAATGAAAGTAAAAATCTGGTGATGGAAAAGTACTTCAGCTATATTCTTAGCACTTTTAAAAGGGAAAGATTCTCCAGATGGATGGGGCATTGGAATGAAAAAATGGGAAAAAAAACCAGAAGGGTGGGGAACTAGTTTTGTGAGGTGGATGGTGGCCCCACATCATGTATGTGTGTTATATTGAGGCATTTGACAAATCTAAGATGAATAAAATATTGAAATGGAAACCTAATATATTTGAAACTTTTTACAAGATTTTTAAAAATGTTTAAGCAAGATAATATGTATGCAGGGTTGTCCCTAAGAATTGAAATAGCAGGGGACATATAAAAAGTAGAAGGGGGGTATAGGGTTCCTCCTCCGACAGTGGTGGGCTGAGGGGACATACCAGAATAACGGGAGATTAACGTCATTATAGGTGGGGAAATTCCCCAGCCCCTAGGTCTTAGGTACAACCCTGTGTATGAGGTAGAATACATAGGAATTGAAATTATGAAAGATACAAGTTTGGTTAAAAAAATGAGTTTGTGATAAATTTGTCACAATTTAGGTAAAGCAAAAAAAAAAAAAAAAAATAATTTGCTTAGGAGTATGGTTGGAAATTTACAGAAATTACCGAATTTACCAAAACTTGTATCAAGACCTATAATTTGACATGCAGTGTTTCAATAATAATGTAAACAATATATTGTCTTGTCATTCTTTCTTTGAAATATTAAGTGAAATAAAGTCTACCTTTTCATAATTATATCTCAAACTATTGGCAAATCCCATTCATCAATACACCCTTAAGGTGAATGGAAGTAAATGCATTTGCTTGATGGTCAACTCGCACATTTAACAGTAACAAAAAATCCATTTGGTTCCCATGGGGATTTCCGGAGTAAATTGGCGACAAGACTGGATTTGACTTCCAGTCGCAGTTCAGCGATGATCAGCCATGATGGATGTGTCTGTATTTTCCATTAAATTTGGGGGGAGAAAAGTTCCACTCTTCTTTATGGGGTATTTGGCTATAACCCAGAGCCTCTCAGACATGAATGTGCCACTACCTAATTCGCTATTGACAAATTCACAAATTCAGATATTTATTGCAGACAGAGAACACTTTTACACAAGCTCTTTGCAGAGTAATGTTAAAATGGATGGAGCATTGTTTCTCAGATTAAAAATACAGTCAAACTTTGTTATCTTGAACTGGATGGGACTGAGAAAAAAAACTTCGAGATATCTGAGGATTCAAGATATCAAGGATCCAATACTTAAGGAATATTAGTTGGGACTTCAGATCACTTCAACATATATCTATCTATGGTATTTGAGATATCTGTGTTTGAGATACTGAAGTTGAACTCTATTTATCAGTGTAACAGTTTTCACAGATTGTCTAATAAATTAATAGGTCTAATTATATTTTAATTATAAATAAGCATATAAATATACTCCTTTTTTTTTAAAAGTTATGTCCTCTTTGGAATTCATTGGACCTTGTTAATTAAACACTACTTGGCAGCAGCCAGTATTCTTGTTATGTCAATTACAATGAAGTGATGGTGTTAAAATATTTCCTCATCATAAGGATAATAAATCTTCCATAATACCCATGAGAATTAATTAACTATCTAATTCAGGAAAAGTTTAATTTTTCTAATCAAGGAAGTTTCTATTTGCCTTTTGTTCTAGATATTTATGATCACATATCATTAAACTAAAAATAGCAAAACTTAATTGATCGATCCTCATAGAAACACACTGATATAATATCTATTTATAAATAGCACTGCAGGTATCAATATATAGCAGCCAATAAGTGTTACAATATCTACATTATGTCATTATAAGAAAATATAGAAATTTCTGTCTAGTTACATGTCATGGCTGAATATATGTTTCAATCAGTATAGCCCAAATCTGGATTAAAAACTGTGAGATAATATACTTAGAGAGAAAAGTGATTGGATAATCTACTGTTAGGTATAGAGATTATATTAGAGAAAAAGAGTAGACTCTCACTAGAGTTGTGACAATCAGGAGCAGAGTCTTATGGGTAATCAGCAAAGTCTTCTGGGTAATCAACAAAGTCTTCTGGGTAATCAACAAAAGTATGACTGGTGAAGGTACTCATGGTTCTTATAATTGTCAGTGCAATTAGTAGGCAGTGTTGACAATATTAATTTTAGGTAACCAGATTGTCCAAGAATCCCCAGACAGTTTCTTCCTTTCTATAATTCAATCTCAATATATGCCATTTTTCTGTTCAATCTTCAAAGACCTAGAAGGTTGTTTGCTTTTTGAAATGATTGCAATAAGGAGTTGATCATTATTTGTTATTATAATTGTAATGTTTTTTTTTCAAATTATGTAAATATTTCACAGGATCTTTGTCGGCAGAGGATGCAAGGAAAGTCCTCAGAGAAGCCGGAACCCCTTCATGCTGCGTCACGAATCGGAAGTATGTCCGGGGAGCAGGTCCGCAGTCCCTCCAGCAGGAGCAGCACTTCGTCATGGTAAATAATTATGGTGTTAAGTTAGGGAACACTCTTAAAAACACTACGCTATTCCAATCAGATAAATTACATTTTCATTATAAGCAGGATTATACTTTTACATGGTGTATTGAGTCCTAGATATAAAAAGGTTTAATATACTCATTAATTTGTGTCGTGTAAAATATTACAAATTAGATATAAAATTGGACTACAATTAACAGATCCAGACATGCCTATATCTGTAAGAAGTTGTGCTGTTGGCTGACTCTAAAATAGGTTCTATAGATAATGGTCTCTTGGTAAAAATACTACATAATGAGTCATGCATGTTGGATGTAAGGCTGGATATTGCTCTTCCGATGAGAAGCAGTGGGATGGCCCTGGTACAGACTCAATGTCTATCTTTGATAACAATCTTCGTCACCTGCTGTGCATTCTATTGTATTTTCTTGTTTCATGGCACTCGTGTGGTGCAAATGATGAAGTTGTCAATTTTTGAAATGCTAGCCATCCTGACAATCCATTAGGTTTCAAGGTTAACTGTAATTCTGTTGGCTCACGATTATCTGGTTATAAAAAAAAATCATGAAGAAAAAACATATAACAGCATTTGGGAATGTTTATTTTTAGGACTTCTGAGTCAGTACTGGCATTCATAAAAATTTTAGGTCTGTGTTGAAATGGATGTACAGTGGTCTTTTCTCCCAAGTTATGTTTGTATTTGACAAATTGATTGAAGTTCACCATTCTGCTAGTGAACACACTGTAGCCATTTTATTCTATAGCCTGCTTCTCATTTAGTCAGAGATAATGGAATAGTGCTGTCTCAGCATTTAATGGCATTTTCACTTCCGTCCCCCATTAGTTAAGTCACAGTATCTGCCATGATTAAAGCTCCTCTGTTAACGGGCTTCCCCCATAAAAGAGATCCTAGTGCCAATTAATGCCGGCCGATTTTGGCCTTATTTGTCATCGAACGGCTGAACCTGCTCACTCGCCAGAATGACAAATCGCTTCTTACTTCCAAATCTGTTTCAGCTTTAATTCTGTTTTATTGCTGAAAATCTGTCAATTCACAGAGATTTTTAATGGGAACACAGTCCCATTAAGTCCATTCCCAGTTGTATCATCACTAGTGATATCTTTCAGGAATATTTTTTCAAACATCAGTATGATTTGGTATTATATATCATGAATATCAGGTACAGATAATACGTTGTGAAGAAAAATCTTAACATTTATATGTCATTTAAATGGGATATTCCATCAATGAAACTGTTTCTTTGGAGAAATTTATGTTGACGAGGATGAGTTATATGATTTGGATTTTTGTTTTGGAGTAAAAGGATTTAATCTGGTAAGACTAAATGTCTGCTTCCTTAGTCAATAGTGTTTTTTTTTCAGTCTATTTGAGTAAGGACCAAATTTATTTCCTTTTCTTTGTGAAAAATGCCTGGCAACAAAATACCAAGATGTTAATGAAAAAGAACAGAACAGTTTGTATCCCTGCTGTCATATAACCTTGAAATTCAAATGAAATATAATAAAAGAAAGTTTGTGTTTTGCTGTAAGGTTTGACAGCTTTGTGAATACATGTAATTACTGTGTATACTAGGTATATGAAGGGTAATTAGAACTGTGTTCAAAATTAAGCATACTTATATGTTGGCCATGCATCTGCAATGATGATTTAACCCTGATTGTTTACGTGTGTATGCAATAAATATATGTATATTAAGATTTTGTAGTGATATAGATTCATATTTTGTTGGTAAAGTCATAAATTATCCTCAAAGAAAGCACCAAAACTCTTATAAATACACTGTCATTGATTGGTGATCATGTCAGTCAAAAGACCTTTAAAAATATATATTTTTGGATGTGTGGAAGCAATTTCAAAGATTGTAATTGTATATATAGGATTCATTAAAAGAGTAAAACATGTAATCAAGAAAAACGTAAAGAAAATCCTAGTGTAGAGTTTCAGAAGAGTGTGACACATGTACCCTTGTAACTGCTTATTAGAGGTGTCCTCTTTTTTCACGTGTATTATTTTAAGATGAGGAGAATTTATAAGAACGGAAGAATCATTTGACAACCTAGTATTTCAGCATGCAATTATCTCCTGTAAATTTAGAAAATTAAAATAAGTAATATGTACTTCTCAAATTATTAAAGGATTTTTTCCTCCAGCATGCATGTCATTGAATCTGTTTGAAAAGTGACGATTCTATAATTTATACAAATACAAATACAAATACAAATATTTATTGGCACAAACACAATTACAATAATTGGCAAAGGCACAACACATTATAAGAAAAATCGATTGTTCATACATAAATACACAATATTTTAGTATAGAATGTGAGGCTATACATAATTATAAATCACACATCATTTGTATAATAATTATGTAATGCAATCATTTCTAGATGCAAGACATTTTTTAATAAATGAGTGTGTTATTTTCAGTATTTCTGGACAATGGCTATTAAAGCAAAGCTTAACTTTTTGAGTATAAGACATATTTGATATTTTTCCTTGAAAAAAATTCATCAAGTTCCTTTCAAAAGTTAACCTATAATTATTGTATTTATGGCAGCTGAATAGAAAATGAAATTCATCTTCAATCTCCCCTGTGTTGCAAATATTACAAAATCTTTTATCTGTGGGTATAGACAAATGTCTCCCTTTTTCTATGGCAAGGTTATGTGCACTAAGTCTCAACCTGCTAATAATTGATCTCTCTGTTTTCTTTTTTAATATATCAGTGTATCCACAGCGTTTGAAATTATTAAAAACAACTTGATAAAATTTTAGTTTTGATGAATTATGAATCTTTGCATATTCCTCTTGTAAGCATTGATCTGATATTCTTAGTTTTATGTTTCTCAGAAGTGATTTTATTGAATTTTCTTTTTTGGTAATGAATGAAAATCCTAACTTATTGGAAATTGAAAAAATATTTTTAGTCCATGAGTTTGTTTTGACTGTTGCTTTATAGATTTTAAATACTAAAGTATTCTTGGAAGTAATAAGATGGTTCCAAAATTTTATACTGGAAAAATGTATTCTTGTCCACAGGGGATGTCTACCTAAATCTGCTCTGCAGGGAGCATTAGTTATATAATTAAGTTTATTACCATGCAGGTATAAAAAGTTGTTCATTTTACAGAAGAAAGATATTCTTTCTTTTTAAGAGGTGTATACATCAGGCAGTGTTCATTAAAAGCAGTTTGGTCGGTTCTTGAATTTTAAATGTTACATCAATTTAGAAGGACATTGCAGCTAAAACAGAAATTTCATTTTGTTCCATCTTAATGATTCTGTTAATCCAGTAACATTACAATAAAGAAAGAATCATGTCAACTTACTTCCCAGAATCTGCAGCAGGGGTGTTATTTTTGTTGCAGCATTTGGTCTGAGATGACAAGATGCAGTCTAGCTCTCGGAGTAAATATGTCCCAGTTTGGTAATCTCTCACAATTACTAAATCCTCCGGGACTCGTACATTGAGATCAGTGTCTTGTCGACAACCCTAATTATTTTTGGTGAATGAATTGAACAAAATTAATGCTGTTTTATGTTGTTGTTTGGTTCTACATTTGAAGAAATATCCCCACAGGGAAGAAATGAAAGATCAGTAAATCGGGGGGAAAAAAGGGGGGATGAGGGTTTATCAAAAAAAGTAGAGTGGTGTTCCAGATCTTGGCCATTGAACTGATTTCTAACTTCAACAATGAGGTCATTAAGGAGATGTGAAGCTCTCCCATTTATTCCAAGCATAAACTTCTATGAACAATCTGAATCATTAATACTTTTACATTTTTATTCTATTACATTGAATATGAATATATATATTTTTTGCAAAGAAGTAGTCAAATGAAAAATATGATTCCATTATACAGTTGAACTTTGCTATCTCGAACACTGATGTCTCAAATACCATGGAAATGTCGAAGTGATTTAGAAGTCCCAACCCCTCATTCTTTTAAGTATTTTACCCTGGATATCTCAAATCCTTGGATATCTCAGAAGTTTTTTCTCTGTCCCATCAAGTTCGAGATAACGAGAGTTTGACTGTGTATATATATATATATATATATATATATATATATATATATATATATATATATATATATATATATATATATATATATATACATGTATGTATAAGAGAGTATTCAACATAATCAGATTGTGTTCACTGCAAGCAGAATTCATTGTCTTATATTTTATTGTTGTTATTTCAGGAGTGAAGAGCCGGTTACCTCAAATATGGACATCTCGACTGGACATATCGTATTGGTATGTCTGTGTGTTTGTGTAGTAATTCATAGTTTTGTTTTAGAAAGTACATGGTTATGCTGAATAGCTTGGCCCAAGTAAAATTGACATTATGGTTTTTAAGGCTAATTTTCTTTAAAACAGATATGGGCAAGGGACTTGATTTTTTTCCCCCGATTGGTGTCTGCATTACCAACTTTTTATTTGATTGCAAACATATGATAAAAATTGCGATGTGGCTACCTCAAAATGGATGTGGGCAGGCCTGAGAACTGTAATTTTTATTTTATGTAGCCTTGTGTGTATTTTCCTTTCTATGAAACAGATTTACATTTAGTAAATGTAAACACAGAAGATTCACTTATAATAAGGATACTGTATACGGGGTTATTTTTGCCCCATGTTATTTATATATATGCCCTTTCACATTTGTAAACAATTTTGCCCCATTTTAAATTCACCCAGTTTTGTTTAAGAAATTATGCTGTGTTCTTTGCATTCACACTATTTTAAATTCACCAAACTGAGAATAGGGCAAAAGGGGCAAAAATTTCCTTGTATACAGTATATTTAACAAAAAATTAGGATTTAATGTCTTAAATGTGTTGAATATTTTGAAAACCATTCTATAAATTTTGATCTCTACAAATTGACAGTTTGTACTTATGAAAGCACTGCTAATATCACTTTAATTAACGGCTAACTGTTATTATTATTTCCCTTATATTCAAAATAGTGAAACATGATGCATCAAGTTAATTTAAATTTGTTTATCACAGTTGTATAACTTGGTATATATATATATATATATATATATATATATATATATATATATATATATATATATATATATATATATATATATATATATATATATGATTGTCTGGAAGCAGTGAAGTTCCTCTCTGATAGATTGGTATTTTTTGGTGTTTGTGGATGCATGACTAATAAATAGATGGAAAAAGCCCAATCTCTTCATCATGTTTTGCTTAATTGGGCTAGCCATTAATTTGGTGTAATTAACTAGCCCAACTTTTCTCATGCTAACCCTAAAGTGATGTGATATGAAAGATACAGTAAATTTCACTGACAGTAAATTATGATGCAAGTATCTGTATGAAATGACTGCATAAAATTCTATCTATCTGTGAAATTGTACTAATCCTGTGTAAGAGAATACAAACACCTGTTGTGTTGTTTCAGTCATACATGGAGGATCACCTGAAAAACAAGGACCGACTGGACAGGGAGTGGGAGGGACTCTGTAGCTACGAGGCTGACCCCTCCAGTACAAATGTGGCCAACGACCCGGCTAACATCCGCAAGAACCGGTATAGCGACACTGTGCCCTGTAAGTGTAAAACAGACAAAATCATAACGTACCAGATATAAGAAATGTTAAGTTATCAACAAGTTGAACTTGGAGAGGTCAGGGTTTGTTTAAAATTTGGTTGCATGAAAATTAATTCTTTGCAGTCATCTGAAAAACTTATAGTACTTAAATACCTCAACAAAAAAGCATACAGTCAAAAATTTTCCAAGTAAGGTTTGAGTATAGCAATTTGGATTTAGAATTTAAATTTTATTTTGTACATTACTGTAAAATCACATATTCTTGTGGGATCAAATTTTTGTGGTTATAGAGGAAGAATTACTTGTTCAAGGTGATTTTTTTTTTGTTTTTTTTGTGGAATTAAACCTTATATCACAGTATAAAATTTTTACATTTCATGAAGGATCATGGGTCTCTTCATAGCATTTAAACGATGAAAAACTTCCACAAAAAAAATATCTATGTTTTATATAAAGGGAAATTTTTTTCTCTGTTTTATTTTTGCCCCTTTTGCCCTTGTTGCTAGTGGGGAGCAAATTTAAAATGGGGCAAATCCAAAAAAGACGGCATAATCTCATAAGCAAAACTTTGTCTGGGCCAAAATTGTTTGGAAGTATTAAATGACATGGGCCAAAAATAACCCTGAATACAGTATATAAAAGGGACACATATAAGCCTTTGGTTTTGGAGCCTGATGAGAGCTGTGAATAGAGAGAATATTTAGGTCCCTTATTTCCCTCGATCTGTTAGAACTTGTAGAAGTCATGACATGCAGTATCATTTTCTCCCTTGGGAGGGAAAGCACACATAATAAGTGTGCTGGTATGGAACCTTATACCTTGAGATTTCGGATGATAAAAGCCATTTCGAATTTGCCGTTGCATTTTATCAATTCATAGCCATTTCATGTGGGAGATCTTGACAGAAAAAAATGATGGATCTTGTGGAGTGCTGCAGTTGTTTCGATCTGGCGCAAATGTTGACTGAACATTGACAGAGTGGGGAGAAGTTTGTATGGTGGGGGTAGGATTACGTTTACCTGATACCGAGTCTGAAGCCACGGTCCATTACTTGGTATTTGTTATATGGTGAACAGGGGATATGTTCAGTGCAGTTTGTTGTTATCATATGGATAATTCAGAATAAGGTTTTTGCCATTTTTATCAGTGGCTTTTCTGCTAATGCTGTCCTTATTAATGACGTTATATCATGTTACTTGGTTTTCAATAGCTGAGAGAATTGTAAAATGAGTGTGTCATTGAATGTTTCAGTTTAGAAATGATAAACTTATATTTTAAACAATATGTTAAAGATAAATCTATATAGTTAGTTTAATTGTTTTGTTTTTTTTTTCTTTTGGAGAAATGAAAACTAGATTTTAATTATATAATGTCTGTGTTTCCCCCAAAATTTGAAGATTTTTTCATGTTAAACTAATTTGACTCTATGTAGAAGTTTAGAAATTGAAAAACCAAAACAAAGCTTTCAAAATATGTAACTTAATGTGATACTGTTTTTGAAGCAGATATATCAGCTATACAAATTTTCACACTCAGAATATCAGATCAGATAAGATGTAATGCAGTATATATATAGGCATTACCTGTTGAAATTCCACTTATGTTGTATTCTGCTGATATTGCTGAGGTGTCAGTCAAATTGAGGGAACTCCTCGGGATTTATCCATCAAAATAATCAGAAATTTTTTTACCCACTAACCCCCTTTTAGTTTACTTGTATTTTGATTCTTCGTTGAATTTGATAGTCATCTCAAAAATTATTTTTTAGAAAGTTTAACCCCAGGATCATTAGTTTTCAGAAAAAGAAATCTCATTTATTGACTATGAAAAATCACAAAAAGTTATATGGGATTTCCCGCCATATTTTCAATGTTTGTATTTCAAAAATGTGCTCACGAATCTTATTTTTTTCGTTTTTATTTTGCTTCAGATATTGAACATGTATCAATTGAAGTGTCAAAACTGAAAAAATTATATGCAAGTTATCACAGAGAAATGCATCTTTAACTAATACATGTGTTTGGTTATATACAGGGTTGTACATGATAACTATATAGTTACAGATTTTTGTTTCATGAAATGGCTTCATTCTCTAAAAAATACTGAAATCTCTTTAAGTTCTGTTCTGATCAGGATAAGATTAACTTAGCCTCTGATGAAATTCTGTACAAAGAATTTTAATATTCTTAAAATTAATTTAAAGATTAATATTATTTTATATTAATTTATACAGATTGAATTGGAATAGATAGCACACTTTTTGCCCATTCAAGACTTAATTCTCACAGAGATTTTTTTTCATGTAATAATATGAGATCAGCTGTTATGTGTTTATACTTACATGTATTATTGAGATTATGCTGTTTAGCAATGTTGGACTCAATTCTTCAATGAAATATTGGAAACTGGAGAGTTTTTTCATTAGATTAAATGTTAACTGAAAAATTGAATGAGAGTTTGGAGTAACAACATTTTATGGTCCACAGAAGTACAATAAAAATTAAACCAAAACATGTAAAACTGGATGTCTGTAGTATCTGGTATGGAATATTCTTTCCGTGATGACAGAATCCTGGCAATAATACCCTGGCATTTTTATGGTCAGATGATTCAGAACCGACAAGTATAAAATTACGGAATTAAATTGCATGCTCACGAGTGGAAGTCGGAATAATACAACCGAGCTGGCATTAAACACGCCAATTCGCAGTCGATAGGGCTGAGCGAAAGCAATAGTATTTTGTCAGACAAAATTGAAATTGGTCTTGTCTTGCACGATAGGCCAGCAGACACAGTGTTATTTTCTATGGGAAGGACAGGCACATTGCTGGCTTTGCGATTCCCTGTCACTGTTATGGTTCTCTAGTCTATCATTTTCTGGTGGCTTTTTCAAAGAAAAATCAATAGTTTGACTTTTGTGAGTAATTACTGCATTTGATGTGCATCTTAGGAGATAAACCGTTTCTGCTAGACCCATGTTTGAGCCATGTAATTTTATTTTGTGTATGGCTTTCCAACAGAAGACAAATGAAATAAATCTGTCTTATTTCAGACAAGTCAAAAAGGTCACTGTTTATATGCTAGTGACATGGAATTAAGATGACCATTGTTACATGTAGTGTATGAGGAAAAAAAATACCACACCTGTATAGTTTTAATGGATAGAGATATCTGTCATTTTGTCTGCAGTACATGAATTTATATATAAATGTTTTTGGTAGTAGGTAATGTACTAAGCTATAGGCATACACTAATACACAACTACCAACTCTTGGGACTCTGTTTAAGGCCTCTTGGAGGCCAAGGTACCACCTGACCTTGACCTTGCTCTACTTTAGGTACACTTTTTTGGTGTGTAGATACATTTCTCAATCATCTTCCAGGGGTCAGTTATGACTAAAACCATTTTTTTTTTCAAATTATATTCTTCATCATGTTCGTAACATAGAAAATTGAATATTATGATATTTATAAGAATTAGAAAAGACTTTTGGATTAGCAATTAAAAGAAATTCTTAGGTTGGCTGGATGATGGAATCTACTAAAATTGGAGGTGTTAGTTGTACGTCCTTTTGTAAAACAGGGCTGCATGAATACTGGTAATAAAGACGTTCTCATTTTATTTCAGATGACCATTCTCGAGTGGTTCTGTCCACCAGTAGTAATGCTTCAAGTTCAGACTACATCAATGCCAGTACCATTGTAAGTAACATAATACAGTGGTGGATAGTCCATGTTAGAGACTTTTTTTTACCTTCAAGTAATAAAGAGTTGCATATGAAACCTGTTGAAATGATGAAATACACCCGTTGGTAAAGATTTAAAAACCATGTGTAAAAATATGATCCCATCTCTGAACTTGAAGAAGTAATTAAAAGAATTAATTTGTGAAAATGGTTTGGACGTATCAAATTCATATTATAAAAATTGCATATTTTAAATCATGTCCATTGAAAATGTTACCTATAGCTACCAAGTTATCAAACTGCACAGTCCTTGCATACAAATTTTGCAGTATAATGGATTTTAACCATCAGCTATTGCAAAAATCTGTGTAATATTGAATTTGTGGGGACATTTATACTATTGGCTTTGAGATTAATTGACATCAAGACATGCAGATAATTGACAGATATAATGCTGTATTGATTAAAGAACATTACTGTTAAACAGCCATCTAAACCAGTCGTATTTCAGATCTGCCGACAAAATGTCAATGTGAGATTATTAACCGGGATTGGGGTCAAGATAATCAAGACGTTAAATGATACGCCATTCACTGGTTGACAACTACCCACAATTTCTTCTGAAGGTTCAAATTAATGACAGAAATTGACAAGAAATAATAAGTGATTTAATAGGGATATAATTGAAAACATACATTAAGAACGTCAAGTTGTTGAGATGGGATGGCGTACATAATTTCTTGATGGTATCATATGTCATAGTTTCTTGATTGTATTGTAAAAGTTATGCCTTTAGGTCTTGAAAAAAAGCTGCATAAACATCCTCCCATTAGATTATTGAATAATCCTTGTGAATCTAGCAATTTTAGTCTATGTTTTGCTATCTGCTACTGCTATCAGGGACTCTGTTTATTTGTTACCAAGGAAGTTTAGATTTAAGATATTTCATTGTGAATTGAGTTTAAAAGTACTAACTAACCAACTGATATTCTTTTTTACCCCCAGACGGATCATGACCCAAGAAATCCCGCCTACATTGCCACCCAGGGACCTCTACCTCACACAGTGGCAGACTTCTGGCAGGTAATGAGATCATGCAAATACACTTATTTAATAACTTAATTAACAGTTGTTGAAGTCACCCACGCGGTGCAGTGGTTAGAGCATTTGCTCTAGTTGCGGCATAAGGAGTTGATCCTTACGTCACAGATTCGAATCCCACTGGACCTGAAGACTGGTCCTTCGGATAAGACTGTATAAACCGAGGTCCCGTGTCACAATAGATATTGGCACGAAAAAGATCCCTCACTGCTCAATGGCAAATTGACTAGAAGAAATCGATTACAATGAATTGTTTGTTTATCATTATTCTAAAAACTTAGTCCTCAAAAATCATGTTTTCAAAATTTATTTGTACTGTGTAGCATGCTTTTACGAATGCCAAACCTGACTGAAAAATGAACTAAATTGAAAATGGCGATCGAGCCTACAAAGAATATGGCAGGAAATCATACCGCAGTGGACCGTTTCACTCCTAACTTTTTCCAATGTCATAAATCAAGGTTTAGTGATTAAAGTCAGTGATAAGAAGATGCCTATGATTTCCAAGTTCTAAATTTCATTGGTCAAAGTCAGCAATAGATGCCTATTGATATTTCTAAATGTCATAGGTCAAGGTTAACAACGGGAAGATGCATATTATTTCCAAGGTTTAAATGTTGCAGTTCAAAGTCAGTGATAGATTGAAAAGATTGCAAAATCATGTCTTGCCTTAATCAGAGATGTGGATTGCAGGTGGCAAAATCTGGGACGCTAGTTTGTTATTTAAAGGAAATGTTCTAATTAATGTTGCCCTTGTCTTGTATGCATTTCAGAATTTTTTTTCATTCTGATTTAATAAAGCAATGTTACTAATCTAGATGAAAAAGCAAAATCTATTTTGAAAAATTAATTGTCAAAGCTAGGGGAAAAATTACACACTTTTTTACGATTTAAATAACTTGTTAGATTTAAAAAAAATATTTTAACAAGGAATGAAGCAAAATAATCTTTTTACAAATATAATCCCACAGCATCCCCATTAGAGGAAGAGTGTCAGTCGAAGTTGTCCATTTGTAGATCAGCATGTCATTACATAATGTCCATAGATGATGATCATTGTTTAGGGAATTTCCGTTAATGAAGTTTTGAAATGTTATATAATGAGAAAGAGAAATGATGTTTTATTTAGGGTATTAATGTAGTTTAATTATTACAAGGTTTCCTCTTTGTGTACTCTAAGAAAATCCTAATGAGTCATTGTGTTTCCAAATAAAGCACTAAATTCCAGTAATTTGATAATACGTGAGCTGATTATCTCAAAAGTTTTTTGTTTTGTTTGTATTTCTAATAGAGTATATAGCCTAGATAAGGATATTATATAAAGATGAACAGTCTTGCAAGTGTACCACTGGGTAAAACTGACGAAGTTGTTTAATTGTATCATATGGCACTGTTGTTTATCATTACATCAAAGTTCTTTATAAAGTGGTTTATTTATCGACAAAGTCTGTATATTACCAGTTATAGAACAAATAACTGTTCTATAGGTTTAGTTAAGATTCTTAATGTATTTTGAACTTGATATTTAATTTTTCTGTATTTTTTTTTCAGATGGTATGGGAGCAGGGTAGTGTTGTTATAGTGATGTTGACTCGATTGACAGAGAACGGAGAAGCTATGTGTTACCGTTACTGGCCCGAAGAAGGAAGTGATTTGTATCATATCTATGAAGTAAGTTTCATTATCTTTGACATTTGTTATGACTCTTGCAAGCAAAGCAGCAAAGCCAGAGGAGATATAAAGATTAAATTGCACTGGTGTTTGGCAGGGTGGGTCCTTAAGACCTGATCTTTTGACAAAGATACATACTATTAAAGCCATATTAAGAAGGAAATGGCTTTATAACATTGTAAATTGCAAGTTAGATTATAAATCTATGTGTTTTATCCTACAAACAGTTTTAGTCTGAGGGCCCATCTTCGGAAATTAACAGTAATCGTTGATGACTATTTGTGAAAAATTGCACATAAAAATCGTGCGAGAACCATTACCTGTGTACTTTATTTTGGGTCTAATTTCATGGGCATACAGTTTTTCTCACCTGAGCCGAAAGGCTCAGGTGAGCTTTTAGCTTTTCTGAACAAAATTTGTTGTCTGCCATCGTCATTGCATAATCTTTTTACAATTTCATCTTCTTCAAAACCACTGGGCCAATTTCGACCAAATTGGCACAATTTAAGCTTCCTTGGGTGAAGGGCATTCAGGTTTGTTCAAATAAAGGGCCACTCCCTCTTCCATGGGGAGATCATTAAGAAAAAGTAAAAATTGGGTGGGGTCATTTAAAAATCTTCTTCTCAAGAATCACTGGGCCAGAAATAATGAAACTTGGGTGAAAGCTTCCTGTCATACATGTAGATTCAAGTTTATTCAAAGCATGAACCCAGGTGGTAGGTCTAGACTACAATGGACAGTCAAAGTTTTACATAGGAATGCAAAGGAAAATTCTTTTAAAATCTTCAAAAGAACAGCAAACCATGATTAGTCATATTAATGCAGAAGCATTCTCAGTGTACATTCAAGTTTCTACAACCCATAACCCTAAGGGCAGGGCAGGGCCACAATAGAAGATCAAACATTTACATAGAACTATATAGGAAAAAAAAATCTTTTAAAATCCTCTTAAGTCATTATTAGTCAAAGAAATATTGAAGCATCCTCAGTTAGTTTAGCTTCAAGTTCAAATTATCACTCCCCCCCCCCCCCCCCCCCCCCTTTGGCCTTTTGGATGGTAGATTTAGACTAGTAATATATTTAAACTCTTCAATTTCTTAGCCAAAGTGCTCAGGTGAGTGATATGGCCCATGGTCTTCTTGTTTCTATTGCACCTAGTGATTGTTGTTTGAATTTGAGCAGATATTAAACAAATGTTTACCGGTAATTCATTTGCAGGAATGTTAAAACATTAAGTTACCCCCCACCCCCCCCCCCCACCCCCTTCCTTTTTTTTGCTTACAGTACTTGGGCATTAATTAGTAAAGCATTCTGCATTTTATAACAACTAATGTGATTTAAACAACTTAATTTTTAGCTCTACTGGTCAGAGACCAGAAGAGCTTATGCGATAGTAAGGTGTCCGTCGTCCGTCCGTCTGTCTGTCTGTCTGTCTGTCTGTCCGTCTGTCTGTAAACAATTTTTCAAAACGCTACTCCTCCTACAGTTTTGGTCCGATTTCAATATAACTTGGCACACAAGTAGACTACACTAAGATACATAATTTAGTGCATCGGTTTTTGATTTCGATGGACGGTGTTGCCATGGTTACTAAAAATAGAAATTTCTGTGAAATTCCTTTAAAACGTTACTCCTCCTACAGTTTTGGTCCGATTTCAATATAACTTGGCACACAAGTAGACTACACTAAGATACATAATTTAGTGCATCGGTTTTTGATTTTGATGGACGGTGTTGCCATGGTTACTAAAAATAGAAATTTCTGTGAAATTCCTTTAAAACGTTACTCCTCCTACAGTTTTGGTCCGATTTCAATATAACTTGGCACACAAGTAGACTACACTAAGATACATAATTTAGTGCATCGGTTTTTGATTTCGATGGACGGTGTTGCCATGGTTACTAAAAATAGAAATTTCTTTGAAATTCCTTTAAAACACTACTCCTCCTACAGTTTTGGTCCGATTTCAATATAACTTGGCACACAAGTAGACTACACTAAGATACATAATTTAGTGCATCGGTTTTTGATTTCGATGGACGGTGTTGCCTTGGTTACTAAAAATAGAAATTTCTGTGAAATTCCTTTAAAACGCTACTCCTCCTACAGTTTTGGTCCGATTTCAATATAACTTGGCACACAAGTAGACTACACTAAGATACATAATTTAGTGCATCGGTTTTTGATTTCGATGGACGGTGTTTCCATGGTTACTAAAAATAGAAATTTCCGTGAAATTCCTTTAAAACGCTACTCCTCCTACAGTTTTGGTCCGATTTCAATATAACTTGGCACACAAGTAGACTACACTAAGATACATAATTTAGTGCATCGGTTTTTGATTTCGATGGACGGTGTTGCAATGGTTACTAAAAATAGAAATTTCTGTGAAATTCCTTTAAAACGCTACTCCTCCTATAGGGTTGGTCCGATTTCAATATAACTTGGCACACAAGTAGACTACACTAAGATACATAATTTAGTGCATCGGTTTTTGATTTCGATGGACGGTGTTGCCATGGTTACTAAAAATAGAAATTTCTGTGAAATTCCTTTAAAACATTACTCCTCCTACAGTTTTGGTCCGATTTCAATATAACTTGGCACACAAGTAGACTACACTAAGATACATAATATAGTGCATCGGTTTTTGATTTCGATGGACGGTGTTGCCATGGTTACTAAAAATAGAAATTTCTGTGAAATTCCTTTAAAACGCTACTCCTCCTACAGTTTTGGTCCGATTTCAATATAACTTGGCACACAAGTAGACTACACTAAGGTTCATAATTTAGTGCATCGGTTTTTGATTTCGATGGACGGTGTTGCCATGGTTACTAAAAATAGAAATTTCTTTGAAATTCCTTTAAAACGTTACTCCTCCTACAATTTTGGTCTGATTTCAATCTAATTTGGCACACAGTTAGAATACACTACAATACATAATATGTATTTCTGTTTTTTTTTATTTGGGTGAATGGTGTTGTCATGGTTACTAAAAATAGAAATTTCCGTGAAATACTTTCAAAACGCTACTACTCCTAGTTTTCATTTGATTTCAATATAACTTGTCACAAAAGTAGACTACATTAAGATACATAATTCTATTTATTGTTGCATGTTGCAATGTTTCAAATCCAAGTGCTACTTTTCTTTTGTTATACAAACAGATCAGTAGAGCTACAGTCTCATCAGAGACTTCTGGTTCTTTCTCTGTTGACAACCATCCTTGGTCCCAAGTGTCAACAAAATACTTTTGCATTCTCACAAAGTGATGGTGATCTGTTTTATGTCACTCACTAAACTATTCTCTGTATTTTATTAGGTGCATCTGGTGTCAGAGCATATATGGTGTGATGATTATTTAGTTAGAAGCTTTTACCTGAAGAACTTGCAAACAAATGAGACTCGCACCGTCACTCAGTTCCATTTCCAGACCTGGCCGGATCTGGGAGTTCCCAAGTCCATCAAAGCTCTGCTCGATTTCAGAAGGTAAGGGAAATGCTATATCTTGTCAATAAACATAAACAATGCCCTTAATCTCCAATACTGGACAAAACTAAATAATCATAACTCTGGTTGTTCAACAGTAGGTGAAATTTCTCATTCCTAAAGAAGATTCTTTTATAAATATAATAGATTTTGGATCATAAGGCCTTAAAAACTGTGACAGGTCTTAAGGTATGAAACAAATGAAAGTATTTTTTCCTCAACCCTATAAGATTAGCAAAATTTCATTTCTTTATAAAGATTAGATTCAATATACTGTAAGCATACATTAATAAGCACACTCAAAATTTAATGCAGTCTTCCTCATCTGATTAGTATAATCATGAATTAGCACATTGGGGGCCAATATCAGCTCCTACATGCATTTGTTTTAATCATGTATTAGTATTAGTGCGTACATGAATTAATAAGTGGACAAGAAGAACTGCAAAAGGCGCTATTTAAGGTGCTAAAATATGAATAAAATAAGTACATTAGTAATTTAAAGGCTCACAACCATTGCACATCTTTATAAGTGCCTGAAAAAGGGGGAAAACCCTCCCAATTGATGCTGAGTTAGATTTCAAAGGTAAATCTTTAATGTAATTCTATCAACACTGTAAAAGGAAGCAAAGCTAAACAAAAACCTACATTTATAGAATTAAAAAAAAAAAATCAAAATTAAGTATATACCTACAAAAAACACTGGTTTATATGATCTAGCTTTTATTCAACAACAAAATTTTTAATTTCCAAAATTAAGGATCAATAACATTTGAAAACTTTTTGAATGGATTTCTTTGTTCTAAATTTATCTGTGTTGTAAATAGTCATTTGTTGTTGCCTGTTGCTTTTGTGAATTAAATCAACATAGTATTTAAAGAGCTATTTTAGACAAAAATCAGTTTTTCCAATCTTGCTTTTTGTGTCAACTTACTTTTTTGAAATATAGACCCTTAATAAGCACTCCATTTTATTGATGTAGTAAAGAAATGTTAAGAGTGGCCCGCTTTTGCTGTAGTAGGCATAGCGCCACATAGCTAGCCAGCGTTACTTAACCTTCTCAATTCCTATGACAGCTTTTGTGGTTTAGCAATTGTTGAGTCCACAAATTGCATAGTCACAAAAGTGATCAGGGATTTGATTGTGCCACTAATCACACTACTATAATCTTCACAAACCATAAGTAGAGGGATTGCTTAGTCACTAAAATGAACTGGAATGTAATCTTACCACTTATTCCACAGCTTTATTTACCAAAAACAAGAGTAGAGTGAGACTCACTGTTTTTGTGTTTCAAAACAAAAGGAAGACATCCAATCAATGCTCAGCAGAAGATGCCTTGTTTGCTGTTAAAGAAGATGAATAGCTTTGTAGATTGTTATGGAATCTCTGCTTTAAGCTGTATGCCCAAAAGAGGGTGGTCTGTGTAACAACATGAAGATCTATTTTATCCACAAGGAGAATTAACACAGGGTTGCCTGATTCTTAATGAAGATTACATTCTTTGAAACCTTCACGTCATCAAACAACTGCGTTAGTCCATGGAATGCTTAACCATTTGGTTGCACATTGGCACCGGTTTCAGCAAAATAAACAGAACTGGATGTGAGACGCAGATGTAAAATGTCACTGCTTTATACAACAGTCAGCTGAAAGTCACATGTATCCAAACCTTTGGCCCATTTCAGACGAATAATTATTTTTAAGTGTTCAACTAGAGAAAGCAGTACTGGAAAAATATGGTGCATTCTTGGACCTTTCCTTATTTCAAAATAAATGTTGTGATGTGTTTGTCTAGATGTTATTTGAGGGCCTGAAATGAATGAAAGTCTTTAACAACATTGCTGATTATTAAAGAACACAACATGATTAAAGGAAGAACTTGATTATGGGTGTTGTGATGCTTACTCCTAGTAATGAGTATATAGAAACAACAGTGAATGCTCTAACCGTCTTGTATGTCTTTGTATCAGTGTTGTGCCATTTTGCAATTGGATAGCACCCATTGTACTGAAATCTAATCAAAGTGACAATATGAGTAATGCCATGGCAAAAGTCTCTACTGTCAAGAAAATAAAAAGAGATATGATGCTGTATGATGTTGACAGTGATGTAAAGCCATGGATTGACAGTTTATTTTAATGTCTTCTTGAGTGTGATCATAGTCAAAAAGAGGGTGAAACAAAAGTTAAAAATGCTAATGTTGTTTTCTTTCTACAGGAAAGTGAATAAGTCCTACAGAGGGAGATCCTGTCCCATTGTTGTTCACTGCAGGTTTGTGCTCTATATTTGTATGTTTTTCTTTTCCTTTTTTTTTTGGGGGGGGGGGGGGGGAGAGGAGATTGCATGTTGATTTGTTCAGGTATTTATTTAAAGCATTCATACTGCATTGTTTACTTTGGAACAGGACATGTCTACCTGTATCTGAACACCCCCCCCCCCTAAAAAAAAATGGAAAGGAGTAGTAAAATCTACTAAATCTTCTAGAATGATATTTTGTTTTGTTGTCACTTCTCTAATTAAATATTTTTACTTTATCAAAATTTGATGATTAATTTTTCTTTAAAAGCCTCAATGCATTACATGACATGGTAAATCTCACACCTTTCCCTTTGTTTTGCCCTCAGTGATGGCTGTGGAAGAACAGGAACATACACCCTTATTGACATGGTTCTGAACCGCATGGCTAAAGGTGAGTTTCAGATTATGTCAGGTTCTAAACCGCATGGCTAAAGGTGAGTGTCAGATTATGTCAGGTTCTGAACCGCATGGCTAAAGGTGAGTTTCAGATTACATCAGGTTCTAAACCGCATGGCTAAAGGTGAGTGTCAGATTATGTCAGGTTCTGAACCGCATGGCTAAAGGTGAGTTTCAGATTACATCAGGTTCTAAACCGCATGGCTAAAGGTGAGTGTCAGATTATGTCAGGTTCTGAACTGTATGACAAAAGGTGAGTTTCAGATTACATCAGGTTCTGAACCACATGGCTAAAGGTGACTGTCAGATTACATCAGGTTCTGAACTGCATGGTTAAAAAAATAAAGGCTTGATGTACCCTGAAATAAAAAAAGTATTGAACAAATTATATTCTTGTTTATTATATATTGCAAAGTATGTAAAAATCAACAGTTGTTGAATGTATTCACAACTTATATACATGTATTATTCAAAGTAATTAAGTGAATAAATAAATCATAGTAATGCCTTTAATCTTTTGTAAATAAAACTATGTGGTTTAAACATATTTCAGGTCAAATTTGAAAAATATCTAATTTTTTTCCTTGTATAAACAGGAGCAAAGGAGATAGACATTGCAGCCACGCTAGAACACATCCGAGACCAGAGAAAAAACATGGTTAAAACTAAGGTAGGAAAGATAACTCATACGAGAGTTGAAATGACAAAATTATTTAGTGTGGTATATTTTAATTAAAGTTTCGGTTGATTTAAACTAGAATATATAAAAGCTGATAAAAATTATCAGTAAAAACGATTCATGATTATACATTTAATGAACACCTTCAATGTATAATTAGCTTTCCACCAAAATTGTGAAAATTCATGCATGATCATGGTCTTTTTCAAAGTGCAGGCGATGGGGAGGAAAAGTTGGTTGTAATGAAAATACATAACACCTTAAAAAATCTTTACTCCTGAACACCTAGGATGCCAAATATTTACATAATGCATAATGAGCAGCTAGCCATGTACCAAAATGGGAAATTTCATGTCCCCTGGATGAGGCCCCAGGGTGGGACTAAATTGATAAAGTATTAAAAATCTAAAACATTTAGGAATTTAAAGCAATATCAGCTGCATTTTTGAGAATTTTATTTTGTTGTTAAAATGTGCTGTTATGACCTTTATGATTAATTAGACTAAAATAAAGTATTAAATTTTTGCAGAAGAAAGTTTTCTGTACAATGGAATGTATAGTATTATATAAGAAATCAATATTGTACAGGAAGACAATAATGTAATTTAAATTTGCTTCAATCAAAGCTTCTAAATAGTTCTTCCATCGCAAATATGAACAGCAGAAGTTTATAAATGCTCTTTTTTCTGTCATTCAAATTGTTAATTACAATTTTGCCACAAAAAATTTCCGACATCTAAGTTGCAGCTCATATTGCTTTAATAATCCTCTTTTCTCAAGGAATCATGCAGGCAAAACTTTGGGCTTGATTATAATGAGGAGCTAGCCTTTTATGAAAATTTTGTATTTCAAATGCCCCACATTCAGGTTCAGAGGGCTAATGCATATATTTAAAATTTATTTCTTAATGTATACCTTTGAAAATCTGGCTCATATCTGTAAATTTAGCAAACTGGATACGTGGATGCATGGCAGTAAACTAAGAGCTTGGTAAGGTTTACCTTTGTCATATATTGACAGTTGATTGAATTTTTCAGGAACAGTTCCAGTTTGCCCTAGCAGCAGTTGCCGAGGAAGTTCACGCCATACTGAAGGCTCTACCACAGTAATGTCCCCTTAAATCACCAGATGGGGCTCTAGTCACTCAGCTCATCTCCATGGAAACAGTCATCTAAGTGTCCCTGTTAATGTAAACTGTTATAGTTAGTCTCATGTTCATCACCCAGAAATATCAATGATGTCAAAAGTAAATATATATATACATAAAAATATATCTTTACATATATACAGTACCCCCCTGTGTGAAATACATGTCAATACACATTATATTTTTTTGTTGTGTACTCAACTTGCTGTAAACAATCACATTTTGATGAGAATTTATGCAGATGGAGACAAACCTTAGATATACAAGAAGCATATTTACCATATGGTTTGAGAGATGTATTTCTGAAAGAAAAAGGCATTTTTGTTTTATTAAAAGTTCTTTTGTTATTCTGTGATTAAATTTGCAGTTTTGAAATGTCTTAGTAATATTGATTTGCAAAACCAATTTCAATACGATAATTTTGTTAAGCTTAAATTGTTGTAATATAATTTTGTAAAGCATATTTTCCTAGTGTAGCCCAGTTCAATTTATTACCTGTTTCAGGACTTTTACTTAATTAAAAAAACTAGGATATAAAATGAGAAATTATAAAATTGTATTTAAAGCATTATCTACAAGTTTTACTTATTTATATGCTATCATTATTGGTAGAAAATACAATTTCATAAGGGTTTTCTTACTCCCGTCTTTTTTCTGTTAGTGTCAGTTAGTGATCTATGATGTGCTATAATAATAAGATATCAGATGTCTCTAAATATAGTGATAGGTGATATAGTGATATAAATTATCTATTTATAAATCTCTATATATTTGTTAAGTTTGAAGATTTTATATGTTGATGATTTTTTCCTACTTAATTATGAATTGTTGTGGCTCAATCATCTGTTTATAACAAATTATAAAAACTGGTGAATGTTAACAGAGAATAATTAATATTTAAAATGTTTAATGGTGAAAATTATTTTTGTGACATAAATTGTTACTATTATTATAGTAAATTCATTTTTTATTTTTGTTTTTTTTTCCCCTTTGTATGATCAAATTTTGCTTAAGGCAATATTTTTCCGAACTTGCAAAAATTTTTGTTAACTAACAGTTAACTTATTGTTGATATCTTTTTTTTCAAAGTGAATTAAAGACAATTAACTGTCAAATAAATTTAAGTAACTGTCTACAACTTGATCCTGGTTGATCGTTTATTATCCTGTGCAATAGAGTGACTTAAAAAGATGTGTTCAACATTTTATTTATATTTATTTATTAACATTTTTTCACTTTAATAGCAGGAATATAGACACCTTTAATCTTTATAGAAGAAAAAATATTTAATGTAAGAAGTTACAATTTTTGCATCACAACCCACATGAATATTGAGCTGCTTGAAAAATGGATCAAAATAATGTGAAATTATAGTAAATACACAATTTTGAGAAAAACAAAATGTTGCACACATTCTTTCAAAAAAGTGAGAAAAAAAATCTGAATCCAAATTTTTTGAAATAAAAAATTTTAGAATATCATTTTTCCTTTAAAACTGCAGAAAATATTATAAGAGTCAAGTACAAGTATATTTATATATATTTTTTGTTTTTTTTTTATCTGCATTGGCAATCTTAATGAGAATATTTTTTAGAACACTTAATAAGTATTTCATATCCCACCTCAGTTTTACTGGTGTATTATATATTTGTTATTTAGCTCCCCTTTTCTATTATTTGAAATATTTGTTCCAATATTTCTAACATGCGATTTAAATCATTTTATTTTTCAAAGATTAAAAAGAAGCAATGAAAAGGCAATATGTTGGGTAAAAAAAAACTATGTGTAAGTTGGTCAATTCAGTCATAAATTTCAGGAAGAATGAAGATATTTGAGTTTATGAATTAAGATTTTTTTTAACATAATGAAGAGAAACAAATGTTAATGATGAATTTTGTTCTAAAAGAGATAAAAACTGATTTTGATGATAACAATTACATTCATTTATTTTTTTCAGCAAAAAATATGGTTACCTAAATATGTGATGTAGTGTCATTTTCTCTATTGTTCATATTTAGGTTGACAGAAAATAAAAGATTAAATTTTGACCGAGTTTTTAACCCCCCCCCCCCCCCCAAATCACTTAATAAATCTTAGATATTTTTTTGCATAGCAAATAATGTCACCTGATTTAGAACCTTCTTACCATTCCTGAATTGTTTTTTTTTCTGAAATACATGGTTATAGTCTGTACATTACCTCCATATGTTTGTATTGATGTAGTGTACTAAATGTGAAAATAAAGTGTTGATGCAATATTGACGATAATGTGTTTTACAGAAAATAGGAAAAGTTTGTTCTATAATCACAAAATATGAAATGGAAGCTTGTTATCACCAATTTATTCTCTCAGTGCTGGATTGGCAGCTTAATGGCAAGAAATGGGTTAAAATCTTGTTAACACCAACCCCCGACAATTAAAAGGAAGTATGGTGTTTTTATCAGAATAAGAACACCCCCCCCCCCCCAAAAAAAAAAAAAAAATCTAAGGTTGCTGTAGTATGATTTTGCATTTTCTACATTTGAACACATTCTGAACCATTCATGATTGTTAGAAATGCAATCTTTTCTCATAGGTTTGAAAATAGGGAAATGAGGAATTTTAAGGTTTGTGTACAGCAAAGCATCTTTTTAGTGAATATCTGCAGATTATGGAAAACTAAAAATTGATGTCGCCCGTTTGGTGCAGTGAGTAGAGAATTTGCTTTAGAGTCGCAGAGTAAGGATTTGATTCTTACGTTGTGGGTTCGAATCCCAGTGCTGGGCATAGAGACGGGTCCTTTGGATGAGACTATAAACTAATGTCGCAGTAGGTGCTGGCACAAAAAAGATTCCTCGCTGCACAAAGGCCGCAAGTGCCAAGTATTTAAGTCTTAGTTTGCAGCTCTTCACTGGCAAGTGGTGGCGTCTCAATATGAGTGAAAAATTCTGGATAGGACGTTAAAGAAAGCATTGATAGTTTTTTTTTTTTGTATTTTTCCTCCGAGTTATTCCCCTTGGCTGCTTTCATTAATAAAGGATGTCCTTCCTTTCTATAAAGAGCATGCGAAGTCCTAGTGTACAAATAAAAAGATGAACAAAAATTAAGAGAAGTAAGGAGTAAAGAGGTAGTAAACATAATTTAATTTGCTCATTTAGCAGGCTGTAGTTAACGAATTACCCAACAGCTTCGCACTCGTGAAAATTTAAAAAAAAATCCTGTCCCACTCGTGAAATAAATTCCATATTCATCTACAAAACATTGAATATCCTCTATATATTATAGGATTAAACGTTCTTTTTCCAGAATTTATCGATGTGTAAACTCACGCCTTTGTACTCACAAACTGAATAAAAGTGCGAAGCACTTTTATGTAAAGTTTGTGAGTACAAAGGCATGAGTCTTCGAATATTGTTTAAGTCAGAGACATACATGTATAATAGAGTATAATTATGTAAGTCAACAAATATCGTAAATACAAGTAGACTTCAAAAGAATTCGTCCATGTCCATGTTGACAATATAATGACAGACGCTCTAAAACGAAAGTAGCAGACCGACGACAACTTGATTTGCCCTGGTTTGTTCAAAGGCGGGACAGAATATAGGATGTAAAATAAAAAAAATGAATTTGATGCTAATAAGGCAAAAGTCTAAGGTACGTTTCTCTCTCCTATCACAGCGCTACCGAGAACTGAGCTGATTTGTTTTTTAGGAACTTCGAGAATATGACTTCAGAGATTTAAAATTCACACTCATGATCTGACAGTGACATAAACATAATATTCTCGTCTGTCAGTCCTGTATGTCGTCAGTTTTGTTTCTATTTAAGGAGGTTCGATCCTGAGCTTTTGAGCAGATTTTGGTCTGGACCTCTATAAAATTCTGCATCATTTTTAAGTTCAAACATTAAATCTAGATTCTACAATGCAAATTAAACTATATCCAATGAAAAAACCGCGATTAAATTCCATTCAAATAGGATTAAGACAGGAACTATATTTTGAGGCGGAAGGTTTTTTTTAGGAGAAAATGATCAATATTTCCCTTTTGAAATATATACAGTACTGTTAAGTTTAAATTCCTATTTTTCCATGCTGGTTGCACACAGAGCTGTTTTTTTTTTTTTTTTTTTTTTTTTTTTTTTGCAGTGAAATGTTTTGTGCTGGTTCTGAAATATCTATTAAATTATTTCTTATGAATACTTTCATTATATTGTGACAAATATAGTTAATATACTCTGAAAGTCCAGGAAAAAATTAGCCAATTTTAGCATAAAATTAACACTTTCTTAGTAATATCTGAAAATTTACATCACAGACTCCCACTTTTGTTTTTCTTTTCTGAATATATAAGATAACTTTAATCAATCTGCCTTAATTCAGCAAAAGTTTAAGACTTTAAAATAATTTCTTGCTTGTTAATTTAAAATGCCAGGGAAATCACACTTTTTGAGTGCAGAAAGGTCAAATAATTGATTATGCGAAGCAATTTGAAACTTTTTCTTAGTCACAATTTTAAAGTGTCTTTTTTTAAGTAGACTAATAGTTTATTTTGTCCCATGATTTATTTGGATAAAAACATTAAAGGGAAAACGTAATGATTTGTTTCATTTTTTTTAACAATAAAAGCTAGGTCAAGAAAGTAGTTCTGATTGAGAATTTATCGATGTGTAAACTTTTTCTTGAATTTGTTCTCGTCCAGTCAAAACACAGGAAATCAATAAATAAAAACAAGATTGGAATTATACTTTATTACTTTATTTTTAAGCTACAAGACAAACAACACCCACCTCTCTGAATGGAATTTAAGAGAAAATAAAAAAAAAGAGTGGAGAAAAAAAATCAAATGAATACCAATTTATGTGAAAATGAGAGAAAAAACTGAAAAATGGGAATTACAGCAAAGGAAATAAATCTTATTACTTGTGACGTAGCAGTGACGTTGCGGTCTAACAATTCTTATTTTGGACTAATTATAGACCGGTCAACAATGAAATTGTTAGACCGATCAAAAAAACATGAACTTTGTTGGATTTTTTTTTATTTGTAATCAATATATAGAAAGATATCTATAAGGGTATAACAAAAAACTTGTATTCAGGTGTACGTACAACACTCAAATAGAAAAATAAAAAAAATTAGTTCCCAGACATGTATGTCAATTATGTTTTTTATGTGAACAAATCACGTAACAAACAAGCTCTCATTGGTTCTTGATAACATTTTGTCAAGTAATATACCGAATTGAATGATATACTCTTTTGATATTCTGTTTGATGATTGGGGCATCAAAGAAGCTGCATTTGATTAGAATGTTATATGATCTACACTGGGAGGTAATCGAATTATATGTACAAGTCAACGTCTGACATGCAGGGCTTTCAAGACAGGAAGTGAAAATGCCAAATGAAAATAATTTTCAATCTTAAAAAGTACAGAAGATTTTTTTATACGAAAATGTCTTCAGTAAATGTATCTTGATCTGTGGAGATAACGGTTATTAAATAGGCATTCAATCCTTGATGAATGAAATGTATATTTTAAAAACGAAACCTGATAATAAACACGATAATTGCAGAGCAAAACATTTATTGAACAAAAGCAACAGTAATTTAATGCTAATAGCAATTAACACAAATGAGATAAAGCACAGTGACAACATTTGAAATTACCAAACATATCCACCAAAAAAAATTAAAATCTGATATTTCTAGGCATAAACATATTATTTAGTAAGAAAAAAAAACGTTTCCGCTTTAATATTTATTTCTTTGCCTGGTTAATTAAAAAGTCTCAAAATGGCCACGATAACCCAACCCTATTAACAAATGATAGACCTGTCTATGAAACAGGATAGGACACTCTTTTTGGAGAAAAATGGGACGGCGTGGAGTTAAAGGGGCATCACCTGTTAAAGTGATGATACATGTAGCTAGTTTTAATCAAAATCTCTTAATTAGGTGTAAATACATAAAGGAATATTAATCACAAATAAATCATTTAAATCTGTGCAACAACAGGAGAAACCTAATACTACGAGGATTGATCCAAAAGTAGTCTCACAACTACTATAAAATCTTTAATAATCGAATGTTATCAACAAAATGTTATATACATCTGCTAATACCTCTGTCTATTTTGACTTTTGCCTTATATTTCATTCTGATATATGCAGTACACAACGTAGGGTCTCCTATATCGACGCAAGGCAAAAATGAACCGACGTCGTTTTGATGTTTTTCTTGGGCACTCATTTTCAGTTCATTCATAACGAAGATCTTAATACAAAAACTCAAAACAAGGCGCTTTATAGGAAAATGTTAGTTAAGATTATTAAAACGAAGTACATGAGAGGTTTATTAGAATAAGTGGATGATCTGAAAATGAGTCCCGAAAAGTAACGTCATAACGACCTCGGTCACATTCTTACCGTGCGGCGATAGACGAAACCTAACGTTGTGTTCATCTTAATATTTTAAAAAGTATTTATATAACTGAATCATATTTTTATGCAAAATCAAAATAAAATTTTGTAAAATTTTGTTGATAATATTCGATTTTTTAAAGATTTTATAGCAGTTGTGATATAATTTTTTGGTTCAACCCTCGTTTTATATTTATCTGTAGTTCAGTTTCAGTAAATTTTATTACCGCTTTTTGTGTAAAGAAATAAATTAGAAACAATTATTGGCATGCAAAGAAATTAAAAAAAAGAAGTCACAAGTTTGTATTTATATATGTGTATTCTTTTTTTAAAAAGTGTTTGAAATCTCGAAACACGATTATCATTAAGTAAATAAATAAGACGAAGAAAACTTCGTTGATTTACATGTAATTTTCTTCTGTTAAAGAGAGACAGGTAATGGCTCTCTAATATTTCTCGCACTGCTACATGTATAAATGTTATTCATACTTCTTTTTTCTCTCAATTAGTACTCTGATCTATTCTGTTCTATTGAAACGTTAACATTATTTAAGAAATAAATAACAAGTTTAAAAACTTCAATGGGAATTGAAGTGGGTCGGTCACGTGATCAAATCCTGTGAAGGCCGAAGGCCTTCTCAGAAGATTTGATCACGTACCGACCCACTTCAATTCCCATTGAAGTTTTTAAACATGTTATTTATTACTTATATATACATTTGAGATGGACAATTGAATGTAATCGAATATAAATATTGCACTAACCGCACGTTGTAGATTTTGACAAATTACGCTATGTGTAAATCGGCTTGAAAAGCGGTTACGCTTCAAATTCATCTGGCAAATGATTCTGTTTTGAAGGGAATATTCTGTGAAAGGCTACTTGTGATCAATTATAGTGAGCATATTGGTGTCTTGGAATTTTTGTATTCATGAGAACCCATATTCGATGTTAAAAAACACAAGAAACACGTCCGATGTTTGATAATAAAAAGTTGGAGGAATTTCGGTCGGAAAGAGATGGATGGAGACACTTGTCCGGACCAGATAACTTGAAATCAAGTACAAAATTTGATCAAAAACATAAAATCTACGGTTTCAGTAAGGCATATTCATTAATTTATGATGTTGATATGGAGACACGACAGCTTACATTGTTAAGATAACGTCACAACGATCTCGATGATGGAGGTGTGCCTACCGTAACCCGAACTTCCAAAGTGCAGCGTTTGTCAGCTGTTTGTGGCGTGATTGCATTACATTGATATTTTTCAACAGATTTTCAAATTTATTGTGAGTAAAGTTTAATGAAAAAAAAAAATTATAGCATTCAGAGGTCTGCGAGAAAAATAAGGGTAAACGTTGAGATATGCAGCTCAGACATGAAACTTCTAACACGTAGTTTTCTATTCTCTATATAAAATCGATCAAGAACTGTATTAAATACTCGTTTACATTGTAAATAAAATTATTATTATTTTACTTGCGTATTTTGTACATTTCTATGCATGAAAAACATGCTATATTGCATAGTGGAGTAAGTCTTTTTATGTAGATATTACTTGATTGTACTACGCCGTGTGATTAGGTCACGTAATGACCTATGACCTGCGAAAAACTTCATACAGGTATGAAGATATTTGCTCTCTGCATGTTTATATAATAGAGAGATACCACAAATGTATATATTTTTCATTGAACATTTTTGTCTTTTTAAAAAAATTGTAAGTGTATATAAATACTTTTTTCTGCTGTTTATATTTCCTGTTTCATAAGGAATGTGTCTGTAAGTTGATATGAATTTTTTTAAAAAGATTCTTTTATCTAACTTTCACGTTCACTTTCCTCCAAGAATTTCATTTTTTGTATATAAACCCAATCAAAATGTTCACTTGATAGCATTGGCTCATTCATGTACATTCACCTCTTTCGTTGGCTCGCGTTAACATGTACATGTCACAGTGATTATCAAGATAAATAATGCTTTTGTTCAAATTCATTGCAAATGCCTTGCATTAAGTTTTGTCCTTAAAGTGGATATTTACCAAGTAGATCTAGAACTATTATTTTAATTTCAAATAATCCTTAGACTAATATACTTTTTTTTTCACTCTATGTCAGATTTTGACGCGAGCCCATTGCAGGAGTGTATGAGAGAGAAACGAATAACTATGAATTAGGATATTGCAAAATGATATGGTTTGCTTTTGTAACCAACATTATTAATATTTTCTGTTTCAAGTAGCACGTACGTTAAAGAGCTTAAGTGACTACAAACTGGGACGTACATGTAGAACAACAATAAGACGTTTTACAAAATAATTACAACATAGGCCAAAATATTTTTGGATTTTTTTTACCTTATCTTTGCGTAATTAAACGAGAAGGTCTGATTGTGAAAGTTTCATTCTCGCGTACGCTTGTAATATTAATCATATATAATGATAACCAAAATTCATGATTTTTGTATCAGCTTATGCGATGGGTTATCAAAAAATTCGCGGACTGGTGCAATAAAATTAATTCTATGAAGTTTATGATTACAAAATTGATAGGAATGTAAAACAACTATAGTTTAAAAGTTTTTTTTAAAAAATAAGCTTGATATCTTGATAATTTGCCAAATTATCTTCAAACACAAAAGACATGATATGGTCATCCGGGGCTCCTGCATCGCAGTTCAGTTTTATGACCTTCAAAAATGCCATTGCTTCTCAGTGTCCTTTCAAGTAATTATTTCTAGAGAGCAATTTGCATTAAAAAATATTTGGTATGTTACATGTTTAAATCGTTTTACAAGTTTTTTTGTCTTGGTCACAATTAAAACGGGGCCCCTGATGTCGGAAATTTTGTTACCGGATCTTACCGACACAGACACGAGGGTCATTCTATAATTTTTGTCCCTAGTCAGCCTCCGTAAATCAAATCGCTTTCTTGAAAACTTCTTGTTATTTATGGTTGAATGAAATTATATTTAATTTGGTCTTCATGAGTCAAGGACGGATAGCATTCAGAATTGAACAAGAACGAGAGGCATCTAAAAGACTGTCAAACTGCCGTTTCAAATATGGACATCAAAAATAAGCTGGAAATAAGAATGTATATTCAGCATTTTTTTGCTTCGGCATTGATAGGTGTACTATTTTTGAAAGATCGTCGAATCTACGATGACTCTAGTTTGAAAAAAAAACCTGTTTATAGATGGTTTGAACGATTTAGAAAAGCAAGAACATCACTTTTTGATAACAGACATACCGGATGATCAGCTTCTGCTGTAACCAAAAAAAAAAAAAAAAAGAAAAATAAATTAAAATAAAATAAAATTAAAAAAAATCCAAATTTAGAAAACTTCTGAAAGACGATGGGCGACGCACCAACGATCGCCAAGTCAATTTAAAATGGTCGCCAATTTGGAGACTTATGGAAAAATTTTAGGCGCCAATCAAAACTTTTAGGCACCATGGCGACTAAATTAGTGGCCAATTAGAGCCCTGCCTAAGTGTCGAGTAAGGTCTAAATTACAGCCTTCCACCGGCAATGAGTGAAAAGTTCTCGAAGGGAAGTTAAGCAAGCAAACAAACCCACAAACAAACGAACCGACAAACTCAAGTAAAGAGTAAACAGTGTGTGATCATGTAGAGTTTAGAGTTTCTACGGAACAGTTTTTGAGGGCAGTTTTGAACTCTGGTATGTTATAAAAGTAAATTAGAGGACTTACAAAACTGTTACAATTTACAAGTATAAAGGTAATCTTGATCAACGCTGTGTTTGACTTTTGACTATCATTCATGCTATCAAGTGAATGAGCCACTGTATAAGGACTTGAAAACAAGAATAGCAAGACCAGCAAAAGGCCGACCAATTTCATGGAATGGAAAAGTCTTTTTTTCAATTCATTAACCTGTTTTGATGGTTCTGGATTCAAGTTTGAATAACGTTTCTGTAGAAGGTACATGGCTAGGCAATACAACAAAAGCGTCAAAGTCATTATCATTATGCCAAGAGAGACCATAACCCAGCCAAATAAGGAAATGTTGTTTTTAAACACAACTTTAAAATCGCACCCAGAACTAGCGTAATTTTCAGGTGGAGATACCAAAGAAGATACTGATTACTGGATTACTGTTCGTTATTTTCGTAGTTCAGTTGATAAAAGTTTATTTCAATTACCCGCAATGCGGATTTAACTTGTTCGAAATTCCGTTACTGTCGAGCACCAACGATCATACCAACGGTATTTTCGATGATTTCGCCCAAAGCGGGGATTAAAGGATGTAAGGTAGATTTAGATTTATACAGAAAACAATACTCAAGTTAAATCAAATAAATTACTTACGTCATTTAAACATGTATATTTATTTAACATTGAAATAATATATTTACATGAAAAGGAAAATATAACGTAAGAAAATTGTGGTTATTAAAAAAAATGAAATCGGTATGACCTTTGTGGAAGCAACAGTTCTTAAACATTTTCGAGAAAGCCTTTTTCAACTATATAAATTGTATATTTTAAGCAGTTAAAAAAATCAAATCGTAACTCAATCAGGTTGTAGAATAAATAACTTTATCCTAGTCTCGAAAAAACTCTACCTTAATCGTAAATAAATAGCTCAGAAACTTTACCCTAATCTGCAGCAAAACTTAAAATTGTCTTTCTAATAGACAGTTTCACGATAATTGCGGTACTGCTCCTTTGCAGGGCAAAATGATATAGTCAACAAAAACTTCGCCATACGTTATTAATTTGCCCTGCAAAAGAGTAGTACCACAGTTATCGTGAAGGGGCTAATTACGCTAAAGTTGAATACAATCTCCAAGCGAGCATGTAAAACTGAAGCTGAAGCTGAAGCGACAGACTGGTGCAAAATAAAGTAAAGTTTTACGCTAGAAATCACCAATATTTGTACGAGAAAATTTGAAGCGTTCCTGCCTATCGCCATCTTGGACTACGTAACGCAATTTAACCTAGTCCGTTTCTACACAGTGATATTGTGCAGTTTTAATTTAAATACCGATACTGGTAAATTTTCATTAATTTTGAGGTATATAATTTAAATAATTATTATAAATCAATGGAAAAGTGTTTTAGCTATATAATAACGGAGTTATTGAACTTATATTGGTGAATATTGGCACTCTTTGGCTGTACAAATGCAGTCGCAAGCTCGTGTATTTGTACAACCAACTCGTGCATATAAGTTCAATAACCCTATGATATTCATGTTGAAAGTAATTTCCCTATATGCATAATATAATTGTGTTGAAAGTATTCATTTCATTTTAAGGAATCGTGGGTGGGGTGGGGGGAGTAAAGCTCTTATTATGCATTGTTTAAATACAACGGAGTGTTCCAAGGAACGCATGTGTCGCCTGCTTTGTAGCTTCATTAAAGATATAAATAAATATAAAAGTGCTGAGCTACTAGTATATATTTACTACAAGCATTATAGTTCATGCATTGCCTGCTAAGAAAAAAAAATTCACTGATAGTATAAGACTGTGATAAAATCTGACAATCAAAGAAAATTTCCAACCCTCAAATGAATAATTACATATAAATAATAATAAAAATAACAAATTATTTCTCATTTAATTAATAATGTTTCCAACAATCCCCAAAAAGAGATTTCAGTTTGTCAGTCTACATGATCCATTGTGGAATACCGATCCTGATATATTTTCATAGTATCTAAATATAAGTTTGTGTGCGGTAACTGAATATTATACAGTTTCAAAGTACAGTATCATTAGCTCATAAATATGTATATATGCTAATTATCAAAATCCTGCCTTTTAAAATTCAAAAGACTTAAGTTAAATTAAGCAGTCCGGAGGAATTTTGCGAGAAAGGTCAAAGGTCAAGGTCAAGTAGACTATAACGCTTGTATATTTCATAATGTCTTATGACAAACAGTGCACATGCTAAATAGCACAGATTTACTTCTTAAATGTCAAAATATTGTTTTATTTCGGCACTAAAAGCTGTTTTGAAAAGTAGGCCAATGGTCAAGGCAAAAGGTCACAAGGTCGGTAACCACGGTAATTTCGAAAGCCCTTTTGCCGAGCAATGTATGTGCAAGATACCTCTTATAGTTCTCAAGACATAGCGTGTGACAGAAGGACAGCTGGACAAACAGACAGACCCTAGGTCAAATAAACCCCAAGTTTCGCTCTGCTCTGCAGGCGACACAAATATATAACACTGAAAGACGAAACGTTACCGTTCATTATGGATGAATTTTATACTGGTGAGGGAAAACGCCTTGAAACGCCATATAAGCTTTGGGTAAATGAAAGTGGGATAGTCTAACAAAGTAATAAATTCATGTAAATGCCTTGATGCTTTTTCCAGTGCAATTTTATGGTAATTCATTTACATACTTCTCTATTGTAAAGAGTAAATTAAACTGATGGGATATAACAGATATAACAATGATTTCTTGTTAGTCAGAATAACAACATCATCCAGATATGGGACAGGTATAATTCTACATTTGAAGACACAAGTGCGTGAGTTAAAATAATTTTCATTATTCATTTCAAATTTTTAGACGCTATGTCTGTATATCACATCTCTGTGAATTAATACAACTATTATTTATTACGTATTTTCATGAAGCTCTTTTGAAATACAGATAGAAAGGAGAGTAACTAACTAAATCTTGATTTTTAGGTTTATGAATTTTTCATTTTCAAGTTTGCAATGAGAATTGGGTGCTTTGATCATTGCTTGTAATCTTTAAAATCATAGATCGAAGATAGAAAAAAATATATACGCGAAATGGAATGATAATCAGGAAAGTTTAGGGAAGTGATGAAAAAAACATCGGTTTTTCATTTTAATATCAGTGAAAAGGAAACTTTCAGATATTGGGGACTTCGCACTGGCTACCCTATGCCTGTATTCCGACTGATTGTCCGTTGTAAGGTGAGAAATTATACTTAATATATAAACTTTATAAGCTTAGAAATAAAAAAATTGAGGGCCATAAAATTTTAGGAAGGAAAACTGACTTTTGTTTTAATGAATACTTTTAATTACTATAGCTCCAGACCAGGGTTCTCCATGAGCTGTTTTACTGTGTCGGCCCGGGGCCCCGACACAGTAAAATTTTCCCCAACACAGTAACGATTCAAATTTTATGCGTGCGACACAGTAAAAATTTTGCGACACAGTAAGCTCTGTGATAATCAGAAAATCGGAACATAAATTCTCTCTAACTGAAACTTTATTCAAACAAATCTACCGTTTTTCAATGTTTAAGGCAGAGCACTAATTATCTCTAACTTCGGGCACTTTGTCTTGCTTCACCTTGCAAAATCAATTATCTCCTAGACCCTCGCTGGACTTTACGCATGAAGGAACAAAGGCAAATAATTTGTTTTCCACTTCCATGTAACCGTATCATTGTTAGTTGCATTTCTAGATATTATTTAAAATTTTAAAAAATATCATAAATACATGTTTTTATACTTCAGTACCACGTCTCTAGAATTATGTTGGCACTGTGAGTCAAACATCGTTCCGTAATCATTTAATTCAGTGATGTAAATGTATTGTAACAATGTTGAAGAATTAAAAGGCACACCCTAAAAGTATTTTACAATTATAAAGTCTCTTTCTTTTTTTTAAAATTTGTAAATTCGATCAACTGACAAAAATCAATGCAAATTCACTTTTAAAAGTGGGGGAAGTAGATTGATTTTATCGACCAGAATTTCCTCTGCTCTTCAGAGCATGTGTAAAATATGAAGTTAAAAATACATTGTGTATACAAAAATATCAAGGTTTAATATACACATAAAACTTGTAGACAGTGATACAAGTATATTATTTAGGTTTTTTTTTTTATATCGTACTTATTTTTTAAGTTGTTTGTTGGGAGGGGGGGTTACAATTGGTTTGTCTTATAGTACATTGTATGTACATTGTTATATGGAAAATTTTTTAATTGTTTCAAATATCAATTCCATTAATTCTTTTTATTAATATGTATGACCATATCATTTGTATAACGAATTGGTGATTCAAAAAAGTTGTGTGTGTGTATGCTTTTGTAATTATAATGAAAAGTGGTTCAGTTGCGAATTTGATCGCGAAAATACCGCGAATATTAGTAGTTCACGTAAAGTCTGCAACACAGAAACATTTCAAATGATGGAGAACCCTGCTCCAGACATATGCGAATTGATAGAATTCAGCATAAACTGATAAAAGTTGATGCACATTTTATAAATATGTATCCATTTTTTCAAGTAGGTAAACAGAGCAAAAAAAAAAAAAAAATGTGGTGAAAATATGGAGCGTCTGTATTTTTAAACTGTACTGAAAAAGTGAACGTAATCAATTTATTACTTTGCAAATTAAGTTATAATTGACGCGTATTTCCAATCGAGTACGTTTGCTGTAGCTGAGTGCATACATGTAGATTGTCTCGTTTGAATGTTTTGTATGGTCTCCTGATGTTGCTATTTCACTATGTTTGCGTTTTTTCTGACTTCAACTATTTAATAAAATGATTGAAAAATACACATGTATTACAAAAAAAACACAGTAACATCTATCGTTTTTACCTTAACATTTTTAATGATATCCGCCCACCCCTTCCCCACATCAGTTGACACTTCTCTTATTATCTTATTCCTGTTATATATTTCATCTAGGATTAATTCAAAGTTGTTCAGGGATCTTCATAACTTCTTTTTTCAAAGATATGAAATATTTAAGGGAGAAAATCAGCATTGAAAACTCATACACTTTGAACTGCAAACTTTTGATTTTCATTATCAGTCGCAGGAAAAGTATTGAATAATTGATGTCAACTGTATATAGGTTTCATGTCTGTATAAAAGTTTGAAGTTTAATAAGTTAGCTTTTGGATGCGCTAGATTTTTGAAAATTCGTGTTGAATTTTTTGTACGTCATATGTAAATAGGGATGGTTACGTACTGTACCTTTCACTCACTTGTTAGACTTCGCTTACATATAGCTCCTTTGCCTTTCTGAACGCGGCTCTATACTAGGTATTCTGTTTGTTGTTTCTCGATTTTTCCTTCTCTTCTTGAATAATGTTTTTATGAAGTATCAAATTAATTTTTTTTCCATTGGTGAGTTATGGACTGAACATGAATTATACATTATTCTGAAAGTAATTTGAACAAATGACCATTGGTTAAGTCTATGACACGTCCACCGGTCGAAAGTCATATTTTCGTAAGGAATGAAGTTCTAATTTTTCTCCATTAGAAAGTTAAGGACAAAACACATATTTAGCAATCACAATTCCAACAGTTTGTTGAAAGACCTGGTCTCCGAAGACTACATAAATGTCAATGAGGAACTCGGCATCTTTTTTTATATATCAATTTCAAATACTTTTGTGTAAAATCAGAGTGAATTTTCGCTAAGTAATTTTGTTGATGACCTTACACACAGAAATTTCTGACTTTCATTTTTATTGAAGAAGCAGTTGTCTATGCAATGCCATTAAGGCTAGTTTTTAATAAATCGTGAGGAATGGTTGTATGAAATGTAGAAAAGTCGTGCGCTTCGGTGTAAGTTCCTTTAGAAATATTTGGTGATTTTAAATTTTCTGACAGTTCTTTGGAGTTTTTGAGAATCCTTATCTGATCAACACCGATTCTAGAATAGGATTTAGCACAGTTTGTCGGAAGTTTCTCCTTTACAGCAGTTAATATATATATTTTTTAAAAAGAGTAAAGATAAAAGGTTGGTATAGCATTTTCTGGATCCGGCAATGTATTTTTCTTTGTAATGAAATATGGAGGTAACAAACAGTATTCAAGCTCAAAGTCCATTAAGCAGTAAAAATCGGGAACAGAGCAAACACAGACCCCCAAAAACATCAGAGGTGGGATCAGGTGCAGCATCCCCTTCCGACCGGCCACACCTGGAAAACGTCAGTCAGCATTTGACTTCATGATTGATTTTATTGGCTGACAAGGTTATTGTATGACCATAGAACTTACGGAATGATGACTTTAAATGAGACTGTTGATATTCTTGTTTCATCAACTTGTTTGCTAATAACTTACTTCATTTTAGAAATTGTTCATTAGTAGAGCATGCTATTGTGTACCGATATCGAAGTAAGGATTTTTTAAAATAAAGTTTAGGAATCCAGTATAGGTAGGGATTTGTTTGTTTGTTGTTTAACATACCTCTCGAGAATTTTTCACTCATGTGGAGATGCCACCACTTGCCATTGAAGAGCTGTAAATTTTGGCCTATACTTCACTCATGACCAGCAAGCAGTGAGGGATGTTTTTTTGTGCCAGCACCTACTGCGACACGAGAACTCGGTTTATACGGTCTCATCCGAAGGACCAGTCTCCACACTCTACAGTGGGATTCGAACCCGCGACGTAAGGACCAACTCCTTACTCCGTGACTCTAGAGCGAACTCTCTAACAACTACGCCACGCAGGCGACGTATAGGTAGGGTAGATCGAAATCACCTAAGGGAAAAAAAAAACCTTGGTCAGTTTTCATCCGAGGGTCAAAATTTTATGTTACATCAGGTATTGTTCGTAGGGTGGTGACAACATTCCTTAAATTCATTGCATGTGTGTTTTGAAATTGATAAAATAAAATAAAATACTGCTTAATTCAATGTCCAATGTGATTAAGTTTAAGGTAAAGCTTAAGACAACAAATAAAAGTTTACTGGCATATTAGAAGCATTAACTTTACATTTTAGAAAAAAAGTTGTAAAATTATACATGAACAATTGTGCGTCGTCAGAAATAGGTAAACAAACAGAATTCCTTTTCAGGATGACTGCAGCAAGCTTTCCAGGGGAGGTGTTAGTGGTTTCGGGGATTCTCATCCTTTTCTATTGCTTGGTTTTGGTTGTCTGGATTCTAGTCAACAAATACTCGTGTACCAGGAATAGCACATGAAGACTGCAGGACTCTATAAAAGATACTTTGGACTTTCTGTGTACTTCAATTTGTTTAGTTTAAATTAAAAAAAAAATGTATGAAGATGGAGCGAAAATTGGAAATAAATGACATGAAATAATGATGCAAATATCATTTTATGATTCGACAAACAATTTGAAAATAAGATGCATTTAAAATCATTTTCTAATAAACAAATGCAATTTAAAGAATTTGTTGCTTTGTTTTTTAATAAAAATTCCAATAAGATATTGCATCTCTAATATCATTGACAGGAAGACATGTCCTCTAAAATATCTGAATTGATTTAAATGTAAACCCTCAATTGTTTTGGGTTTGCTTTAATATCCTGGAAGTTACTATTCTAGGAGTAGGACCCCTCACTAGAGAGTACATATTTTAATGTACAAAATTCTTGTGTTATGGAATGAAAAGAATGTCTGTCTGTATAACTAAATATCAAATCTGTATATCTAAATCGTATTTTGAATAAATTCTGCTTCAACGGATTATTAAAACAGCTGATAAAGGAGCACAGCTAGTAACCAATGGAATTTAAACAGATTGTTGGAAGTCCCGGTCTCCAAAGACTACACAGATATTGTCACAGAGGAACTCGCGGATGTCATTTGAATGCCAACTTCATAGTATTTGTGTGTTACATGTATTGAAATCAGAAGAATGATTTTTGCCAAAAGTAATTTTGTAGATGACTAATAATAATTTAAGATCTGAACATTTCCAAATTCCGTATTCTTTGAAGAATCAGCTTACTATGTTGTTAAGATATGGTGACCGTCTTAAATCTATTTTGAGGGGTGATTTTAAAGGGTGCTTAATATCATGTGCGTTTTGAGGTTGCTGATTTAAAAAAAAATGATTCAAAGTTTTAAGAGTTCTTCAACTTTTCTGAAAAGTTGCAATTGATTTTTAAAAAAAAAAGGATTTTTTTTTTGCTAAAATCTGTTTTAGATAGAAAGACTTTTAAACGCCAAGAAAATTGTAATTTGTATGAAAAATCATATACATGAATATTTGTCAATGATATATTCTAAAACTTAAGTCCCTTATTATTAATTTCATTTGCCTCAGAAATTCCTTTAAGACTTGATTTCTTTTAAATTAGTAACTACAGATTAATTCATTATTCTGTAAATTTGAGGAGCAGAAAATGAGATATTTTCATACGCCGCCGTTCCGTTAAAAATATAGCCCCTGCAAGATTTCAAACTTAGTTTACCATTTCGATTTAAAGTTGTACAGTTGTGAGAAAAGAATAAAAATATGATCTTTCAAACCACAAACACTAAAATATAAAATATATGTAAGCAAATATTCTTTGGATATTTTATTTATAGTCAGAAACAAGACTTCAATCTTTCCTTACATAAACAAAATCTGTCTAAGGAAGAACCATACTCGGATTAATATCTGAGAGAAATTTTTTCAACCTCAAGCATTATTTAACTAACTTGTACAAAACATATATATATATATATATATATATATATATATATATATATATATATATATATATATATATATATATATATATATATATATATATATATATATATAAAACACCATTGTCAATGTATATTTTTTCAGCAGTGCCACTTAAAGTTGGGGTACAGATCGACCCTGCTGTGGCAAAATCCGCTTCAGGTTATATTTACATTCAACTACATGGAAAACAAAGAAAAACAAGGATAACGAGAGAATAATAAATTATTAATTTGACTTAAATGATACATTAATATAAATATTTTTTGTTGAAAAATTAAAAAAAAAAAAAAAACTCCAATGATGATTCAATACACCCATGCAGCTGTAGATTCCTGTATGTCAGTTTTATATATGTAAATGTTTAATAAATTTCAATTTTTTGGGCCAATCTCTGAGAGAAATCCAAATCAGAAAAATATATATTATTGCGCACACAAATATCTTTATTTTCATCAAGAAAATTTATATGTAATATAAAGTTTCGTCTGAATTTACATCTGAACTGTAAAGAAATTTATCTTTTTGCACTAAAACTTTTTTAAAAAAGAGAATGTTGTTTTAAAGCATAATAATTGAAGAAAAAATACATCTTTTTTAAAATGACCAATTTTAAATACATTAAATACTATTACGATAGTACAAATATATCTATTACTAATTAAGATGCTTGTGCATAAGTAATTATATGCAGCTTGTAATTACATACCTACAAGATTAAGAACCGTCCTTATCATTCAGATTAAAAGATGTAAACTTTGTATTTGATCACGTTAAAAAGCTAAAACGCGTTTTCCCAGCGGAGAATGAGTTCTGGTACCTGATCCAGAAAGTTTATAGAAAACTATTTCTTGGAGTGAGGATGTTAAGAAGAGAATTCTTCCAATCTTTACATTTTAAAGCCCGAACTACAAACGCCTTTTGAATTATGGGAGGTGAGCATGGAGTCGGTCATTAAAATTGATGAAACCGAGAAAACATTATTTTCGGACCATACATACGTAATTTCAGCTCAACAAGAAGGCCTTCGTTGATCATTCATGTGGAAAGCTGCGTTTGAAACGATTATAAACTGGTTCACAGACTCGCAGCTATAACTTAACTTGTTCACTGTCTGAAACTACTCATCGAAGCATGAAATTGTAATAAATTCAGTTATTGTAACGTTTGGTGGTTATATTGAAATTCTTTTGTAAAGTATTCTAAAATCGACTGGCTGATTCTCTATGCTTTTTTAAAGCTAAACCTTAATTCAACATCCTTGTACTACATATATATGTATTTACTCAGAGGATTCTTTTCGGTATCCTGTGCTAGGGATATCTAATATAGGTCTCACGTACTACTTTTATACAAATTTGACACATTCATTCTTGAAACAAACTTTGCAAGAGAGAGAGAGAGAGAGAGAGAGAGAGAGAGAGAGAGAGAGAGAGAGAGAGAGAGAGAGAGAGAGAGAGAGAAGATATATAAGATGTTAATATAAAATTTATATTCCCCTCCCTTGAAAACTGCATATTTTTAACCATATCTAACGTTTTATTCCATTTTTGAAAATTGCTCAATGTTTTCAACCGATCAACATTAAAGTCACAAAAAGCTTGGTACATGAAAATATTTTTTTGCCTGTTTACTTTTTTGAATACCCCAAATATGATATTTTGTTAGTGCAAAAGGGTCACACAATAATTTACGCGCAATAATTTTCATGTTTTTTTTTTCAATAATAAATTTCATTCAAACTAAGTTAATATGTTAAGGACCCTCTATACACCGATGAAAAATGTTTTTTGGACTTTAAAAAAATTATATAACGTAAAGAAGGACATTTTGAAATTTACTAATTCATTTTTAATATAGGGAGCCTGCCTTTTTTATCCAGGAAAAATCTTCAAAGACAATGAAGTAGTGATTAAGAAAAATCGCTTTTCCTTACTCAGATGGAGAAAATACATGCAAATAATGTCTTCAACTAATCTATCTTGGTCTAATATAATGTTTAGAACACTTGAATTTATTTTAAATTATGTCATACAGTGCAGATTACAACTTATTCTATTTTATGTCAAGTGGCGGGTCAGTCTAACTACACAAAAGTACCCTGAAATTAGGGTGCAGTGTAGAGAGGGTCCTTAAAGGTTAAACAGGTCGAGACCAGATGATTTTCTGACGCCAGCATGAGTTTGCATGTTAGATTAGCTATCTGTTTACTTTACCGACTGTTGAATGAGTCGCAATGCATTATGGGCTAGTACAAGTATCAATACGAACTAATTTGTGTTGAAAATAAAGAGCACCTTTAATTGTCCCTTGGAAACTCATTTTCAATTCCTTTTTGATGTTTATGAAAGAAATATTGAAAATGATTTATAATCTTTCATTTTTATGCCCACATTTACTAAATATGCTTTCTGAAGCCTTATAGCAACTTCTGATACACTGTTGTTCAAAGAGAAGTAGGTGCTATTGTGTCGATAAATCATTGAGTATGTTTTTTCACGTGATATACATGTAAATAGTTATAGACAGCAGTACAAAGTGCGCAATTATTATTTAACTCCTCAATATCATCAAAATGTTTTTATGTACATGCAAACGTCAAAGCGTTTATACAGTATTCGAAGCAACTATTAATCATCTAAAACAACTCCAATATTAAATGTGAAAATGAAATATAATCTCAGCCTTATAAAGTGAAAAATAAGCTGTACAGTTTTTTTCGTTGAACAAGTAAATATTGAACCGTGAACCGACGAAAACCACATGTAACTTTTGAATCGTAAACACGTAGTAGACCGTCATGCTTGCGATTCATTTAATTTAATTGGAGAATGGGTTTGACGAAAACATCGTCACGTGATGAAAAGTGCCTTCCATAAAAGGTAGTGTATCCGACTTGTTAAATTAAAATGATTAACCTGTAAGTTACAATTTAAATGCAAAAAGTTGAAGTTAATTGAACCATATAGCTCAAGATTTCTTTGTGATTTTGAGTTATGCTATACGAGTAGTTATACAAAACATACTTTTCAAAAAAATCATTGGCTGAAATAAAAGACACTATGGAGTCTGTCACATCTGTTTCATATTAAAAATTTTTACTGACTATAGACAACAAGGGCCAATTAAATTGTATGACAAACGAGATGTCTTCAGCTTTTCGATCGTCAACTTTCCTCATTTATGTGGTTATACTCCAATATCTCCTGCATATGGTGTTTATGTCTCACAACTCTTTCGATACTCGAGGACAAATTTTTAAACCGAAGCAGGCTACTTACAATTAAGTTGATGTTACAGGGATTTTAACAATCTCGCTTAAAGTCAGCATTCGTAAATTCTCTGGTCGTTATAATGAACTTGTAAGAAAATACAAATTAACGTCTGTCCTATTTTGACTGATATATTTTATACCAATTGTTACATGTAGGACTTCGTTTTTATATTAAATTTGACTACGAATTATTCCGTTTACATGATCAATACATAGGGCTCAATGCGGATGTGACAAGTCGACATAGGATTCTTACTCCTCCTAGGCACCTGATCCTACCTCTAGAATTTCCAGAGGTCCGTGTTTTATGCCCTGATCACAGATTTGTATAGTTTGTAAGTCTTTTTGAGATCGATCTCTGTTCATCATCTTCACCCCTTTCATTGATATTTATAATTCATTTTATGAGTGACATCCCCTCATCATTCAACTTGAACACACTAGTAAAAGTTTGATCATTTCTAGGAAGAAAGACACTTTTTTTTTTTTTCAAAATAATTGATTTTATTTTCATCTAAAAGAGTTAGAATAATCGAAGTGGAATAATTGATTTTTAGATCTCATCAGAATATCGCATCTGATTATCGTTTGGAAACCTTTGTCATTTTACTTTAAAAAGTCTTTAAATTTGATTGCAATGAAAACAAGGTTCTCTTATGAAAGTGACAATTAATTCTGTTTCTCTCCGATGGAGCGGTTCGTTTCGTAATATTGTACATCTACATTGTTTTGTAAATCACTAGTAGGCTTCTGGGGAACAATTGAACTCTTCATATACACAAACTAAAAAAAGAGAAAGACTACATTTTGCAGTAAAGGTAAGATTAAAAATGATCATTTAAATTCTCAAAACTATTTTTGTACTGACAGACGATGAAATATACATACTAACGTGGAACTGATAATATTAAATATGAGAATTTCATGAGACAAAATTATGTTTTCCTTCAAAGAATGTCTTATATGAGCTGTTTTCCTGACATAATCTTTTTAGATTCTGGATTCATTTCCTTTTATTCCTTGATATGAACGTTAGTTTTAATTTAGAAATAAATATTTTTCACATTTCCCACAATGTATTACATGTATATTAATTAAAATAACTAAGGTATAATAAACATATATGGTAGATATAAAGTTCCCAAAGTTTTGTTTCTTTCTGATGCCCTGAAAATAAAAAAAAGTTCTATATTATATCTAGATTGTATTATTCAAGAAAAAAAATATTGAAATGATCTGAGAAAATCTCGATATTGTCAGTCTGGTAGTTACAAATATGCATATTTATAAGATAATTCTGTGTATGAATATATATCACATGCATTTGAGACAGCATAATGATTATTTAGTACTTCTGTACTCTTTTCATAAACAAAACATATCTAGTTAATGATTGTTGAGATATTATTTTTGAAAAGGACAAATCTTTAATACAATGAGATTTTTTTTCAGTTTTTTTTTACTGCATAAATGAAAACATTAAAGTGTAAATAACTAAATGTAATTTCCATTCCTTTTATCCAAATGTCAAAATGTAGATTATTTTGAGATCATTTGATTAATCTGTCTATATTTATTAACAGGTAAGCAAAATAAAAGTAAAGACATTTTCATTTCTGTAATTTTAAAATTGAAATGCTAAATATCTAAATATATCTAGTTAATGATTGTTGAAATATTCCTTTTGAAAAGGACATAAATCTTTCACGCAAAATAAGATTTTTTTTCAGTTCTTTTTTTTACTGCATAAATTAGAAAATTGAAGTGTAAATAACTAAATATAATTTCCATTTCTTTAATCCAAATGTCAAAATGTCTATCATTTTGAGATCATTTGATTAATCTGTCTATATTTATTAACAGGTAGGCAAAATAAAAGTAAAGACATTTTCATTTCTGTTATTTTAAAAATGAAATGCTACAATATCTAAATTTAAAAAAAAATACAAGAGGCCCAAGGGCCTTAACAGTCACCTGAGTATAATACAACAATTTAGAGGATCCATAGAGTATACAATAAACTGATAGATGAAGCTTTTTTGCCCAAAAGCAAGAGAAATAGGATGATAAGGATCAAAGAAATGATTAGTCAAGTATTCAGTAACAACTCATAGATTAAATTTTAAACAATCCCCCATTTATCACTATCACCATGCAGACTATTAACAAACTATTAGTTCTTCTGTACTACTTTTAACCCCATATTGTGAACTCTCTGGGTTGTTAAAGAACATTCAATGAGATAAGTTATTTTTGTCTCATTTTTATTTATTTATTATTTACAAGTCTACCTGATCATTAAAACTATGGAAATACTTTTTATATTTTTAAATATTTTTGTTGTTGCATAATTCTCTTATTCTATTAACTTTCAAATACATTATTTATCAAAAGTAGAATACAAATTAATAGAGCCCTGGTCAGGACAAGAACACTTGACCAAATGGTCCTGATGTTCAAAAATCTGGTAAAAATATCCTTCCTTTTTAAAACTTTTATTCTGTTTGCCTTCGATATGCCAAAGAGCAGAGAAAATTGAAAGAAATAATGCATTTTTCACTACATATTCAACAAAGCCCTACACTAATACTAAAACCCATGTCCCAGGGTCATGAAATTCACAGATTTGGTAGAGTTACCCTCATCATCATAACTTAGTTGAAGATTTCAGAGAATTTACACATTTTCACTATATTATCAATATAGCCTTATACCCCCTCTCCCAAGAAACAACAAAACCTGGGACCACAATGTTTAAAAAAATTTGTCAGAAGCACAATTGTTCATCATAACTATGCACTTTGTTTATATGCTCAACACTAAGGAGCAGACAGGATTATTTAACAGAAATAATGCATTTTCACCCAGCCTTACACCAGAACATCTGACCTCGGGGGCAATGGAACTCACAATTCTGGAAGAAGTACTCTTGTTCATCCTAACTATACACTTAGTTTCTTTGCTTTATAACCAAGGGCAGAAAAGAATATTTTCGAAGAAATAATGCTTTCACTATATAATCAATAGAGCCTCCCCCCCCCCCCCCAACTTCCAACCCTGGGGCCATGAAATTCACAATTTTGGAAAAGGCATCATTGCTTATTATAAAAATGCATTTAGTTTGTTTAAATAATACCCAGGAGCAGTGAAGAAGATTTTCAAAGAATTAATGCATTTTCACACTATAATCGATAGAGTCCCGCCCTAACACCAGAGTCCCTGACCCAGGGGCCATGAAATTCACAATTTTGGATAAGGCATAATTGCTTATCATAACCATGCACTTAGTTTGTTTAAATAATACCCAGGAGCAGTGAAGAAGATTTTCAAAGAATTAATGCATTCTCACTCTATAATCAATAGAGCCCCGCCCTAACACTTGAGCCCCTGACCCAGTGGCCATGAAATTCACAATTTTGGAAAAGGCATCCTTGTGCATCATAACCATGCACTTAGTTTGTTTATGTAAAACAGAGTTTTCAAATAAATAAATAAATGCATTCTCACTTTTGGATAAGGCAACATCTCTTATCATAACCATGCACTTAGTTTGTTTAAATTATACCCTAAAAAAGAAAAAGATTTTCAAAGAAATACTGCACTTTCACTATATGATCTATATGGCCCCGCCCTAGCAACAGAACTCCTGACCCTCGGACCATGAATTTCACAAATTGATAGAGGGCCCAATGCTTATTACAATCATGCCAACAGTTTGACTGCTTGATGTTCAGGAGTAAAGAAGAAGATTTCTAAAAATTGCATCAATTTTGGTGGTTAAAGCTCCACCCCTCAGGCTCCAGGGGGGCGGGGACCATGAAATTCACAATTTTTGTCCCCCTTCACCCATAAATGCCATATGCCAAAAACTTAGTTGAAATTGGTTGAGCGGTCCTAGAGAAGAAGTTGAAAATGTTCAAAAGTTAACACACGTCGCACGACAACAGACAAAAACGGATAGCAATAGGTCACCTGAGTCACTCAGGTGACCTAAAACAAACAAACAAACAAACACCGCCACCAGCAACAGAAAAGCTCTTTTAAGGATTATTATGCTAGGCCTAGATAACTTCAATTTAACTTCATTTTTCAATTTTGGATCTTTAATTCGATGACTTCATTATTTGAAACTAAATGAAAAATAGAAAAATATGATTTAGAACATAAACATACCTTTGAGCTATTTAAGGCTTTGAAATTATGGTCAGACTTCCTGAGATTGTTTATAGAAAGTAAATGTAAAAAATTCTTTATTTGAAAAATTATGATCTGGTTTTAGACTTTTCATCATAGTCTATCAGAAGACTATCAAATTACAAAAAAAAAAAAATAATAAAAAGTAAATAGATATATGTAATAAGGGTAATTATGCTTATTTTGATAGATTTAACAAGAAAAGCACTAATTTCAGCTTAATCAGTAGAATGCCTCATTTAAGAGGTTCGATCCCGAGCTTTTGAGCAGATTTTTGTCTGGACCTCTATTTAAAAAAAAAAATCTGCATAATGTAATACACTGTAATTCTTACAATAAATTTCGATGCAATGCCAATTGAATTATATTCAATTTAAATTCCACAATTAAATTCCATACCAAAAGCATTAAGTGAGGAACTATATATTTTGTTTTGTTTTCTAAAAAAGGAAAACGATCAGATTTTCTCTTTCGAAGTATTTGATTGGATTACTATTTTTCTATGCAGGCTGCACAGAGTTATTTTGTACAGTGAAACGTTTCAAGCTGATCGCAAATTATTTAATAAAATATCATGAATTCTATCATGTTGTGAGAAAACATTTTGTGAAAGTCTAAAAAATAGCCCTAATTTAAGCTTTAAATAAAAAAAAAATACATGTAATAATAATATCTAAAAATGTACATTATAAACTCGCACTTTAAATATTTTTTTCTAAATACATAACATAATTTAAACCATTCTGCTAAAATTCAGTAAAAGCTTTAGTTAATACTTTAAAATGAGAGTACTTAATATTTAAAAATGATTTTATTGTTTGTTAAATATTTAATGAAAGAAAACTGACATTTTTTGAGCGCAGAAAGGTCACATAATTGACTATGCAAAGTAATTTGAAACGTATTCTTGTCACAAATAATGTGTCTATTCAAGATAAAATAAGACTCTATTTCGTCTCGTGATATACTTGGATAAAAAACATTGGAGGAAAAAACTTCGAATAATTAATTTGTGTGTTAGACGTAATAACATTGCAAAGGGTCATTTTTAAATGCTCCAACATTCAAAAAAAAAAAAAAAAAAAAAAAAAAAAAAAAAAAAAAGCCCCCAAAAATGCATTGATCCCTATTTTTTGTTTGTTGTATAACTAAGCTTTGCAAATAGATTCTATAAATATACTGGAAAAAATATTCAAATATTCTTTTTATAGCAGGATCTAACCTCCTTGAGTTTAGTTAGCCTCAAGAAAAATGATTCAACGTTGACATCAAAAGTTTAAATTTTGTGATATGAAATACCCTATTTCCCCATTTTTTAGTCTAAAATGTCAAAATCTATGGAATGATACTTGTGCAAACATTTCTTACAATTACTTGAATTAAGAAGGATTGACTTCATTTCCAGATGTCATCTACGTTAAACAACAAGGAGCAAATGGCAATAGGCCTCGGGCTCGGTATTGTGTTTTCTGTTGGAATAGTAGCCATATTGGCCGTGGTGATAAAATGTTTTTGTTCTGAAAACAGCTGCGCCAAGACACCATTCCTAAACAGAGCATACAGAGTGGAAGATATTGATAAACCAAAAACCACTCACAAACCTAGTAGGCCTACTCGCATCGTGCGCATGGACATGATGTTTTAAAGAGAATTTCTCTGTAACTATCACCAGACGATAATGAAGAAGAAGTAAATGAAGTATTTTCTTTTAACTGAAAAAAGGTCCTATCAAAAGAAGTATATAATAATTTTTAAACATATTTTTCTATCGAATGAGGTGTATAACAATGTTTTAAATGTGATGCTTTTGTGTGAGAGAGATAGAGAAAGAAAGAAAGAGTTTTATATTGTCTCAGACTGTAAAAATTAAAAGAAGAATTATTTAATGTTATCCTTTAATTTGAGATGTTGAATCTAATAAATATACTATTATAAAATGTTTTCACATTTACTTTTAGTATGCTTTATTTTGAAATACAAATGCTGGGAGAAAGCAGTGACGGGCTTTAAGATTGTACGTGTTGCAAATCCTTGTTCATGGAAATAGAAATGATATATGCTATGAATCTAAGACAGCATACAAAATGTTGACCTAAATATAGGTAGTTACAAAATAATACAGCTCGGAGCTTCTTACTTCATTGATTGGTTGATTGATTGATTGTTGTTTGAAGTCCCATTCAAGAATTTTTCACTCATATAGAGACGTCACCGTATGCAGGTGAAGGGCTTCAAATTTATACCTATACTCGGCACTCAGGTCCATTGAGTAGTGAGGGTTCTTAATCATGCCAACGCCTACTGTGACACGAGACCTCGGTTTTTTAAAGGTGCTTAGACACAGATTTGAACTTAGTATTTTCTCAAATTTTCTGTATAATATCACGACTTATATATATTGCAGTAGCATTTCATTCGAAAATATAATAAAAAAACTTATTTCATCTGACAATTATTGGAATTACGAATTTTGGGACGCGTTTGGTTAACATATCCTTGCACTTTCACAAATTTTAATTTTATCCTTAATATTTAAGAAAAGTAGCAATTTTGTTGTGTATTAATGAAAAATATTACATGTATAATTCAGAAAATTCAGAGTAGAAATGTTCGAAAGTAAAACCCCACTCATAAGTACTGTCAGCCGTGCTCAGTGTTGTGTACAGAGTTTATAACGAATTGAACACACCCAGCACTAAAAGGTTCTGTAAACAGGGCACGAGCTCTGTTATTGTTAATGTTTACGATTCACCGAGTGTGTTCAATTGTTAAACTCTGCACACACCACTGAGCACGGACTGACAGTACTGTGAGTGGGTTTTGCTTTTTCACATTTCTACTCTGAATTTTCTGGAGTATAGTTTGAATATTTTTCATTCATACACAATAAAATTCCCACTTTTCTTAAGTATTAAGAATAAAATTCAAATTTGTGAAAGTGCAAGGATGTGTCAATCAAACGCGTCCAGAAATTCGAAGTTTCAATAACTTCGAGATAAAATAAGATTTTTATTATATTTTAGTATGAAATGGTAAAGCAACATATATGTCATGAAATTATACAGAAAATTTGAGAAAATATTAACTTCAAATCTGTGTCCAAGCACCTTTAAGGTTTCATCCGAAAGACCACTTACTTTCACTTTTAGTGCCGGGCGCTTGGCTAACCTATGTTTACGTCTTGGGTTTGACACGGCGCAGCGAACGAGAATCGAACCCGGGCCTCCCGATGCTTCCTACTTCCATGAAGCCTTATGATACATTTACCACAGTGACCTCACTTTCTACTAATCAAGAAAAATATCTTTTAATTTATTTTTTTAAAAGGCTCGTATAAATCTGTTTTCAAAAAGAATTTAAAAAAAGTATATGGGTAAAAATTATTTTCCTTTTTTTTCTTAGCTCGTTGGTATGTAAAACGTTTTCATTTTCATACATAAATAATTTATTTCAAAAATTTGCAATGTAAATTCATGTATGACAATTTTAAGAATTGGAGAATAAAAAAGCGTGAACATGAAATCTATATATTGATTCGTTTTATTAATAATTCTGAAGATGAAGGTAAAAAATGTAATTCGCATTTGAAAACCATTTTAAATATCAATCACATACCAGGTACATGTATATAATATATATATATATATATATATATATATATATATATATATATATATATATATATATATATATATATATATATATATATATATATATATATATATATATATATATATATAGTATAGAACTGGTGTTTAACGGCATAAAGAGGTATAGGCCCTTTCTCTTACTTTTAAAATGGGTTTATTCATTTCTGAAAAAAATTGATGTTTTTAAATTTGCATTTAAAAGGATTGATAAAAGCAAGTTTAGTTTTCCTAAACACACTGCAAGGAGACAACAATTGGAAAAAAAAATGTATATCTTCTTTACATCACCTGTCACAAGACAATTATAATGTCACATGGAACAAATTTGTCTGGATAGTCTTTTTAGAAGACGAAGATAAATGAGTTGTCAAGTAATATATTTGCAAGAGAATATCATTAAAGATGAAAACAAAAACCAAAAAAGCGCCATGATTAGTTTTTTTTTTTTTTAAAACTTTGGTGGTTTTTTGTGCTTTTGAGAGTGAAATTTCAATTTCTATTTGCAGTGAAATGTTTTATTAAAATGAAACTCTCATCAACGGTAGATTTCAATTTTCTGATATCACTCATTATCGAATAAACAAACCTACAAGGATAATTATCAGATTTTATTGTATCGTGTACGAGATTATCTAGGTAAACCCTTACATTGTACCATCAGTTGTTATCACAAAGATAATGTATTGAATCAATCTGAATGACACACTTAGAAATTTGTCAGATATACATGTAACAGTTCTACCCATGTAGCACTAGTTAACATAAACAAGTATTTTTTTTTTAAATCTAAAATATATAGAGTTTTATTACATCAGAAAATCCAATGACTTTTCAAATTGAATAATATTGTGACCGTTCTTTATCAGTTATTAAAATATTATGCTATTTTGGTACTTTTTTTGAAGGAGGTTGGGGGGTTGGGATATTCCTACCCAGAGAAGGTTATTCACCACCGAATTTCACTGAAAAATATTTAGTTAAAAAGGTTACACTGTACAAAAGCAAAATAGCTATATGATAGAAGTATATAAAAGTAGGTGGATGAATGGTCCGTGGTCACTTCTATTAAAAATAGGGAGGGGGTCAAAATTAGTTTAAAAGTTGTTTATTTGTAAGTTACTTTAAAAACACTGGTCAACTCCAGTGACCCAGGCTGATTCACCCACAAAATACACTTCACCTCACCTACACACAATAAGATAACTATGTTCGTACATGTATTATTTGCCGTCACACATCTTGATTTTCCATCTGATAAAGCTAACTCGAGGGGGCCGCCATAGATTTAAAGCGAACGAAAAGTGGTTGGTAAGTACTTGTATAATTTCCTACACATCAACCGGTCATTGAAAAATATTGACTATCTATCAATTGTGCATTGTTTCTTTTTTAGTAGGAGATAACTTGGTTATAATTTAACTTATAGCTTTATTTGAAGAGAAAATGATAAAATAAATACACGCCTACCATGATTACTAATGTCACTGCTAACCAGATAAGTATCTCCTTCATGTATCACGGGATTTCATGTAAACAGTGCTGACGCATTGAATTAGAAATTATGTAAACGGTGAAGGGCCATATATAGATGAAAATTGAACATTCTCTCCATTTTTCTATTTATTTTCACGGACGTTTCCCTTGTGTCTAAATTGTATTTACACAAACTACCCTTAAGATATATCGTATCCATTCAGCCGGAAGCCGGAACATTGTGTTACGACCGTTTTATTTCCTTTCGTTTCGCTGCTTTGTTGAACAAGGAAATCTATAGATAGTTGTAGGACTTTTAAATTTTCTGAATTATTTATAAGGTGAAGTGACGAACGGCTGTTCAATATATTTTACATTGTTTGAACTATTTTACATTAATAGCATGTATGTGCTCATTTTTACTACATGTTTTCCCTACAACCGGCTTCCAGAATTCATATATACATCATGCAATGATCTGTTCTTAAAACAAATGATTAAGACACATTGTCAACTGTCTATCACCTGAAGAAAAACAAAACAGAACACTCGACTGTATCTTCTAAATGTTTTAAAAATTGCTATGGAAGGAAATACGAATAAAAAAAAAAGACTTAGTGTATCAAGTGTCAAAAGCCTATAAACACAGACTTCCATAATATGCATCAATGCTTGTATAAGTAATTAATATTTCTGTGGTTTTGTAAGGAAAACGAAAAATTATTGTCTTTTGGAAGAAATAATCTGGTCATCCTTCATTCTTTGATAAACGTGATGACTTCAATTTTTTAAATCAACTTCCCTTACTTATATAGCAATATTAATATCCTTATAATTATCACCTGCATATGGGGTTTTTGTCTTCCAGTTGATTCGATACGCAAGAGCATTCTCTACGTATGAACAGTTTCTAAAACGAGGCAAGCTATTGACAAACAAGTTGATGAAACAGATATCAACAGTCTCATTTTAAGTCATCATTTCGCAAGTTTTGTGGTCGATACAATGACCTTGTGAGCAAATACATTTGTACAATGAAATATATGGAGATAACGAACAGTATTCAAGCTCAAAAGTCCATTAAAGAATACAAAATAGGAACAGAGCACACATGGACCTCCAGACATCAGAGGTGGGATCAGGTGCCATACAACCTATTATCAAGACAAATCTGACTTAAGTTTTTCATACTAATCGTTAGGCCATTAATTACACACTGAATTGTCTACGATTTTTTTCTTCCATTTTTCCAAATCATGACAAGGAGCACCCAGAGGGTGTGACCGGTCGGCAGGGGATACTCACTCCTCCATAGTACTTAATCCCACCTCTGATGTTTTTGGAGGTCCAAGTTTGCTCTGCTCCCGATTTGTATTGTATAAATGGTCTTTGAACTTGAATACTGTTTGTTATCTCCATATTTCAAAATATAGTATAATTGATTATAAATGGAATAGTAAAATCTTTGATTTGATACTAGTAATCAAGTATTAAGACACTCGGTTTCCTATGTAGAGTTATATGTTTGTATATTTTTAATGATATTAGGAGCCTAGTGTGACTTACCCATTGCATGAAATTTGTGTTCATTTGTCAGATTTATCGATTTCTCATTATGAAGAACAAAGCACGTCACAGAAATCTACTAATCATCGGGGACAAGAATGGGGTACATAAGAATAAGGAGGGGTTTACCAAGAAAAACAAAGAGACTCGCACCACGAAAGAAAATGACCCTAAAAATAGGATAAGTCTAGAATTGTTCATATTCCGTACGTTGTTTGCTGTATTCACTATTGGATTAATTGTATATGGATTGTATATATTGAACATTTCAAATAACAACAACGATACTCACAAACTCAACAGCGAGGACAGTTTTGTTGAACTCGATTCAGATGATTCCGATGAAACCGTACGATCAAGCGTGGGAGAACCTAAAGAACTACACTCGGAACAAAGAGAACTACACTCGGAACAAAAAGAAAATATGAAAGATCCTTCAGAGAAGGTGGACACAAAACCACCCGTGCGGAAGGGTGTAAACACTGAACCGTCCAAAATTTCGGAAAGTCAGTCATCGGCCAAAAATCAAAATAGCCAATTGTCCGAGAAAAATAAGAAAAAGCAATCCAAAAACAAGGGAAAGGATATCAAGGACTTAAAAACAGAGGCCGAAAAGTTTAAACCAACGTATCTTAAGAAGATGTCGCCGAAAAAGATATTCGCTGACGGCCGACGACTTCCACCTGTGGAACTGTTAGCACAAAAACCAAACAACAGCAGCGTCAGGTACATGTACATATAATTACACAATCATTTATTTTTAACACAGAGGAAATTTACAGATATGTTTCGGAATTAAACATATCTCAAATTTTCATCCAATATACAGTCACTATGTTTTAAAATTTAAAGAAAAAAAAACATTATTGAATTTTCTTCTCTTCTGGCTCAAGGGTTTTTCTTTATGACGAGTTCTTATCTGAACAAGAATGTGATGGACTGATGAAAGCCCACGACAGTCATGTAAAAGAATCCTCCAAAATTAACCCCCTACTTTGCTTTGACACCATAGAAACACTGCGAAAACATCTCAAGGCCGCTCACAAAAAGGTCAAAGTCACACCTGCTGATTTTATTCCAGGTAAGATAATTATAATTGCATGTCCACGTATTTTTGTTTAGTTTGTCGAATAAAGCTTCGAGAATGCAGTTGAGACTGAGATTATGAACGACAAAACTTTGTTATTTGAAGTAATCGTGTAGCTATGTCACCCCGAACTACTATCGTGTCCATAGCAACGACAGTTATTTTGAATGATGCATGCACGAGTACCCTCACGATTATCATTTCTGTGTAATTTCATTAAGACTATCCCAACCAACAACGAGAACTCCTACGGACAAAATTAGGTAGAACGTTGTGGGTGACATGATTGCGTGGACCCTGAGGTCCACCCAGAAAATATATAAGTGGGGTTAAACCGGATGCCATGGGCTTACGTCAGGCTACGCATGCGCGAGAATGCTAGAGAGTTCGCCTCTAAGACAACTTGCCCTTAGAACAATTCGCCCTTTTCGAATTAGAATATGCCAATCACTGGGAAACCTCGCTCTAAAATCTGCACATCTTATTTATGTATTCTTTGGCGGTACCAAGATCTGAATTTCTCTTTAATATCCTTATACACTGAACAAAATTGCTAACGCACCCTTGTTATTCTTATTTGTGAATTGATCTTTTGCCTGATCGGTACTAGTATATAAAATATGCAATCTTTTTTTTTCAAAACAGTTGGATTGACAAATGTCTTGGTGTCATGACAAGACCCTTAACGGACCTTCTTGCCCGAAAACCAATTTTCCCACGAGCACTGTGCACCGTTTTTGCCAAGATATGAAGATATGGTGATTACCGAAGGTGGTCCGTGAGGTTGCAACAGGAGCAGTCTCCCACTTAAAAATCAAATAATATACCCTGATTGACTACTATATTGCTTAGTAGTCATCCAGTGTCTTGGTGTCCTTATCAAATCCACCCAACTTCCGGTTGCCCCAGTTTTGTGGAACAATCTTGAATTTATTGTGTGGTGCTTACTAAGTGATGTCGATGTCTATAGTAAACATTTTTATGATTGTTAATTCATTTGCAACACTTTTTCATTAGAGGAATGAATAATCTTTTAGCTGTTTTAATTTTTCACAAAGTTCTCCAAAGAAACCCCCTGCGGACACCATACTGACTGCCTTATCACCTTCTTCTAGGGTCAAACGCCGCATACGGTGTAACTTTTTTGCTGAGTTTTTAATTAGTACAAACATAAAAGAACACAACCACAAAGAAAAAATAGAATTTTTTTCCACCAAAAAAGTATGGACACGATTTTTTAATTTTTTCTATGAAATGGTTACACTTCAGTAAACATTGTTGTTATTCATCAGTTAAGAATTGAAATGCCTCATTTTTTATTAAATAACATAATTATATATCAAAAACATCATAAACAAGTTTTGAAAAGAAAAAAATATTAATTTATTTTGGTGGTGCGTTAGCAATTTTCACTAGAAAAAACAACTGCACGTGTTATGAAACTGGTGCATAGTTCCTCATGTCTGTAGCAAATACCGTCACCAGTCTAAGCGTCACTAGCAAACAGACCTGTGCTTGCAAGACCAAATAGTCTAGTGGCCGGTTGCGTACTTCGGATTTAAACCTTCGATCAATGATTCATCAGGGTTTAAATCCAAGTTTACGCGTTGCACACAGGTAAGGCTTGGCTGAGTACAGCTCAGAATTAGGGTAAATTCTGAACCTGGTGTAGAGGTGGTTTAAACCAAGTGCTAGATATCGTTTCCATGGATTTTTGGTAGAATATTTTGATATTTTGAACAGTTTTGATGTTGCAGAAATGTTTTGTTTAAGGTGACGATGATTGCATTGATAGATTTCGCCGTATTAAAAAGGCTATTCTACAAGAATTTTTTTATGGTCATATTGTTTTTTTTTTTGTTTTTTTTGTTTTTTTTTTTTTTGCACAACTCTTCAATGTGCCGTTTTAACACTGATGTAACTGAAGTATAAATTTACTAGAAATATTTTCAAAGGGGAATTTATTGGGGTACACAAATTTACATTAAAAAGAATTTTATAGCGAGCGCAGCGAGCGGCGCGAAGCGCTGCTCGCAATGCGAGCTCTAACGACGACGCCTGGGCAAAAAGAAAATTCGGACTTACACATTGATCCAAACGATTTTTTTTCCGCAGTAACTTTTGGACCCACAATGCATCGCTTGTTTAAGCTTCGTTCTCGCGAGAATAACAACAATAGTTTACCAAAAAATAAACTCGTCTTGATTTAATGGATATATTGCAGGTAAATAGTTAATAAAACGTTCTTCATTAAAGTCAACAATGTTCAGTCTTCGGTTTGGTAATGCAACTTAAATACGACGTCATGTGACGTCAGAGTCTAGACGCACCGCCAAGTGTAATTTGACGATCGATCCCGATCTGAACTAAACCTGAATAAATATCTGCGCTCGCCCTAACAGTCGCACCGTCAACATATTAGAAACTTTCTCATATACAAATTTAAATCAAATTACTATTTTCACACTTTCAAACAATGCAAACAGTTGATGATACACATTCCAATAATTTCTAATAATGCCGAATTCTTTAGATATAAGAAAGTTTATTGCGTGGAACCTGAGGTCCACCCAGAAAATATATAATGGAGTTAAACCGGATGCCATTGGCTTACATCAGGCTACGCATGCGCGAGAATGCTAGAGAGTTCGCCTCTAAGACAACTTGCCCTTAGAACAATTCGCCCTCTTCGAATTAGAATATGCCAATCATTGGCAAACCTCGCTCTAAAATCTGCACATCGTATTTATTTATTCTTTAGCGTAACCAAGAATTTCTGAATTCCTCTTTAATACATATATCCTTGTATACAAACTAAAATCTATGGTACATGCATTTTAAATAAGTAGGAAAAACTTATGTAGATAGCTTAACAGCTTGAACATGTTGAATTAAAAACTTAATTCAAATACCAGGTTTTAAAATATTTACCGGCATTAGTTTTGTGCATCAAGGTTCGCAAAATAATTTGATTGACAGCAATCCAAATATAGCTCGATAAAGGCCTGTAGCAATGTTTTTCCATGTGGGGGAGAGGGATAAACACCAAAAAAAAATCTGCATATTACAGATTTGTGCTACATGTGCACCATCTATCTTTCCAATGATAGGATATCTTCCGTATAAATCTAGTGCAGATGTCAAGTCCCAGCCGTTATAGGTTACATGTATCGAAATAGCCCGAATTTTTTAAAAATGACAAAACTATAGGCCAATCGGGAATAAAATTTAACAACTTTGCTATGAAAGTACAGTCTCCCAAAGTAGGCAGTTCATTGTAGAAAATGTTGACGAAAGGTAAACCTGTGCCACCTTTCTAAGTCACCAATGAACTCGTCCATGGATGCATTGACGGTCATTGTATCAAGAATAGATATGGGTTACCCCATATCCAAGATATTCGACTTTTAATTTACTCCAATTTTCACTAGAAAAAAAAAAAAACTGCACATATTATGAAACTGGTGCATAGTTCATGTCCGTAGCAAATACCGTCACCAGTCTAAGCGTCACTAGCAAACAGTGCACACACCTGTGCAAGCTTGCAAGACCAAATAACCTAGGTCTACACACGTGCGATGAGATTGTCAATCGCATCTTCTCAGACCTTCTGGCGAACTCGGAAAAACGCGTTGTTTTGCCGAGAAGTTACGATTGCATGTGTTGTATATTAACCATTCCGTTATTTAAAAGAGACAGAAAATAAACACACAAAATTAATTTTTTTGTGTGTTTTTAAATTGATCGAGTTAATCGATAACATAGCATCGTTTTAGATAACTCGAGACCCTCTAGTGCCGAGACCCTCTAGTGCTTCAGTACAGGGTCGGATTCAGCAGTTTTTGAAAAGGGGGGGGGGGGGTTCTAGGTCACACTGCAGGCACTTATATTCAAGTCCGTAGCAACAGTTTTCAAAGGGGGCAACCTCCACAAAGAGTTGACAAGCAACAATAAATAAATAAAGTAACTGCACCACACTGTAAAATTCTATTGCGGGGGGAGGGGACTTCGTCTAAACTTTTTGATTTCTTTTAAATGTTTGATTGTCCGTATTTTGAACCTTCCCGCAACAAAAAGTGCGGGGGAGCTTCCAATGCAAATGAAAACTTACATGTATATATTCAAATTATAACAAAAGATTATTTTTTAAGAGAAAGTGAGCCCCCCCCCCTCCCCAACATATTACGTGGACATTTTGAACCTTTCTCTTTATTGATTAAAATATCCCCATAATATAAGGAGAAAAATATTCTCTTATGGATACTCCCTTTCATGACTTTTTATGCATACTTCTTAAAGTTAGTTACTTCAGAAGGTGGTCCAAAAATAGCTATGTCTTCCAATGATAAGGAAGTGAAATCTTTCATGTTACGTGTGGGTGGTCGAGGCCCGGGGCCGGGGTTGTGAAAGTACCAGGAGAAAAGCAATAAGCAAACTCCATCTAGAGAGCAGAGGTTGAAGTACTTATTTTATTGAAAATACTAGACGTAAAAATATCTATATTACAGGAAAAACACACTCTCTCTCTCTTCCTCTTTCTGCAAAAATAAATGGGGTTACAACATCCGACACCCCCCCCCCCCCCCAATTTCTTGGATCCGCCAACGGAGTTACAATTCAACCATAACGACACCTGCACGCTTAGGCCTCTTTTAATTCTGTTGTTAATTTTAAAGGCTACTTTACCAGTGTTTACGATTTTGATAGATACCTAGATCTTCTCAAAAGAAGCGGTAGCGAATTCGGAACATCTAATTTTAATTAGATTGAACATTTCACATTCACATAATTTCAAGGTCATGGTTTTTTATCATTACAGCCTAACTAAGCAGACTTAAATAACGATGAAAATTACAAGACACATGTAAAAAAAAATAAATTTAATTACACCTTTGTAAAATCACTAAATCTAGAAATTTTCTTTGAATTTTGTGTAGAAATACATGCATATGGTCCACGTATTGCAGTCCTTTTTTAAAGGACAGCAACTTGTTAATATTCATAACCTAGGTTATTCATATTGTAAGACCTGTTCAATTGCTGAATATTTTTCAGGTACATTTTGTGTGAATGAAACATTTTCTCGACAGCTCTCTGGATGGTTAAAGTCAAACTGGAGTTATAGTACGGCCTTTTACCCGGGTGAGAGTAGATTCTCGAAGATTTTTGAATATCGAGTCAAAGAAGCGACACAACTATTGCCGGAGAACGGCGGGAAATTTCAAATTACAAGTTATCCACAAGGAATAGGTATATTATTAATAATCATTGTAAGTGCAATTATTACAATAAAAATTATGTTAAAAATTATTTTAATCTGGAATTTTATTATCATAATAGTTTTATTTCACTTGACACAATACATGGCTTGAAAAAATTCACCTAATATTTTCTTAGATTAGTTGCAATAAAACCATTATTATATGATTGAATAATTACTAGCTCTCTGATTGGGTTAGATTCAACATTGTAGGAAAATACAACGTTGTGTTAACCTGCATGTGACCTTCCTAGTAAACATAAGGATTTATTTTTCCTACATTGGACTAAGATTAGATTTAGAACTTCCAAATTGATACAAATAGTTCTGGAAAGTTATTTTACTTGCTTAAACATCTACTCTGGTGAACATAACATTCAGGTACATAAAATCTTGGGTGAGAGTGGGGAGCAGGGGGAGGGCTGCCCTCCTCCCACAATTTTTTTTCGAGTGTAAATTCATAAAATTAGTATTCAAATGTAAGGCTGGTTCCCCCCTACCTCCCAATAAAATTTGGGGTTTGGAGAATTCTCCTCTTTTCTCGGGGGGGGGGGGAGGGGGGAGGGGGAGGGGGAGTTAGATAAAGAAATTTTCATGTGTCACTTTTTATCCTTTTAATGCTCCCCTCTTTCAAAATGGTTTCCTACGTGCCTGAAAGTTATTTTTTCTACATCACACCTAAAAGAGATTGAAAATTCCAAATTTTAAAATACAACTGGTTAAGTTTATTTTAAACCTGCTTCACTCATTGCTTTTGGCTATCTACGACTTCAGCATATATATACATGTAAGATGGCATCAATTGCTAAAAATGTTTCTATCATATAATCATTGAATCATAAATTAAAAAAATATTGTTGTTTTTAGTTTATACGATGATTTAGGCGCCTTCGAAGTACAATACTCACCTCGTTCTCAGGACTCATTGAAAATTGTACTCCTCAGGTGGCTAAATCATCGTATTGATCTCAAAACAGCAATAATTGTATGTATTGTTTATATATTCTCTCAGCCTTTTCATGAACAAAAATTATTTTTTGAAATGATAAAACCAATCATTCCCTTTGGGCAACTTAGCATACCTTTCTTCTGATAAAAGACTCAGAATTCATCAATATAGTTTCAATGCTAAAGATGACGAATCTGAAGATTAAAAACATTCAGTGATTTTTATGTGGTCACGATATTGAAGGATACAAGACTCATACGGATTGTGTGGAAGGCAATGTTGACGAGAGAGACAGAATGGCCACCATATTGGTATATCTACAGGACGTAGAAGATGGAGGCGAAACTAAATTTCCAGGTATGTAGAAAAAGGCAATTAAAAAGATTGACATATTTGCAATATGCTGTGTGATATAATTACAGCATGACTTTTCTATGTTATTTATAGTTCACGAATATCACTTTTTATGTTGAAAGGGTGGGTGCAAGAGAAAAAAAAAAACATATTTCAAAATTCGTTTCCACTAACAAATATCGAAATACACAAGTAAATTGTAAAGTATGGAAATTTGTTTGACACTGACAGAGAGACCTTTGCCTAGATAATATGAAGAATTAAAATTTATTTGAATAACTGTTTATTGAACAGAACTAGGTATCTGGGTGAAACCCCGAAAGGGACGCGCTCTGGTTTGGAACAACATGAATGAAGAGGGCAAATGTGAACCAATGTCCATACACAATGCTGCAGTGGTCAATAAAGGTCACAAATACATTATACAGAGATGGTGAGTTCTGGATTGCTTGTTTCAAAAATATGCGCGACAGTAAAATCATGCTTGAAGTCAATATAACAGGTCACAAGGGTCATGAAATACACAGTGAGTCTAGAAATATCATGCTAATAGATACAAAAAAAAAAAAAAAAAAAAAAAAGAAAAAAGAAAAAAAAAGAATCGATTTTAGTTAAACATTACCAATTTTATGATATCTGCGAGAGTTATGAAGAAATGATACAGGAAATATAGCTAAAAGTCATGATTGGTCATCAATAAAGCATTTATTCTAGATCTTTGTTTCACACAGGTACTACTACAAGAGTTTTTATTCCCTTGGTAAACGTCCACCGGAACCAGACCTACCTGCGCGTGCGCCTGGGACACCTCGAGTTAATTGTGACGAGTATGAAAATGGAAGCTGTCGTTGGTACGATGAATGGAATTATGAACATCTTGTCGATTACAGAAATCAAAGAATAAATCTCAAATAATAAATAAATGCAATGTGTTCTTTTGTAAATATTTTTAAGATTTCACAAACGATCTTTGAAAACACGTTGTACCTGAACTAAAAAAAAAACACACCTGGTACCTGACCTGGTACCTGACTTGATTTCACAAACGATGTTAGAAAACACGTGGTACCTTAACTAAAAAAAAAAAAAATCTGGTACCTGACCTGATTTCACTAACGATCTTTGAAAACACGTGATACCTGACCAAAAAAAAAAAAAAAAAAAAAAAAAAAAAAAAAAAAAAAAAAACCTGGTACCTACATGTAATCTTGAAAAAAAAAAACTCTTACAAATAGTAAATCTTTCCATGTTTAAAAAACACATTGAAAGAAAAACGAGCAATAAAGCATTCAAAGAAAGATAACGTGCTTCGGTTCTAAGAGTTTTTAGGTTGTTAATTTCTAAATTCAAAAGTATCTACTTAAATTATACACAGAAAATCAATAAGAATAAAAATTGTCAGGATTGAATCAAAACCTTTTTGTACTTTGTCTGCCTAAAAACGGTAGTTATTTCTTACTTAAAAGGGCAAAACCTTGCGATTTGAAGAAGAATATATAACTTATATAGATTATCTAAACGAAATGGACAAAGGCTTTCTTTCGGATTTCCTCTGGAAAAGCATTTACAATATTTATTAACATTCAAATCAATTTGTTGTTGCAATATTTTTACTTAAGTAAACTGGCAAGACTCTTCATACATGAGCATTGGTCAAGTATATTTTTCATAGACGAATAAATAATTTGAGTTATTCTACAAGAATCCAGTACTTTTATGGCGACCATTGTTAAAAGAGTACTATAGATAATATAAATTGTAATTTATAGTTAACTAAGGTAAAATATAGATATCCAAGGAAATTCAAGGCTTCAAAGTTTTGGCTTTTCTCACAGGAACTCCCCCCCCCCCCTCCATTCTAGAATATACACCCCAAGTTCAAGTTATTTTTCTAGCACACATTTAGGAGGGGGTGATTAAAACGTTCGCGAACTAATTGAATTACTTTCATATAAAGAAATAGAATTAGGTTTCAGAGATCATTATTTTTTAAGGTAGTCATCTCCGATTTTAATGCACATCTGCCACCGTTCTGTCCATGCGCGAATCACGTGATCCAGGCGGTCACGTGACATGCTCTGTATTGTTCCGTTCACAGAAACTGAAAGCTTTTTTTGAGTCTTACATTTCTTACCATGCAAGTTATTTTTTATAACAAGAATAGTCCATTTGTCAAAAATGGCCAAATCTCGGCAATAGGATGGATGGATAAGGATATCCTTCCCCAGAAAGAGCATGGTGACTATCCCAACCCGAGTCCTCTGTCTTTGGAAGCGCCGTTTATCCAATATGGATAAAGTATGGACGCCTTCTTTTAATCATATCTATTGTAATTGAAGTCTTAATTAGTAAACGTATTTCAGGAATTTAATAATTATATTATTAAGATATTCAACAAGTTTTTCAACTGTAACTTGGCGATCTTTCATAACAAATTGCTCAACTAAGGACACATCAGCTTGCTTTCACTGGGTAACAGAAAAAATGTCATTTTTAACAATCTCCCTTTCTTCACTAAAGCAATCAATCCAATTAATTATTAAACTTCTAGCACGTCTTTTGTCTTTATAAACCTTGTACAAATTATATGCTACTGCCAAGGAATTTCCAAGATATACGTTAAACTTTAAAGCCTTTCGTTACTCGAATACGACTGAGTTAACCATTTCTTGTCACGAGTTTCCTACAGATTGACCTCATTTTCACATTGTGACCTCATAAACATGGAGCAAATTGAAAACATCACATAACAACTGCTATTTAAAGAACGTGTATGATTATACATGTGCCATGTTTCATTCTGATCTGAATTGTGGTTTTGTAAATATAGAGATTATTCGCGAACTTTTTGATCACCCCTCGTACAATGTATTCCATATGGAAAATCTAAAAAAAAAACATATTTAATAAACCTTTAATTAACCTTTAATAAACCTTTAAAAAAACATACCCGCGGTTTTGAAAAGAGAAAAGGTTTGTCACTTTAGTTTGTTTACATTAGCTTCCTTTTGGAAATCAGGCCTAAAATATCATTTACCTATTTCAGGTTATCCAAGTGTGTTCTCATACGTTAACGTTGTTTCGGTAGATATTTTTGTCTTTAATCGTGCTTTTTTAATTGTCCATGCATTCTTTTATAATCAACTATTCATCATAAAAACAAAATTTGCATTTGGAAATGTCAAAGCAGAAAGTACGAAAGTGACGCGAAAACGACACCTATTGGGTAACTTTAGAGGTCTGAGTGTTATTGAAATCAAGTGAAAAGCTAGAGGTATACGAAAAAGATCGGGGAAATTTCAATAAAGAAGCCAATTCATAAGATTTTTACTTTGCTGCGGGTTTTCAATAAAGGTAAGGTTGTAAGTCAATAATATTTAAAAGACTTTATCACTGGTGCCAAATAGCATCAAAAAAACTTGCTAATAAGTTATCAAACTGAAATAAATACATTGTAATATAAATCAATGGGAAACGTTTTAGCTATAAAATGAATGAGCTATGGAACTAATATTGGTGAATATTGGCACTCGTTGGCTCGCAAGCTCGTGCATTTGTACAGCCAAATCATGCCAATATTTTCCAACATAAGTTCAATAACCCTATATTATCACGATGTTTTTTTTATGGTATTATTTCTTTTTATAGTAGTTCTTGAAATGGACACACTACTTCCTGATTTCAAGAGGTTTTTCTGACGATCCCGTAATGATTGCCAAGTCAGTTTATGTTCCGACCGTATCAGTAAACAAGTGGACATGCTTACATCCCTAACACATAATATTGTTTCTTACAAGACCAAAAAGATACAATTGGTGTTTTCTGAGTATGAATTCCACCCCAACCAGAGATGTGAGGCTTATTGTCAACAATGCGATGTCCCAGTGCGCATCAAATGTTTCTTGGCAACCATAAAGCTCACGATGCTGTCAAATTATCTAATATAGAAGGGGAAAAAAAGGAAAAAATTGAAAAAGAGACAAAGAAACTTGAAACTTTTATCATTCCAAAGTGCCAGAAGAGTGAGGTTTATATCAAAAGTAAATTTTCAAATGCACCGTTAGATTTAGAACTAAGAGAATACAAGACTACACTGACACAGCTATTACTCTCCAGTCTATTATTGTTGAAAGAGCTACTTGACAAATGCAGAGCTAATGCAACCAGTTCAACTGGAGTTAAACCACTTTAGAGAGTAGCCTGTGTATGAGCAGATGAAGCTTGGATGACTGGAGAAGATCAAATCATAAGACGTGTTGACAGACACGGGTTCATCATTGATAACGTCAAGACGACACGTAGGGAGTTTCCTGATGTCAACATAGTGACCAGACAGGGAGATCTGATGCATAGTGTTGGTGAAAATGGAACTGTGAAGATTGTCAGACAGGAGAGAACAGAGGTAATGTTAACTACACCAAAGGGTTTTAAACCAAGGGAACCGTGCCGTACAGAGTCGGGGGACATTCTCGTTAATCTGCATAATGAAAAACGAAACAAAATCGTTCGTTATCAGGGAGAAACAGTGAAAGAAGACATATATAAAGATGACAGTGAAAAAGATATCGTTAAAAATGGTGATGATTTGCTGCTTTTGTACGAGAACAACAATTGAGACATTTGTGTCTGATCTTTATCCTAACACTGTGGTTGTATTAGATAAAGCAAGGAGAATCCGATTCCGATATGACGGTACATCTGCCAGGAAAGAAGGGGCTTTTGTTTCTACATAAATAGTGTATTACTCCATGAGTCAAAATTGTGGCATACGTCGCGGGTTCGAATCCCACTGTGGGACGTGGAGACCGGTCCTTCGGAGGAGACCGTATAAACCGAGGTTCCGTGTCGCAGTAGGTGCTGGCTTGAAAAAGATCCCTCACTGCTCAATGGCCCTGAGTGCCGAGTATAGGTCAAAATTTGCAGCTCTCCACCGGCAAGTGGTGGCGTCTCCATATGAGTGAAAAATTCTCGAGAGGGACGTTAAACAACAAACAAATAAAAAAAAATTGTGGCAAAAAATACCTGTCTACATATACTTCATTAGGTGTGGAGCCAGTTGTTGACTAGATAAACCCGGTGGAGAGAGAGTTTTGACATTGAGGGGAGGTTGTGATAAGGATTGGTTATTTTAGGAGAAGAGAAAGTGATTCAATGCATGAAATAAACCATTGATATAATTTTAGATATTCAAATAATTTTGGATACTCCTAGAGTGTGCAAAACCATATATGGTAAGAGGTCCTTTAAATTTCAAGCTGCAACATACTGGATTAAACTACCCGAAAATATCAAAATGGAAATACATTGTAACCAATTTAAGAATCAATCTGAAACAATATTGGAGCGGCTAAAAATGTTCATGTGTAATTAATGGCCATCACATTTGAACATGGACTTAGCGCTTTATTGGTATTTTATATCGTTCTTTCTTTCAATTTTATATGAGCTTACAAGTGTGCATGGTGAAATCTGCTTTAATAAAACATGTGCTTCAAATGTATGTGATTTATTAATTGTGACATTAAAATGGCTCTCCTAAATGTGCTAGCTAATTTTAATGTTAGATATGTTTATTTATTTACCGACGATTAGCACTTGATATATGTACTCTTTCAATTTCCAGTACCATATCCGACAAATAAAAACATACGGAATATCTTACATAAAACATCGCGTCATCTTCAGTAAATATTCATCTGTTCAAAACCCCAGTCACATTTCCAAAAATGACCAACGACCGACGGTTTTTTAGGCAAAAATAGGATTCTTCGGGCGACAGCCGGCTTTTCATCGGCCGTTGTCTTGCCCGATTTTGACTTCTTTGATCGTCAGCCGATCAATTTTGTGTCTGTCGGGCCAATATTTTTTTCTGCGTCGGTGACCGATGCCTTCAATTGAAGCAGTCGTTGAATAGTCCGTCAAACAACGTTAACCTTCGATCATCGTCCGACCATCGGCAGACAGTTTGTTAAGTCGGTCGTCGGAACTGGGTTTTCGTAAATGTAGGCCGACGGTGAAAATCAAACTGCTGCTTAGCGAACGATTGATTGATTGATTGTATGTTGTTTAACGTCCCTCTCGAGAATTTTTCACTCATATGGAGACGCCACCACTTGCCGGTGGAGAGCTGCAAATTTTTGTCCTATACTCGGCACTCAGGGCCATTGAGCAGTGAGGGGTCTTTTTCGTGCCAGCACCTACTGCGACACGGGGCCTCGGCTTATACGGTCTCATCCGAAGGACCGGTCTCCACGTCCCACAGTGGGATTCGAACCCGCGACGTAAGGATCAACTCCTTACTTCGCAACTCTAGAGCAGACGCTTTAACCACTGCGCCACGCGGGCGACCTTAGCGAACGATGATCGGGCGACTATTGGCTGACTTAGAATTATTTAATTTTTGAAAATTATTGGTGTTCTAAGGAATAAATGTGACTGCTCCAGGTCGTCCGATACCAGTGTCGGCCGATCATGTTTCTCAGCCGACGATACGAGAAAAATTTGGTCGCCCGATCATCGGCTTAAATGTGACCAAGGTACAAGGAATCATTGTCTAATTTTTTGCGTATGCCATGACATCAACGATAGTTGGAAACGGGGGAAAATTTGCATAAAGGGACGAAGCCCCAACAAACTAGACATTGATCCCTTATATTTACATTTATATTTGGAATAAAGATCTGCTTTAATAAAACCTGTGCTTCTCATGTATATATGAATGGAAAATACTGTCAGTTATAATATAATTAAAATACCAGAGGCATTCCATGTTATTTTTTATAGCCCCGCCCACTGACTGTCATGACTTACTATAAAAATAACCCTACAAAAACAAATAAAAAAGAAATAAACTACAAAAATTATGGACATAAATTTAATGATTTTTGATTTCTGTGGTAAATAACCATTTATTAAATGAACAAGAAAAAAATTTTTATATTGTGATCGAAGTTATTTGACCAACTTTGATTAAATATGTATCTAGATCTTGTCCGAACCTCACACACGCTTTTCACTTCTCCTTCGCAATGTTTAACGTCAGGCTACAATTTATGAAACGAAAATTGGCGTGAAAATCGGTTTGTATAGATGAAAAAATAGCAGATGATTTGGAGCATTCTTTTTTAACACTATCAGTTGACAAGGGCTGAGTATATGGAACGATACCTGCAATAGTTGATAAGGTTGGAATGTATTTGATGACTTCTCGGGTGTTGACGAAGACTGGATTTTTTTAACCCTTGGTGATTAACGACAACGTTGCGCTTGCGACTTTCTTTTGATATGAACACAGTTTTCTGCAGTACCATTGGATGGAAGTCTCATTCCTTTGTCCGGGCATATAATTATAAATTATATGAAATGATTCGAATCCAACATCATTCATAGTAGAGATAGCTGTTGCGTGGATATACAGTGTGCTGGATAGCGTTCATATCCTCTCTTTTTGCAAAAATCAGGTAAGAAATTTACGAATGTTCTCTGGGTCAAAGGTTGACATGTATACCAGTGTCCATGCCTCATTGTCTCTTTCATACATTTTTTAAACAGATTTGTAATTGTTGACGGTTTTTAAAAGGCAGAACTTTAGCGTTTAAAAGGGCAAATTGAGGAATGTGTTACGTATATTCGTTTCTCGGTCATTTTTTTGATTTTTTCGAGCCAGCGTTGGTAGTTTTTAGCTTTGTTCCGTGAGTGAGACAGACGTAGGTCACGCCATTTTCGTCGGTTTTGAACTCGAAAGAGTCTTTTTTAAATTAATAATAATAAAGCTTGTGGTAAAAAGTTAATTACTATTGTATATCATACTGCAAAACGCAGATTGATTGCTGAGGAAAATGTTGTTTCTAGAAAAGATGAATCTTTTATTTCAAGATTATTTCCTTGTGTTTTGTGGGGCGAGATGCTACCGCTGTCATCCGTTGTTTTAGAATGCCATTCAGGCATCTGTTTGCCGTTATGAATGTTTTATCATTGACAATATCAATATGCCTTCCAAGATCTGATAACCGTCGGTTGATTGCAGAACGTATGCCTTTCAAGGTAGTTGAACCGTACTCTTCATTTAGTGTCTTGCATGGTCTAGCTTCGCAGTAAAACTGGTTAAGTTTAACGGCTAATTCTTCAGCGCTTATTGAAGAAAGGTCAATGTTGTGGTCGAAAGTTTCCAAATGCCAATCTACAAACTTTGCTATTATTGTTTTATATTTGTATATTATTACATTGTATTTTATTTTTGTATAGAATTATTTTATTTGCATATAATTGTTTTATTTAAATGATTTTAAAAGATGCTTTATCTATAATAATTTTTACATGTATACGAAATAATCTGGATAGTATGATTTATGTAATAATATTTTGTTTTGAAGTATAAATAATTTACCGTGTAATACTTTAACACCCCATTTGGTGTGTCTTTTGGTGTTCTCGGATTGAGTCATTTCCTGGTATGTTAGCAACTGCCCATCAGTAGCTTTCCAAAATGGAGAACTTGCACTTGGCGTTTCAGGGGGAGGGAAATCTAGGTCCATTGGCTTATAAAGATCCATATGAAATGAAGATTGAGATTCATATGGAACTAGATCCGAGGCGTTAATGGACGCAAAAAGAAAGTCAGCTTCTTCCTCAGTAAATATGTTTAGATCAAGAAAAGGATCCACTGCCTCCTGTTGATCTGAAGATGGGGGTTTTATTGGAACTAGGTCTGATTCAATACCTGGAATTAACGCAAGCAGTAATTTAGCAAAATCATCTTCAATTCCATTCAACTTCAATATCAATTACTTCAAACTTCAATTAACAAACTTCAATTTACAATTAAACTTCATTTACCAAAATTATTTGAACAATTTCAGATGGATTCGGTGAGTGATCTTCTTATCAAGTCCACAATTTGCCTCAAGAAATATTCAATGTTTGCATTTGGGACAAATACATGTATAGCTTAGGATTAAAGGGTGTGTCGTGAACCTGCATTTATTGTGAAATTTATGTATCAGTAGTATTTATAATTTTGTTACTGACCTACCAATGCTCACTTAGGACATAAAAGTTGAAGGTGACAGTACTTGTGTGCAGTGCTATCAAAAGTGCACTTTTCAGTCTGTTCAATCCCTTCAGGTCACACTACAGCTATTTTGATAAAAATTAACAGCTAGATTCACTTTATGCATTTAATGGCCCTACAGATATACTTCTTTATTTACTTACACCCTTTCCCTTTTTAAACATCAATATAAAGAAGAGACTTAGCGCTTTTGTTTCCTCAGGGAGTCCAGGTATTGGGAAATAAGGCCTCGTGAAATTGCAATGTTCTTGAATTTTGCGGAAAACAAGTGAATTTGAATACCGTAAGCAAAGAGTAAAAATATATGTAGATCACGGGCCCTTTCCTCCATCGAAAAATTGAGACATTTTTTTTAAAACTCATTAAATAGTTCTATCATGATATAATTGCAGATTTTGGCTCAAAGGATGTGCTCTTTACAAAATTTTGAAAAACAGCTGGAACTTTTGGAAGATTTTAGATGTATATATATTAAACAAGAGCTTTAGCTGATTAACTTTTTATGGTATATTGTGAAGTTAATATTTCAGGTCAGTTGCGTATGTTATATCATCTTTCTTAGTTTTCTGAATAATATCTATCCTACATTCTGAATGGAATCTTAAAGATCATGACTAAATTGCAATTGAATACTATTTGAAAGTTTAAAACGGAATAATAACGGAAGCGTATTAGTGCCACTTTGACATTTTATAAATGAAAACATAATTTTCAGCACTTAAAACTGTAAAACTTTAAACTTAATATGTAAAATTTAAGCTCAATATGTAAATTTAACACATTAATCTGTAAAATCCACTCTTTAATATGTAAAATATATTCTTTAATCTATTAATTTTACACTTTAATCTGTAAATCAAACTTTAACATTTAAAAAATACACTTTATTCTGAAAACTTTCCGCATAAATTAAATCTGTAAATTTTTTACTTTAATTTATAAAATAAGCAATAAGCGAACGGTCATATCAATATGTTCAGCCTAAAGTATGTAAAAATTAAAGGATGTCTGTCTATTGGTTATAAGTCGAACAAAAGATAAAATATGACTATTGTTTGTTTTATTTGCAGAAACTTAAAAATTATAATTGAAACACTTGAACCCATAGAGTATAATTGTTTTGGAATGGATTTTAAACTTTAGGGACATATAGAATAACCACAGCTCTGAATCATCTCCTGTTCCCCCTCCCCAAGGCTTGATGACCTTTGATATACTCATTCTATATAGCAGGATTTCGGGATGGGGTTGGAGGTAGAGGGTGTGTGCAAACATTGGCTTATTTTATCGGTTTAGTTGCAGCTCGCTAATAATTTTATCTCTTAATTTGAACCTTGCGTAATGTTTGCAAGAAAGCTTTGACAGTTCAGTTTTTTTGTTCAACATTACCGTTCAACTGGTATTGATTTTAATCAAACTCCTGCGTAAATCGGTATTCAAAATTAACGTATAAACTGTCTGAAAACATATCATAAAAATAAAGATCTGTTCTTTTCCTAAAAAAATTATTGGCATACCTTTGAGCAAGCAAAACACCAAATTTTACACCCATTAAAGAAACTCGCTATACAGTACCAACCCGAAGCCCCTCTTGTCGTCCATAATCCTATTGTATGTACATATTTCAATAGTTTCACAGAGTTGTAGGGATGTGCAGCGAGGGATGTGCCTTTGGTGAGTCTATTTTTCAAAGGAATTTATTCTTCTGGAGCCTCTTTAGTAATTATCCCCACTTACTATTGTGGACAAATTTTTGTGGCTTGCAGTAACGCCATCCCCCATTGAAGATGGTATGAATAAGCTAGTTCAATGAATTTACCTTGTACCTTTTGTTAAATTGAATCATTTACATGCGTGCCCAAATTATGAATAAATTGCGAGGGTATTATATGATATCATTACCCTCTCCCGGCTGATGAGAGTTCAGTGGGAAGGTCGTCTGAGTAGTCGGTACGGGTGACTGAAGAGCTGGTGGTGGAACTTGAAGAGATAGAGCCTGTAACGGATGCTGTGGAACCGGCACAGATGGCTGTAAAGTCTTTACGCGTGTCTGTTGTGGAACGTGCCGTGGATCGGGTGGCAGATCAATCTGAGAAGAGGGACAATGCTGCCTCGCTCTTTTTGAAGGAGATCCTGAGGATATTGTTCCTTCCGTTGTGTGTCGTTTGCGTAGCATGCCTTTCATTGATATGAATTTTTCATGAAAAAGAAGGGGGAAAGATTTAAACACAATACAAAAATATACATGTAAAACATGAATAAATCAGTGTAATGCTTTTAAAAAATGCATTCTGGTGTTTCACAGTGTCATGTATCTTATCAGGGTATCTACATGTATGTAAGGATTTTTTTTAAGTTAAGAAATTCTGTATAAGTAGGTAGATCAAACGAACCTTGGTTGATTAAAAGTATTAAGAGTATGTGATTTTGAAGATTTTCATCCTTAGAAAATGAACTCAGAGTATCAGTTGGATTTCCAGACGTAGAATTAAAACCAAATTCATCTAGAATAAGTAAAAAATAATGAACCTTACTAATAAAGACGATATTGGTACAAACTTAGTCTGCTGGAATCAAAACATGAAGTCTTTCTAATCTTTTATCACCTCTGATATAACAGGTATGATTGTCTAAGAAGGTCTAACTGCTTTTAAGTGTATTTCTAATAATCTCAAAGTTTGATAATGCATTTTTCATTCAGGAACGAAATTTTTACTTGATGTAGAAAACACCTTTGGGCAGATTCAATCGTAAAGTTGTAAAACTCCGAAGGCTAGGATTGTGGATTTATACATTGAAGGGAATGTGTTGTATAGTTAACGAGTGAAAATTAGGTATGATTCCGGGTCTAGAAAGAACCGAATTGAAAAGAAAAAACCAAGCTCCTCTATTTTTCTAGTCCAGTTCGGACGATAAATATATAGTGTTTAATATGAAAATAAAGGGTTTTTTCTCGCCAATAAAAAATAATAGAAATAAACATAAATCCAAAGGTATTCATACATTAACAGGCCATGATATTCGAGAATAATGTTTTCTGCATTGTCCCGTTGAACAGAGAAGCATCTTTAACTGATATCTTTTCTAGAAAAAGCTCGAAAAATCTCTTCACAGCTCTTCAAAATTTCGTAGGATTGTTCTACAACATCACATTTAGATATAACATATTTGCTGAGAATCTCTGTTCAGAGAAAGGATACGGAAAACAATTGAAACAACGGTCTTTTAGGATGTCCAATTAAATGAAGTTTTAGGTTACCGCAATTTTTAGCATTACAACGTTTAGTAGCATAGTAGCAATTCCTAACGTTACGTTTTGATTTTTATAGTTTTAGAAGCTATTCGTCAAACATCCATTATATATCATTTATGTTCTTGAACCTATTTCAACATAAAAAAAAAAATATCTTGAATTCTATTTACAAGGCTATTGATTTCATTTAAAGAAGAAACAATCAGATAATATTGGAAGGGTTTTAATCAATTTTTTATTTTTAAATTAAAAAAAATTAAAAAATTAAAAAGTTTTAAATGAATCATTTGTTTGATTTGAACGAATTTTTTTGATTCCTTTTACTTAAAGATTAAAAATAAACATCTTTTATATTCACAACTTTTTTAGTAAACAAATACACCCATCACATTAAATGCCTATTCCGAAGCTAGTTCTTGTTGCTTGAACCGCTGAAGAAAACATGAAAAACTTGAGTTGAGTGAATATGTCATTTATTGTTCAGATAAATGACAAGAGTGAACAAAAGCACATAAATTATACAATTACCTACAATCATGTAAATTATAGCTGGTATAAGGGCAAATGATGAATAATTTCAATTTTGATATGTTACATTGTGACTTAGTGTTTATCCCAGCTATTGTTATATAATGATTACAAAGTTTGTGTAACAAGAAGGTGGCGTAAACAAAAAGCACCTCTTGTACATATGTATCTAATTCAATGAAACAAAATACAAATTTGAAATAAGTGCTCGATCACAAAGAGAAAACCCAGTTTATATGACTAGCAAGACAGTGTTTAAAAACTTGTATAGTAAAGGATATTCATTCCTTAAAAACAAAACAAAGAAAACAGCTCTCTATCTTCCTTTACAATATATTTTACTTAAAAAGTGTTATTTGCATGAAATACACTACTGGACATCTGACAATATAAAGACATATCCGTATCAGGTGGTTCAATGCAGATTTCTTTTTCAAAGTATTGTTTCTAAATAATTAAACAAGGGACGAAGACAAAGATTTTCTTAAAGAAAGTTCATGTAATAATTTTGTCTTTAGCTGTAAACATGATGTTAAAAGTTATTTTTGTTAATGTAGTGGTATTTTGTTTAATTAACGAAAAGTTGAAGGAGGCAACACTTAAGAAACCCATCCTTTCTTTACTAACATATCTTTCTTTTTGTTGTAATAACAAAAGGCAAAGTATAATTATCACGAATTCTAAGTTTCATAAGAATAATACTTTTAATTAAAAAAAATGTAAAAATAAAGAAAGCGTAATAGTGAAGGTCGGCGCACAAAAGAAAACGTAATTTACGTCTTTTCTAACATCATGACCATTCTCTTTCAAAATACATGTACTGACCTTTGTACACGCGTCATTTTCAAATACATTGGTAAACCACTCTTGATTCACGCACCTGATAAAATTCATCACTGTCTTTCAAATGTTTTGTTCAGATTCAAATTTAAGTCTTTGTAGGGACTCATTAATAGGCGAAGATCCATAACGTTCCTCAAATTCTGAATTAAACAATCATTACTCTACTTCCTAAGCCTTCCTATTTCTTGAGGTAAATTGTCCTGAATTTCTTTTGCCATTTATAAAAATATTGTATTGTGCTATGACATTTCTCTATCAATCTAGGCAATATTTTTTTTTACATCTTTGTGCACCGGAGATGCAGAAAACTCGATTCAGAATACTTTTTTTCTTCAAATTGCGTGACCACGCCCCTGTCTCCGATGCCACTGTCATGAATATTTCGTTTATTAATCAGATTGTTTTCTTGATTTAATTGATATAAATGTGAATTAAATGCTTACATATTATTAAAAAAAACAAAAGCAATATTAAGATGCCTAATTTTTCCAGGATTTCGACAGACCATCTTTTTTTTAAAATATAAATCGTCATAACATTATTTCTTAGGAAGATTTTCTTGTAAAATTTCACAATTTAAATGGATAGTTAATAAATAATAGTCATTCAAAATCTGGTTAATATTGGTTGAATATTTACAAAATTACAAACATTGTCTACGACTTTTTGGGCCAACCTTCATACATGTCTTCTCTTAATATTTACATTTTAGCTGTAAGAGAAGGATTGAAGAATATTATTTTTTGTACAAAATCCTCAATTAAAAGGAAGAATATTAATGCTACAGAAAAAACAGCAAAGAAATATTTAAGATATACTTGACAATAATTAGATATATAGTTATTAATTGATTGATTGTATGTTGTTTTTACGTCCCATTCGAGAATTTTTCACTCATATAGAGACATCACCATAAAGCGGCGAAGGGCTTCAAATTTAGACCTTTACTCGGCACTCAGGGCCATTTAGCAGTGAGGGTTCTTTATCGTACCAACGCCTACCGTGACACGGGGCCTTGGTTTCTAAGGTTTCATCCGAAAGACCCGCAAATTTCACTTCAAAGTGCAGAGCGCTTGGCGAAGGAACAGTTGCCTATTATTTTTTGTCGACTTAGGTCAGTCGCGGGCGTAATTCGAACAAACGACCTTCTGATCAAGGAGCAAACGCTTTACAATATAGTTATTGTATCCAAACTTGATTTGAAGAATGTAATTTTTTCTTTAAATATCAGTAAAAGGGTTCCAAAGTTTTGTATAGATAGGTGTCATTATCATTTGGTCTTCATCAAATCAGTTCATTTAAAAAATGAATAAATTTTTCTTCTAATTTTTTCATTTTCATTATTTTGTCTTGTTAACCTTTACTTATGTACTTTTCACGCTAATAATAATTTGGGTTAAGTATATAATTATTTACTTTAAGTATAATTAACTATAGATTACTATTTTTAGACTAGAAGCCTAATATATCTGAAATCCTATAGTAATGATATCAATTTGGAAATATAATGTGAATAAACATGTGATGTTTTCCAATAAAATAAAAAAAAATCGCATTTAAATTTGAGAAAAAGAAATAAACTGAATATTAATGAAAAAGAAACGCATACATGTACGTAAATATTTAATTATAAGGTTGTTATTTATCACTATGCGGCACAATGATAGACAAATACAGTTTTGTGTAATACTTTATTGATAATTATCATAAATTAAGGCGAAATATGGAATCAAACGATATTTTTTCATTATTGATTATAGGAAGAAAGGGTCTGAATATTAAAGTTCAGAAAGTCAATATCGCATAGTCGCCCGCTTGGCGCAGTGGTTAGAGCGTTCGCTCTAGAGTCGCGGAGTAAGGAGTTGATCCTTATGTGCAGTTTCGAATCCCACTGTGGGACGTGGAGACTGGTCCTTCGGATGTGACTGTATAAGCCGAGGTCGTGTCGCAGCAGGCGCTGGCACGAAAAAGATCCCTCACTGCTCAATGGCCCTAAGTGCCGAGTATAGGACAAAATTTGCAGCTCTCCATCGGCAAGTGGTGGCGTCTCCATGAGTGAAAAATTCTCGAGAGGAACGATAAACAATAAACAAACAAACAATTAAACAAACAAACAATGTATCATTCACATCATCCCTCATTTGCAACAATTCGTAACATCCTTTGTATAGAATTGATCAGATTGTTGATTCTTCGAACAAGGTTGATTTTTCACTCCTCCATACATATTAGAGCTTACCTCAGCTCATGGCGATCTTTGAAGTCGGATTTCGAAGTCAAATTCGTCGATCCATTTTGTCGCATAATTGCTTTACTGGAGACAATTCAGGACTAAATGGTGACCACTCTGACTCCGTGTGTTGTTGGCCATAAGGAAAATCTCAGAATACCACAGGAACGTGCTTTCTTTTCATGGCAACATGTGGGTCTAAAAGGATGGCCTGCGTGCTATTTACTTTTCACTTATTTACAATAGTAAAAAAAACTTTGGTTCACTATAATAAAAACCTTTGATACTTTGGTAAATTATAGTTAGAAATAGTATTTTGTGTTAGAGTAGTCTTATTTACGAAGGAACGATTTCATATCATGTTTGGTTTGTTTGCATACATTGGCCGTTTCCATATTCATATTCTTTTTTTAAAAGATGAATTTTACCATATTGTCTAATTTGTGTATGTGTTTCATATTTGGATATTTTACTAGAAAAAGACGCTATTGGTAACCTAACAACAAAACTTTATGATAAACATGATGACCTACACTTTTCTGTTCTAAACTTCAACTTTTCTATAGTCAACTTCCCATATTTATGTAGCAATATACCATTATCACCTGCATGTTGAGTTAACGTGTATGTTTCAAATATCCAATATTGATTCAATACGCAAGTGCATGACTTACGTACGAACAATTTCTAAAACAAGGCAAGCTATTGACAAATAAGTTGATGAAAAAAGAATTTCAACAGTCTCATATTCTCATATTCAGTTTAATATCAACATTTTGCAAATTCTATGGTCGACAAAATGACCTTGTCAGCAAATGCAATATATCACTAAGTCGAATGTTGACTGATGTCTTTCATATAAATTGTTAAGCTATTATTTTCACACTGGATTGTCTACGGATTATTCCGTTTGCGCGATCATGACAAAGTGCACATCGTTATTCTCATATTTCGTTATGACCCTTTTCAATTATAGGGGACTTACAGAAAAACAAATCAACATTTAAGCTATACATGTATTTGAGAAGAGTTAGCTAATATCGTAATTGTTTCAAAACTTTGCATTGAGAATGAACATTATATATTATACACATGTATATAGCAATTCGCGATATCGGTAACAGAGATCAAAGGTTTGGATGGATTGGGTGATATAATAAAGTCTTCTCATCAGAAATTTTTTTACAAGAAAAACTTTATCTCGTGATTCACTTCATCCTCGTTACTTAAATCGTGTGAAAGATTTTTGCAAGTGCTTCTAAGTTACAAAAGGTGCTATTTAACAAATTAGTTTTGTTTGAAAGAATTGTTGTGGTATAGAAAATCGAAGGGGTATGTTGAGTTATTTTAAAGAAAAGAGGAAGTTTTCTTCAAGATGCTTATCTCTGACTATCAACAAATATAGTCTTTTTAGGGTTTTGATATATATTTTTTCACCAACTAGATCAAAAATGCCAGTGGTACCGCCATACTACATAAAATAGTTTTGAGTTAAATATCCTAATCAGAAAAACCGACTCGTACTTGAACTTAATATGTTCAACAAGTAAATCATTTTCTTTCTTAAACCTTAGCAAATAATAATAATAAAAAACTTTTTGAGAAATTAATATTATGTAGATTAATCAGAAGTTATCAGGCTTACATGAAGGAAAAAGAAATCTAATTTAATCGATTATATTAATTATATTAATTATGGATGTTATTGAAACGTACATGCCTTAACACGTAATAACTTGCTGAGGTATTTGGTTGCTCTGTAGGAAAACTGGTTTTTGTTTACAACCAAATTGCTTACCTTTTCATCTTTACATCTTTAAACTTGATTGTTAAGAGTTTTTACCTCATTATTTTGGTGCTATTTCAACATATTTAACTTTAAACACAACGCGAAGTCAAACACATGTTGCCGGTTCTCCATTTGTAAACAATCTATGTAACTTCCTGTATTGTGTGCTCACATACCTTTGTAAAGTCCGCTCTGATTGGCTAATCGGCGTTATGTGAATCCAATAGTTCTATTTGATATAAACTTATCGATTCATTGATTTTCTATTGTTCAATAAAGTATAAAAGGACAGTCTTGTCCTTTTCTTTTTGGAGTTGTCCGGCAGAACACTCCGTACAGGTACTGTTTCAGCACCTCACTCTTTTTCTGCTACTTTCACTTTTACAGTGCATTTTTGATAACTGAGTCACTGACTCATTCGGAATTTTTTTTTCCTTAAAAGTTTATTTTTTTTGAAATAAATTAAATTTCTTATTTGAAATAAATATTTTTGAATTATATTTCTTCTAAAAATTATTTAGATATTTTTGAACATTTTTTTGACTTTAGGAGAGCCGAGCAATTATTTATCACAATTTATATCTGGAAAATATTTACATTTTCCAATTTATTTTGGTGCTTTTTGATAAAGTATTCATATTTTGAGAATATTTCTATATAAATATTTCATATTATACAATTTTTCCTTTCTGAGAGTTTCTTTTCTCAATTTCGTGTATATTATTCATATTTTTCCCTCATTTTTGTTATTGCATCTTGTTATCATTTTTGTTAATATCATCTTTACCCATCAAAATCATTTTTGTTATATAAACTACTAAAATTTAAACCTGACTTATGTTGTTCTTCTCTGTCATAAGCACATCTGGTGATACGATTGTGGTATGTAAGAGACTCATTGCTCCTGCGCAAAGCTAAGGTATAATCTAGCACGGCCATACATTTAATAGATTATTTATCTTGGCTTGCGGGGGCATGAAACCCTCTTCCTTACTACATTTTGGTGCCGTGACCAGGATGTGCTTCTAATTATGACAGGGAGACAACAAGAAATCAGAAAAATGTTCAGGGATGAACTCTTTGATGATGGGTCTTTACTAGGTGCTTCAGGAGGGAAAGATTCAAGAAACAGTAAATCCCCTGAAAAAGTCAAACAACAGAATGAAATATTTGAACTTACAGAAACCATTAAAAATTTGGAAATGCGCTTACAAGATGTTTTGAAAAGTTCAGAAACTAGTAGAAAAGAAGACAAGTATTCAGAAACAAAACCAAAAGAACACTTAGATTTTCATTATGAAGCAAAATATAAACCTTTTGAGTCTCATCTTCACAGTACACCCAAGTTCAGTGACTTCAAAAGACCATTATTTTCAGAATCAAGGGACCTAAGATCCTCATATGATCCAAGGTTTGGGTTAACACAGTCTAGAAACAGAGACAGAGACGAAATGTTTGGTCAAAGAGTAGGGAACACTGGATCAGTATCTGATCCATCCTTCTTGGACACATTTGGTAGAGTGGGGTATAGAGATGAAAACCAGGGCCCACAATTAGGGAATGCTGGATCTGCATTTGATCCAACCTTAAATGCCTCCTCTCACTTGGGAAGATCTGGGTACACAAATCCAAGGCATGTAACATTTCAAGCTTCTAGCCCAGAATTCTATTTTACCCCAGGTCATACAAACAGCACACAGACAGATTTTCAATCCAACTGGTATCCCAGTTATTCTGTGCCTACACAAACATATCCACCTACCATGCACAAAGTAGTTGAACCAGACAAGTTTGACCCTAACACCACAGACTGGACAGACTACATGGCATATTTTGAACATGTTGCACACTGGAATAGGTGGAATGATAGTGAGAAAGCACAACGCTTAATCATGTGTTTGAGAGGTTCTGCACAAAAAGTGCTTAGTGAGTTAACATATCATCAGTGTACAGATTACACCACTCTCACACAAATACTCAATCAAAGATTCAATCCACAAGAGAGAGAGAGATAGTTGCTCGTTGTGAGTTTAGAAATAGAAAAAGAGAGACAGGTGAGACAGTGGCACAATATGGGTATGCCCTTAAAAGGTTGGCACAGCGTGCTTTTCCCAAAGAGCCTAATTCTTCTCTAGAAATCCATGTTATCGACCAATACCTTAACGGATTGGGACATCATGAACTGAAAAAACACATTACTTTTAAACATCCTCAAACCTTAGAGCAGGCCATTTCCTATGCCTCAGAGTTTGAAGCTATTGAAGGGCCTCTAGACAAAATCAGAAAGCCCATATGTAGTCCTGAAACTGAAAATTGTGAAAAAGTCCTAGCATTTAAACAAAAGAGGAAGAAAGATGAAGAGAAAGAGGATTTAGAGAGTATGTTGTCCAGACTGTTAGATGAAAAGTTGGAGAAATTATTTAAAGGGAAATTAGAGAGTGAGAGTAACAAAAACAAACCATCTTCTCAAATCCCCAAGCAGTACAAACCATTCAATAGAGAAAGAAAGAATGATCAGAGAAAATTTGTGCGAAACATTGTGTGTGATTATTGTGGGAAAGTTGGCCATGTAGAAAGTAGGTGTTACTTCAAACAAAGGGATGAGGGTAAATCTCAGAAAAGTACAGAAAAAGTCAGTGCCCTCTCTCAAGGTGAAAATTCGGAAAACTAGACAGGGCTGGTCTTATGACCGTGAGCTCAGCCCCTCAATTAGAAAACGAACAAGAAAATCGGTCATCTACACTCAGTGTGAATGATACAGTCAATGATGAAAAACCTGCAGAACATAGGGTTAAAGTATCAGTAGGCAATGCCTCTAAAGCTTGCTTGTATTTGAGGGTTAATGTTAAACAAAGACCTCTTAATATGTTAATAGATACAGGGAGCCCTTTTTCCATCATCACTAAAGAACTTTTTGAAATTATCGGTGTTGAGCCCAAGAAAACAGATATCAATCTCACCTCTCCAGATGGAAGGGAGATAACTGTTCATGGAAAAATCAATGTTGATCTGGAAATTATGGGAAAGAAATTTTGTCAAGAATTTATTGTTGCAAATTTAGACAATGTAAATATTTTGGGGATGGATTTCCTAAAATACATTAATGCATCAATCAACATAAAGAAGCAGGTTTTGAAAACATCTTTGGGCCAATTTCAGCTGTTTAAGAGTAACACAAACAGCTGTGCTCGAATTCAAGTTGCTGAGACTGTATCAGTTCCTCCTAAATCAGAATATGTTTTTCAAGCATGGGTTGATAAACCACTGAATGGGTTGGGACTGATAGAACCTACTAAAAGCCTGACAAGTAAGGGTCTTTTTCTAGCCAGGTCTCTCTGTGACCCAAGTTTGGGAGCAGTGACTGTATCAGTCCTGAACACCAGAGAGAAGCCTGTAACCCTTGAAAGAGAGAGTATTGTTGGCACCATAGGGAGAGTGAGTGAGATAATTAAAGACCCCAGTACACACACAGATTCTCACACTGACAACTGCACAGACAAAGATTTTCCAGAACATTTACAACCTCTGATAGATACAGTTCACCAAAGTTTGACCGAAGAACAAAAACTCAGACTCAAACATCTCATTCTTGAATACAAGGACATTTTTCATGAACCTGGAGAAAAGTTAGGTCAAACCAACATCACAACACACAAAATCAATACAGGTGAACATCCACCTATCAAAATGCCACTCAGAAGGTACCCAATGGTTCAGAAACAAATCATAGACAAAGAAATTGATAAAATGTTAGAAGATAAAATTATTGAACCCAGCAATAGCCCATGGTCCGCAAACATATGTTTAGTTAAAAAGAAAGATGGCACTCCAAGATTTTGCATAGATTTTAGAAAATTAAATTCTGTAACACAAAAAGATGCTTACCCTCTTCCTCGCATTGACGAGACATTAGATACCCTTTCAGGTCAAGCATGGTTTTGTACTCTTGATCTTGCCAGTGGCTATTGGCAGATCAAGATGCATGAACAAGATAAAGAAAAGACAGCATTTACATCACATAGGGGATTATATCAGTTTACAGTAATGCCCTTTGGGTTAACAAATGCACCAGCCACTTTTGAAAGGCTTATGGATTCCATCTTCAGAAATCTCACCTTGAAAAAATGCCTTTGTTATTTAGATGATGTAATTGTTTTTGGCCCAGATTTTGACACTACACTAGAAAATCTTAGCTTGGTTTTTACACAACTCAGAATGGCAAATCTCAAATTAAAAGTCAAAAAGTGTCTTTTGTTTCAAAAGAAAGTCCCATATTTAGGTCACAATATATCTGAAAAAGGGGTCGAGTGTGACCCATCCAAAATAATGACCATACAGAATTGGCCTGAGCTAAAATCTAAAAGAGATGTCAGAAGTTTCTTAGGGTTAGCTGGCTATTATCGCCGCTTCATTCAAAACTTCTCAGAAATTGCAAGTCCATTGACCCAACTGACCCGCAAATCTGTAAGATTCAAATGGGATGAAAATTGTGCAAAGTCATTTCAAAAACTGAAAGAATGCCTAACGTCATCTCCAATTTTGTCTTTTCCCACCAGTGAGGGAACATTCATTCTTGACACGGATGCAAGCAATTATGGCATAGGTGCAGTGCTAAGTCAATTACAAAATGGGGAGGAAAAAGTGTTAGCTTATGCCAGTCACACATTGAATAAAGCACAACAAAAGTATTGTACAACCAAGAAAGAGTTGTTAGCTGTTGTAACATTTTTAAGACAGTTCAAACATTTTTTGTTAGGCCAAAAGATCTTGTTGAGAACTGACCATGCATCTTTAAAATGGCTGAAAAACTTTAAAGAACCTGAGGGAATGCTGGCCAGATGGTTAAGCATAGTAGACACATTCAATCTTGAAATTCAACATAGACCAGGTTCCAAACATCAAAATGCTGACAGCTTGTCAAGAATTCAACAAAAATGTAAAAACTCAAAGTGTCCCTGTTGCTATCCATCAGAAATTGAAAATAAGAAATCAGAAAATTCACCTTATGTTCTTTTAGCTCTACAGGAATCTGATTGTCATCTGGATTGTAATTCTGAACAAACCAATCCGACATCAGATATCATTAAAAATCCCCCATTATCTGTAGATCAGTTAGGTAATGCTAAACATTTGGACTGTGATCAGTCTAGCAACCCTTTTAGCATTTTCCCATTGGATTTCCATGAAAATCTTCACAATCATGATGAAGAGCCAAACTGGTTAGATAGTTTTCAGGAAAATGAAATTAAAGAGATGCAAAGAAATGATTCCATCATTGGCCCTTTCATTGAATATAAATTACAACATCAAAATAAACCAACCAAATCAGAAATGTCAGGGTTTTCAAGAGAAACAAAAATTTTGTTTTCCCAGTGGGACATACTTGAATTCCATAATGAAATTCTCTATCGCAAATACTATAGACAAGATTGTTTGCAAATGGTAGCCCCTACAAAAATTCAGAGAGACATTTTTGAAAATCTTCATGTTAAAAAGATTGCAGGCCACTTTGGCATTGAAAGAACTGTTTCTTCAATTAAACGTAGGTTTTATTGGCCTAGAATGGATGAATGTATGAAAAGATGGTGTGAGTCATGTGACCTTTGTGCTAGATGTAAGCCAGGTCCCGGGGTTGGAAATTCCCCCCTTCAGCAATTTAAAGTGGGTGCCCCTTTGCAATGCATAGCAATAGATATTGTTGGACCATTACCTGAAACTGTCAATGGAAATTTATACATCATGGTAATAGGGGACTACTATACCAAATGGAAAGAAGCCTTTCCAATCCGAGACCATACAGCCCTTACTGTTGCTGATAAATTAGTTACAGAATTCATATGTCGTTTTGGTTGTCCAGATCAGATACATACAGACCAGGGGAGAGAATTTGAATCCCATCTTTTCAAACATGTTTGTAATCTTTTAGGCATTGAAAAAACAAGAACTACCCCTTATCACCCTCAATCAGATGGTCTTGTAGAAAGATTCAACAGAACACTTCGACAAATGCTTAGTATTTTTGTTTCAGAAAATTTTGACGACTGGGATGATTTACTCCCATTTCTACTCATGGCTTATCGTGCTACTGAACACAAGAGCACTAAATGTTCTCCAAATCTTTTGATGTTTGGCAGAGAAATAAACTGTCCGTTGGATGTAATAGTAGGGAAGCCACCAAATGCTCCCAATGAAGAATGCCCTATCAAATATGTTGAGTGGTTAAAACATTCTCTTTTAAAAGCTTTTGAAAAAGCAAATGTAAATTTAAAGCAATCTGCAAAAAGGCAGAAAACTGACCATGATAAAAACGCAAAATTTAGGGAAATTAGTGTGGGAAAATGGGTTTGGAGATGGTATCCTCCCAGTGCAAATGAAAAGTTAGGGTTAGGTTGGACAGGACCATATTTCATTATCAATAAAATTTCAGATTTGACCTATAAAATTCAGAAATCCCCTAATTCAGAACCAATTTCAGCACACATAGACCATCTAAAACCGTATTTGGGTTTAACAACACCTTCAGCCTGGAATACCCATGACATTAGTGTGGAAGTTTCCACTCCAACATCAGAAACATCAGAACCAAATACAACTGTACACAATGACTCCTATTCTGACCCTCCTGAAATTGCACTTACCCCACAACAAACTACAGAATTAAGAAGTAGGGCAGGGCGACTAATTAAGCCAAAGCAAATATTTAGTCCATCTTAATTAAAGTTCATGACTGTTTTAACTATGTGGTTTTTATTTTAATCATCACCTAGAGACATGTATAATGGATTTGAATAATTTCCAAATACATGTTACATATGTATATAATTAATGTACTATGCCTAATGTCATTGAATGTATCTTTATTTTTAAGTTATAGATGGATGTGTTACAGCTAGATGTTCCCATGGAGGAGATCCATACTTTGGATGATGATCTAAGGCCAGAATGGAATTCTGAGGGAATGACCTGCCCTGTGCCTAAGTGTTCCAATACTAACAGATTTAATACCTTCAGAAGTTTCATGGCTCATTGGACGAAAGTACATGTTTCCATAAAAAAACTTAATAAATGTTCTGAATGTAAAAAACTTATCCAAACAAAACATAAGAGGCAACATGAACGACAACATTGTACAAAAATTGAGTTCACTATAATTACCGTCCCTAACAAAGAATATATTGATCCAGAACTAATTCTTCCTCCAAAATTCTCCAAAATTCAAAACATGCCTGATCATGAATCTCCAAGAAAAGTTGCCCAACGAAAAAGAAAATATGAAGCAGAAAAAGCCCTAGCGAACACTACCATTTTATCAGAAAATTTAGATCCAGATTTCAACAATTCCAGAGACGAAAAGCTATATTTCCTTGAAACGAACAACACAACAATTGTCACCCATCACAAAAACCCACGATGGTACAAAGATGCACCATTGGAACCCCCAAGAACGAGGCAATCAATCAGATATTAAACATTATTAAGTTGAAGAGACTTTGATGTATTTGAAGTATATTGTTGTTATTTATATACCCATGCAAGTTTTATGATAATGATAATCACTCATTTTTCTTTTGTTGTAAATAAATACCCGAGTGATTCATGATATCAATTTAATGCAATATTTTTGCATGACTTATATGTAAATGACCTTATATTTTTTTTATCGGTCATTGTATCATGTATTGTATTTTTTCAGTTTTCCTTTGATGATTATTTAACACACAAATGTTTACACATTTGTTCCCCAAGGAGGGAAGAGTGTAGGAAAACTGGTTTTTGTTTACAACCAAATTGCTTACCTTTTCATCTTTACATCTTTAAACTTGATTGTTAAGAGTTTTTACCTCATTATTTTGGTGCTATTTCAACATATTTAACTTTAAACACAACGCGAAGTCAAACACATGTTGCCGGTTCTCCATTTGTAAACAATCTATGTAACTTCCTGTATTGTGTACTCACATACCTTTGTAAAGTCCGCTCTGATTGGCTAATCGGCGTTAAAGAGAGAGTATAAAAGGACAGTCTTGTCCTTTTCTTTTTGGAGTTGTCCGGCAGAACACTCCGTACAGGTACTGTTTCAGCACCTCACTCTTTTTCTGCTACTTTCACTTTTACAGTGCATTTTTGATAACTGAGTCACTGACTCATTCGGAATTTTTTTTTCCTTAAAAGTTTATTTTTTTTGAAATAAATTAAATTTCTTATTTGAAATAAATATTTTTGAATTATATTTCTTCTAAAAATTATTTAGATATTTTTGAACATTTTTTTGACTTTAGGAGAGCCGAGCAATTATTTATCACAATTTATATCTGGAAAATATTTACATTTTCCAATTTATTTTGGTGCTTTTTGATAAAGTATTCATATTTTGAGAATATTTCTATATAAATATTTCATATTATACAATTTTTCCTTTCTGAGAGTTTCTTTTCTCAATTTCGTGTATATTATTCATATTTTTCCCTCATTTTTGTTATTGCATCTTGTTATCATTTTTGTTAATATCATCTTTACCCATCAAAATCATTTTTGTTATATAAACTACTAAAATTTAAACCTGACTTATGTTGTTCTTCTCTGTCATAAGCACATCTGGTGATACGATTGTGGTATGTAAGAGACTCATTGCTCCTGCGCAAAGCTAAGGTATAATCTAGCACGGCCATACATTTAATAGATTATTTATCTTGGCTTGCGGGGGCATGAAACCCTCTTCCTTACTACAGCTCAATAAAAAGACAAACTATTTAAAATCTTAATATAAACATATATTTTGTACTTCCTTAACAAACAAGTTATCCAAAAAGAAAAAAAAATCAAAGTCCCTCTTCCATCTATAGGTCTACTACCACGAGTACCTTGAAGTGACCCTTACAAAGCGCCACAGCAATAAAAGTGCTGGCGCTTGCCTCTATCTATAGTGAGCGGTTACTGAGTGGTTCATGAAATAGCCTGTTTATGCACCGCTCAGACAAATAATGATACATACTGTTCTGCAAATTGCTAAGCAAAATTGACTTATGAACAGACTTTCCAATTACCCTCTCGCCTAACTTCTTCTGTACCGCAACTGAAACAACCGAGTATCGGAGATCATATATATTTACACCAGGTAAACCACGTGGTGCATAATGTCCGGCAGAACAGTGAATACGGGGTTTTCCGATCGAATTCTATGTATCTGAATTGGACGTCACAGTCACTTGCAATAAAGAGTATTATTCACACTGCAAATCTGACAAAAAAATCGATGCATATCTTTAACTTTTTATAAGTTTTGAAATTTATTCGTCAAATATTTTACAGGACGAAGAACCATTTTTCAGCATATGCTTAAAGTATGTCACTAGTGCCATGAGATATTTGAAGAATTTTTTGAAATATATATTTTACATTACTGCTCATATGGTATGACTCAACATCGCTAAGAAATTTGAGAGTCAGTGTGCATCTTACTGAGCTCATATTATACCAAATGTAACCACTGCAATAAACATAATCTTATTTTTTAAGTTAAATGGTTTGAGTAAAATTTATGATTGAAAAAAATCCTGCAAATTAATGCGCATAAAGTTTTGCGTGACCTTTCAGCACTAAAAATGTCATATTTGGGGTATTAACAATATACATAGAAAATAAAATATTTTTATATCAATGTTTTTAATGACTGAGTGCTGTCCGGTTGAATGTATCGTGTAAAATAAAACGATAAAAGAAAAAGTTGGGGTCAGTGATGTAAATTTTGAGATATTGATAAAAATATGTAATTTTCAGGCGAAAAACAATGTATATTTTATCTTGACTTTTCAAATATAACTTCATTTGTGGCAAAGTCTGTTGAGTAAATTTGTAAAATTTGTTTCAAAAGTATTAATTGAAAGCTGTATTTAATATTCTTATCATATAATAAAGAAAAATTTTTCCTAGTAAAAATATTTAGAGGTAATGTTCCAAGATATTAAATCAAAGAAATGTGTAGATTTAAAAGTTCGCTATTAATCTTGTTTCTTTACAATTTTTTGAGCAGTTTTTAAATTGGAAATTATATAATTTGCATTGTTAAATCAAATGTTTTAAAAGAATTGAATGGTAATAATAAAGGAGAAGTCTCAATAAGGCTCATTTGTGGCCCCCGGTTACTCGTCAGATTCTGAACATTTATCAAAAGCTTTGGGAATTAAATAATATCTTTAACTGATGTCTTAATTATTTGAGTCAACATCTAAAAATGTCAAACAATAGATACAGACAACATACGAAGCTGAATTTGGAATGTGGGGTCCCTTGATTTTCATGAATATCAAAAGAAATCAGTGACAGCAACCCACTTCACAGCTTTCGTTAACACCGAGCACAAGTTTGTTTAGAGTCGAGTATGAAATATATTGAGTATATTACATGTACAAAGGTTGGGTGAAAATATCTTTGTTGAATAACCTGGTGCTCTATGTTTTCTAATTAAAAGTATTGTGATTTTGAATTTCTTCGTTGACTTCATTTACGTGCGATTAACCTCTTTATGACCTATTTAGAATCATAACAAGCCAGGTGGAATTTGTATTGTTACGGGTAAATACCCCCGGTAAACGTGCTAGCTCGCAGTTGAAACGTACTCAGTTTTATATCGGTCAGCAAAGTTTTGTTTGGTTCTTCTTATTAAAGCGTGTTATCATTTAAGTTTTGTGAATTAAAAACAACGTATTTTAGTTGATTGTGATTATTGAACATTTAATTAGTGTTTGCAAGAAAAATATCGAGAATATGTCTTTCTGTCAACCCTCCTTTTTGAGCCAAGATATTTTTTTTTCTTCAAACAGTTTAATTTTTTCCGTGTATGTTATTAAATATACTCTTTTGTTCCAGTGGATACGATTAATTTCATAAATTGTAAGAGTGTTAAAAACGCCCAGCCAAAACACTTAAATATATTGTAAGTACGAAATGCCTAAAAAAAGTGTAACACTCCTCCACTATAAAAGAATGTAAAATAAATAATGCATGATATAAAAGAATACAGTTAAGAAATCAAAATCTTGAATATAAAAATTAAAAAAAAATGTTTTTCGTATTTGGATTGTAATGTTTACCTACATGTATATCATCCTGTGAAGTATCTTCATTTTATAGTATCTAATTTAAATGTCTCCGGAATTTTTAAGTGTGGTATGTGTTAAAAATTGGCTGGTATTCTTGACATGTTAAATTATTCTTTATAAATATTCAATGTTTTTAATTAGAATTACTTCGTTTTACACAATGATAACAAAAACAATACCATATGCTTATATTTAACCAATAAAATCAGGGTGTAAAAAGGGACCACGTTACTATACTTAAGTAGATTACTCCTTTGAAGTTAGAGGCTGTGACCAAAAATTTCTCAAAAGCTGACGAGTGACATACATTAAAGACGGGTAAAAGGCGGCTTAAAGGGGGCTTAAGAAGTTTATCTCTATTCATTTATTTATAAACCACCTTCAAGCTGCAGCTTATAGCTGCTTAATCTCATGAAATATGGAGATAACAAACAGTATTCAGACTCAAAGTTCGTAAAAAACAAAACAAATCGGGAGAAGAGCAAACATGGACATCCAAAAACATCAGAGGAAGGTCAGGTGCCATGGAGAAGTGAGCATCCCCTGCCAACCGGTCACACCGCTGTGTGTTCCTTGTCATGATCGGTAAATAATGGAAATAATTGAAAAATCCGTCGACAATACAGTGTGTAAATAATGGCCTAACAATTAGTATAAAAAACGATTGTCAGCATATGACTTAATGATAGATTGTATTTGCTGAAAGGTCATTGAATCGACTATGTAACCTACGAAATGATCGGACCAGTACATACTGATCGTGTAGTCTATCCAATTCTTTTTTCACTTCCGGATTATTGAACTTAGAAGGATAAATGGTTTTCATATTGCCCCTCAATCGCTTAATGCGAGATTTTAACATACATGTATCTGATACATTTAATCCACTCTGACAATGTGTCAAGGTCTTCTTTTTCATCTCTGGCCCATCGCCTGGCGTAATCTTCCACAGAGTTCATAATATTTATGAAATTAAGATGATTCCAGTAGAAAGATCGGGGTTCCCTAATTTTTGGCCCTTTAAAAGTGATTTAAGGTTCTTATTATGAATTATATTTACATACTCATTTAAGCAACCATTTCTTCATTTTTAAGCCAGTTATATGTAACTTCTATCCATTAGCACATACTTTATAATTAAAAAAAAAATCACGTAACTTTCTTTCGTGTTAGGAAAGCCAAGGTTCCGCTCCGGAATTCATAAGAAATTTTTTGTGAGACAGAGTCCTTTTCTTCTAAAATTAAACGACGATTTTGAATCAAACTTAGAACTTAGACATTAAATTAAACGTACTTTGTTTTGACATAAACGCAAACTGTTATCTCTCTGAATCAGATCAATTGTCTTTGGGAACAAAAATGTTTAAGGGGTACCGACCCTCTGATAAGAGAGATTTATCTATAAAATAAAAAAAAATACATTATTTGTGAATATCAACAAAAATAAACATAATGAAACACTGCTTTCATTTTTCTGGAGTTCATATCACAACATACTTTGACTGAGTTGTTTTAATTTTATACTTTTTTAATTTAAAGAACTAAAATCGCTTGCTAACATTTCTTATTTTACGAGATATTCATATAATGCTACTTTGCATTCATTGATAGTTAATTTAAAGCTCTGAAACATTTTATTTGCAAATAAAACAATTCTTATGTTAAATAAACAGAAGTACCGTATATGTCAGCATTAAAAAATCGCACATTTTTAATAAATGTCCTGATAAAGAATTTGTAAACAATGGTTCAAATACATCATTCTGAAGTTGAAAACTCCAAAATAATTGCTTCTTTATAAAATATATTTGAAATGTGAATATCAGGAAATTAATTTAACAAAGAAAATGCCTGAATAAGATACACGAGAAGTTATTGTCCTTGGCAATATTTTTTTTTAAAGATTAATTGATTAAATGAAGAAAATATATATTTTTAAATATCTTTTACTTTACAATGTTTTTCAACACACCTGGAAAACATTCTTCCAAAAGATATTTTTTATTGGTTATGAATTTATATTAATAAAAGTTTCTGAAAAAACATGCTATCACAGGAGGATGGAAATACCTTGAGACATTCCTCCTTAAATGGAATTGTAGAAATACAATGCACCAAGTCTTGCCCGGAATTGGAAATTAATGTATAACGTCAGCTCTGTAGAAACAATTCTTATTAATTGTTGCTTAAAAAGCATGCATACTGGTATTTGTATACTTACTGAATGTTTTAAAAGCATATGTATAGTCATCCAGCGTCAGTAAAAACGTGTAAAATTGGCTAAAAAATTTTCAGAAAATACATGAATTTACTACTTATTCAGTCGTTACATGTATTTCATAAAACGGCCAGTAAATACATGTATTTACTAGATGGTTTAGAAAATACATGAAATTCCTGATTTCACATATTTACTGTAACATGTACAACACTTAATGTGTCATCAAGCCCGACTCCTAAAAGCCAATGTACAAATAAACAAAAATCAGGGACCTATGTACTAATATGTAGGTCCCTTCAAATATACTTTTCTCGTAAAATAAAGGCATTTATTTTGAATACACAAAAAGATGCTATTATTTAAACAGAGAAAATGACACAAAACTCAGAATATAATTTATACTTATCTATTATGGCGAGTATTGGCCGTGTCACAACAAAATACAAAACATTGTGGGATGCCATTTCAACTGGGCAATCCCACCAAATTCAAACTTTATGTGTGTTTCAGTCTAACCGTCCCAGGATGACTGCGGAGGGTCAGCACAATCCCAATCTGTTCAAAATCAACAAACAAACTACACTTAAACTTCAAATATCAAGCATATTAACTTCATATATCAATTCTCGTACATCATATATCAAATATCTCAAACTTCATAGATCAAACATGTCAAATTTCAAAAATCAAAAATTTTCATATTTTTAACCTGTACTATATATTACAACTTTAAAGTATATATCACTTTCACCAAGCGTAAGCTTATTTGCTTAGTTTACACTAGCATTCGCAAATCGAAAAGGTGACAGTTCAGTACAAGTTTCACAAAAATATTCAGTTATCAGTTGACTTCGTTTGCGAGGACACCACATGGCTGCAAGCTAGCACAGATTGCAGTCACCCCACACATTGGGGGAAGAAAAAACAAGTCAACTGTTCCAAGACCAATACTGCCTAAGACTCCCCTCCTATTTAGGGTACTTATACACATCTTGATGCAAGGATATGTTAGTGCTTCAGCAGACCTAGAATACCATTTGAATTTCACTCTATTAAGAAAGGTGTTATTACACATTAGGTAATAAAAACTTGCCAATGTCTCACCAAATCCCTCAATGCCTAATAAAACGTTTGTCTTGTATAAAGAAATTTCCTTAATATTCTGCTTCACAATTCTATGAGCAACCTTGCAATGCATTTATATAAAGTTTACCATTGCTTGTTAATCTAGCTTGTTTTGAATTGTCCATTAGCCAAGTTTTATTTATATGGTTATAATTAATCAAATAAAATATCTGGAGAATTTTAACCAAATAGGGGGAGTTTCATTCATTATAATTACATATATCATAATTCCCAATACATGAAAATTGCTAGGAAAGCTAATGCATAGGCGGATTTTTTGACAAGCCAATTTTCATATCACCGAAGGTGACACATTCACTCTCTAATTAGCAAATTCAAGCAAAACTATTTGAAATTCTTAATAACATTTTTAAAATTCCAGTTTCAAGGTTTATGCTTACTATTAATTATGTTACTATTGATACTTAAATATGTAGTTTCTTGGGAGATGCACAACCCAATTGTGGATGACACAATTATAACAATGTATCACACTACTTAGTGATGGTTACCAATAATTGTACAAGTCCATTATAATAATATCATGATGTTTTAAAATTATACTGGTCTTGATCAATGCACAAAAGCTTGATATTCTTAGAAAAGATACATTACCTGAGACATGTAACAAGTTTATTCAAATTTATATAGCATACATACCAATAACCAGTTATTAGCTGCAATGAAAATATCTGGCACTTTGATGGTGCAAATTCGAATCTATGATATTTTGGCTGCTATTTTATTACAAATGCTTGCAATACTAGTATACTTGACTGATCAAATTTATTATTGTGCTAATTCCTTTACTTCTGATATACAGTCTTTCAATAAACATTATTAATGCCTGTGATAATGTATGTGCGTTTGAACTATTTCCAGCTCTGCATGATCACATTGTTTAATAATTTAATTCTTGTTGTAACGTTGTATTTGATTGGATTAAAAATTTACTTTATATCGTATAAAATGGGTTGCCTACGTCACAATGACTTGTGTCGAAAACGTATCGGTCCGCATGACGTTACATTCAAATTTTGTAAAGATTGAAGTCATTTTTTAAGGACAATCATCTTTTTTCTGACATCAAATGACTGAAAATTAAATTATAAGGAATGAATTTTTAAAATAGCTATACCCAATTTATACGGTATAAAATGGGTTGAAACAGTTGAGGCTTTTTTATAAACCGCTTCGCGGCTATTAAATTCATTCCGTAAGTGGAGTACAAATTGCATAACACTCTTTTAGGTGTAGATGTTCGATAATTAAAAACACCGATTGTAGACATATTTTTATGCTATGAGCCTGAATATAACTAGTACTGCTATCAATATGGACTTGATCCAAATGGAAATTGTATTTTCTAGTGCTGTGATTAAAAACAAAACCAAACTCTATAAAAATGTCATCTTTCTAGTGTTTTGATTAAAAACAAAAACCAAACTCATTAAAATGTAAGTTCAATGCACTTCCTAGAAGCAGCATTTTGTGTACAGATTTTTTAAATCATTTTTTGTACACCTTCTGCTATTTCATGAAACATATGTTTAAAAAATCTACAGAAGGTGTATTTTTTTTCATTTTAGAAAGAGAGAGAGGGAAGGAAGAGAGAGAGAGAAAGGAGGAGGAGGAGAGAAAGAGTTGGAGGAGGAGAAAAAAGGGTTGCATGCATTCGAAAATATAGACACATATTTATCTGTAAGAGTCATTAAAATAATTGATTTCAAGAGTTCCAGCAGGTGTCAAAAATATCCTTTTCACCTTTATTATAAGCAATATATTTTTGTGTTTTATAAAATGTATTCATAAGCGATATTGCAGCAGATACATTAAGTGATTTCCCTGTGCACCTCATTGTGTAGATATAATACATGTATTTAACCCATTGAACAAGATTATTAAGGTCTTCCGTTTCCAACGGAAGACCTTCTACTGATTGTGATGATTAAGATTATTCTTTTTTTTTTCCTAGACGTCAACTTTGACGCTTCATATCTTCCTCATTTTTAAACAGATTTTGTTCAAATTTTCAGAGCTTTTAGACTTTACAAAACACTGTCAGAATATTGTAATACAATTCGGAAATTACCTTCTGTTCACGAGTTATTCCCCTTTGATTGAATTTTGCATGCCTCCGATTTCCAGACAAAGGCTCAGAAATGGTTATAATTGGAGCACAAAACCCTTTGAAATTGAAAAGAGGAAGCATTGAAGTTGTGCACATCGGTTTTTGTTTTTTTATTTTTGCATTAAAAATGGCGCTAGAGAGGGGTCAAAAGTTAGAACGCGGAAAACAGCAAAAAATTGGACATATTTTCCTTTATATCTTGAAAACTAGAAATATTTTGTTAAGACATGTAGAACAAAAGTTGTGCATAATTGCAAGGGCTTTCATATTATACTATTTAAAAGGGGCTGGTCCCTATGATTAGGGATCTTGGGCCCTTAAAGGTTTTTGCTTTATAACTCAAAAACGGTAAATATTTCGATCTGGATCTTGGGAACAAAATTGTTCTTTTACACCTTTTTGATCTAATGAAAATGTTGTTTTGTTCGAGTATACCATGGGTATTGCGTAATACGTATTAGAAAGCTGGCCAGGTAAACAGGTAATGTTTTTCATTCGGCAAGGAAATCAGACCTCTTCATGTGTATAACTTAAACAGACTTGCTATCAATAATATACCCTGCGGTATTTAATGTTAATTTTCTTTTTAATAAGGTTTAAAACGTGGTTTATGGTTCACTATTAAATTATTTATTACAACTAGTCTTTCTTTTCTTTTTTTTTAAATTAGATTAATAGTGTTCAAAAGCGGAGAATATTAAATCTATCTTTCTACGTTTATTATTACAACAAACTTTGTAAGTGATTTTAAACTGTATGCATTGAATAATTCACGATCATTAGCTGTATGCATATTACGGTCTCCATGTTCAGCTCGATGTTTAGTTATGTAACCCAACGCGCGAATCCCACGCCTTTGATCGAGGTCACCAGTGTACTAGCCACCTGTGGCCATAAACAAAGCTAGTATTTGTGATCGCGTATAATGTCAATTTTGTACAAAGAGCTATTAATTAATGGAAAGTTATGTTTTTAATTATATCGAATCAGTAAGATTGCTTTACTGATCTTTTATAATCTTAATTCCAAACACTGGTGCATAAAAATCATTTTGAATTTTAATCGCTGTTTTTGTCTGTTCACGCAACAATACATTTACATCGAAATATTTCGAAAAAGCTGCCGTAATTAAAGTTGTTAGTTAACATCTTACTGATCTCAAGAAAACGTTATTTTGTTTGAGTCGTGTGTTCTAAATGAGCTAGAAGCATAACACATATACAGGTAAGCGTTTTCATTCAGCAAGTAAACAAGAGCTCTTCATGCGTGTAATTAAAATAAACTTACTATAAATAATAAACCTAGCTACATTAGATGCTAATATTCTTTAGAATCGGGTTCTTGAAGTGTTCTGAGCTTTATTTCTAAATTATTTACTGACAACTTTCCCTTTTATTTCGTTTGTTTTCAAATTTGGATAAACCAGTCTACTTAACAGGGAAATAAGATAACCTTTTCTTCTTATCATATAAAAACAAACAATAAAGTTAGAAAATAAAACAAAACTTTAAACATAGACCATTCACAGCCATTAAGTACACGCCTTTTACATTCACCTTGTGTGTTTACAATTATGTAACCCCTCCCTCGATAGCGCGTGGCAAAGGAGGTCACCGGGGATCAATCGGCGTGTGATCCAGCGACCTAAGGTCATACACAAAACAAACCATAGAATGGCCTTTCCAAATACATTTTGTAAACTAAGTGATGAGTTGATAAATATGTTGAATCTTTCAGATTATTTTATAATATCTTTGATTAAGTCGCTAGTACATTTCAATTTATATTTTATTCGCTGAATTACAAGAAAGTTGCATATTAATTTTATTTTTATAAACATTGTATTTCTCGATATCGAGATAATTGCGCTTTGTGAAAAATTACTTTAAAATCATTCAGAATCTTTCATATTATTTCGTCTTACTGTTTATCACTCGCTCGTTTTAATCAACTAGTCTTAACTGACTTCAAATTCAATGCATTTCGAATGCCGAAAAGACCACTTTATTTGCGTATTAAAGAAACAGTTTATTTATCTCTCTAATGTTATTATTTAACGAGTTGCTATTTCTTTCATGAACATTAAACAGCATGTATATAATTATCACGATAATTGTACGTAAGAGGTCACATTTTTAATTGTCAGGAAAATCGAAAATAAAATTAACTAGATGAGATCTCGTTGCGAGCAACGAGTAGGTCTTCCGTCCGATTTTTCGATAAGATGAGATATGATTTTGACTATGATCTTTGTTAAAAGATAATAATATATAAACTTCCCTAATTAGATTTATTCTTTTGATTTATGTAACTTTATCAAAGAGCTATAGATGACATGCTTTTGGCCCCTCTGAGCCCCTAGTTTCAGGGGTCAGCCCCTTTTTCTTGATATCAGTTGAAAGGTCTTGTGATTTTGAAAACGTTTTGTTCAAGAAATATTCAGAGATTTCCGTTCGTTGTGGAGATATGCTGAATGGAAATATTTAGGGGCCACCCCTCCAAGTCCTAAATGGGGCCGTTTGACAAAAACTGAAAGGGTGCATATTGTTTAGAACATTATTCTGACCATCTTTTGTTCAGCATTGCATATCAAAATATTCCCCCTTTTCGAGATATAAAGCGTCAAAGATTTAGCATTCTGGCCCCTTGTGACCCTTTATTACGTAACGTATGATCAGAATCTTATCATATATTGTTGTAAAACGTTAAGATAAACATCTTTGCTTCAGTAATGTGTTACAGATTATTGATCGTTAAAGAATTATAGATGAAAGACTTTTGGCCCCTCTAAGGCCCTAATTTGAAGGGTCAGCCCCCTCTTCTTGATATCAAATGAAAGGTTTTGTGATTTTGAAGACTTTTTGTTGAACAACTATACAGAGATTTCTTTTCGTTGTGGAGATATGCTGAATGGAAATATTTAGGAGCCACCCCTCCAAGTCCTAAATGGGGCCGTTTGACAAAAAATGAAAGGGTGCATATTGTTTAGAACAATATGCTGACCATCTTTTGTTCAGTATTGCTTATCAAAATATTCCCCCTTTTCGAGATATAAAGCGTCAAAGATTTAGCATTCTGGCCCCTTGTGATCCCTTATTACGTAACATATGATCAGAATCTTGTCATATATTGTTGTAAATCGTTAAGATAAACATCTTTACTTCAGTAATGTGTAACAAATTATTGATCGTTGAAGAGTTATAGATGAAAGACTTTTGGCCCCTCTGAGCCCCTAATTTGAGGGGTCAGTCCCTTATTCTTGACATCAAATGAAAAGTCTCTATTCAGAGATTTCTTTTCGTTGTGGAGATATGCTGAATGTAAATATTTAGGGGCAACCCCTCCAAGTCCTTAATGGGGCCGATTGAGAAATATTGAAAGGGTGCATATTGTTTAGAACATTATTCTGAACAGCTTTTGTTCAGTATTGCTTATCAAAATATTCCCCCTTTTCGAGATATAAAGCGTCAAAGATTTAGCATTCTGGCCCCTTGTGACCCCTTATTACGTAACATATGATCAGAATCTTATCATAAATTGTTGTAAATTGTTAAGATAAACATTTTTTTTTCAGTAATTTATAACAAAATATTGATCGTTAAAGAGTTATAGATGAAAGACTTTTGGCCCCTCTGAGCCCCTAATTTGAGGGGTCAGCCCCTTTTTCTTGGTATTAAATGAAAGGACTTATCATTTTGCACAATTTTTGTTATGTATGTTTTTACAAAATATTTACAGGTATAAAGATATGATAGAAAACTTGTCAAATTTTGCGAGATGCTTGTGAGCCTATTTTTCGAGCCCAGGCGAGCTTTGGCGCCTTTTGCGCTGGAAAGATATGGACGCAAAAAAGAATATCTACAATCCCTCCTCTACCTTCACTGAGAATCTCAACTCAATATCTTTATTGGTTTTGGAGTGATTACCAGGACAAGCCGACCCTCTGAAAATCAGATAATTGTCTATATCTCACGACCGGAAGTGACGTCATCAATATAAAAAATTTCCAATAAGGTTCAGATCAATATCTATCAGATCTGAAAGTTTCATGAAAATCGACAGAGTCGTTTCCGAGAACTCGCGTGCACAAAATCGGTAAGAAAAAAAAAAGAATAATAATAATAACTAGACGAGCTTGTTGCAAAGCAACAAATAAGTCTTCCGTCTAAATTTTAAGGAGATGAGATCGAGTTCGGGAGACATTTACGGTCATATGAGCAAGAATGAGCCATTTACCATTACTTCCGGTGTGACCGGAAGTGACGTCATTTTGACGACTTTTGATGATCTCCTTAGCTGCTACTTGTCGTTTTGAACAACTTTGCTTCTATGATGCTATACAAATTCTCAATACTTTTTGAGTTATCAGGAAAACACTTTTGGCCCCTCTAGCTCCCTGATTTTAGGGGCCAGCCCCTTATTGTTGGTATCTTTTGAAAGATCGTATCATTCTACACAACTTTTGCTCTATATGTTTTAACAAAATATTTACAGGTAAAAAGATATTGTAGAAAAAGTGTTAGAAATTTTAAAAATCCCGATAGGACTTTTTTCGGGCCATAGCGAACGACGAAGTACGGCACTTCCGGGGAAAAAGAAATGCGTATGTCACATCTACACATAATGCTCTATCATCGCTGAAAAATTTCATGCTTCTACCAGGAAGCCCTTTTGGGGAAACTGCCGGACAAAGTGACCCTCCGAAAATCACTAAATCGCGGAAAGCTCGGAACCGGAAGTGACGTCATCAAAACAAAAAAATATACATCTAGATTTTTTAATCTTCTATCAGACCTGTAAGTTTCATGAAAATCGAGCGAGCCGTTTCCGAGAACTCGCGTGCACAAAATCGGTAAGAAAAAAAAAACAATAATAATAATAACAAAAAATAGTGGAAAAGAAACCTAAGAAAAACAAGAAGGTCTTCCGCTGAAGACGGAAGACCTTAATAATAGGGAAAAAGAAACCGAACGAAAACAATAAGGTCTTCCGTTGGAGACGAAAGACCTTAACTACTTTTGAGTTTGTATTATTTTCTTCCTAACTTACAATATTATTGCATACAAAATACTAGGTCGGACGCAAGTAACCTAAATATTTCACTTGTATTTGAAAATTCTATCGAGCGTCGAATGAATTTTACCCGTTAAAAAGTGTACAAAAAAACCTTCCTATGCAGTTTTCTTTGGGAATCAATTGGCTTAGATAGTCTACTCCGACATGTGTTGACAAAACTCACGCAATGAGAAGCCATACATTTCAAACTTGTGACCTCTTGGTCAGTGCATGTGAAGATTACGCATGGCAATTAGTGTCTGGAAAACGAAATATGTTTTATAAATGATTTGACAGGTTAAGATTTGTTCTCATTCTAAATTAAATACAAACACAAACCCGTTATTTTCTTTGTTATTTTATACCGTCCCTTATATCAGATAGATTGTTTTAAAAACGTGTTGTTTAGGAAGATTAATCTTATGCATTTGTTTTATTTCATCTAATAAACTGAATTTACCCATGACACGAAATACTGGTACATGCATGTAAGTACGCGTAAATGCGGTTTTATTTGTTTATGTGGAAGAGCGCCCAAAATAAATACACTTCGAACTCTGGAATTTCCCAATTTTACTGTTTAAATCATAGGTCCGCTCAGTTGTTTTAATAACGGTAATAAATTATATTCAAGTCCTGGCCAGCGATCGTTACGGTTGGTGACACTGCAATTAAACAGGTCGATACTAAGGTACTAAGATACTAACGTGTATATATATTTTCACCTAATATGTTTTCATTAAGTGTTTTCATAAGAAGTAAATTGCTGGATGATATCATGTTCTCCCTGTTTAATATCGATAGAGTATAGAAACAGCGGTACATGAACACACGCTTTTGTGTACAAAGCAAACGTGTAAACTAAAAGGATGGGAAAAAACGACGAAATAAAAACATTTCTCTATTAACTGAAATTATTGTCTTTAGACAGATAAAAATAAATGATTATCTGCCTGAGAACGTGTGAAAATTATACCCAAATACAATGTAACGAAGGATTTGAGGTTTAATCCCGAGTACACAATTGTAGCAATGATGTGTACATGTACATGCAGAATACCGCTTTTTTATCCTTCGTCCATGTGTTCCTCCTTAACGGAAAAAATTATTAATAAATTATATTATACCGAACGAGGTTGAAAAATGACAAACTTTATTTCTTAAAATTAACACCAATTATCAGACTTTTCTCATATCACTGTAAAAATGCCCTAAAAACTAAAACCGTCTGTTTGACTTTGTCAAAGCATTTAATAGATCGGGTACGAGATATTTATTAAATGTCTGGAGTATTTCGCTTTATAATGGAAAAAAAAACACTGGCAGATTTAGAGGAGGTTCAGGGGGGCTGCCCCCTTTTGTATCCAAAATATACACTATAAAAGATTTAATAAATCAATTTTTTTATGTGGCTTTGGGCCCCTACCCCGACCCAAAACTGGTCGGGCCCCCTTTTCAAGATTCCTGTATCCGCCACTGAAAAAGAATGTGTTGTTCTCTTGGATGTCGATATCTAAATTATGTTTAAATTAAACACCTTGTCTAATATATCATGGGCGCCCATAATAGGACGATTATTTGTTTTTTAAAATAAAGTGGTTCTTATAGATGTTAAAAAAAACTTATAAACGGCTAATTAATTATTTTATTCATCTACAACAAATGTTAGTTTAGTTCTTTGCTTACATAATCCAACTTTTATAAATTAAAGTCGTGCGATCGTATACAAATACTCAGAAGCAATCTTTCATATTTAATGAACGTATAGGTGAATAAATTTCCTCTCATCACTATACGTATACCCCCATCCTCGAAATAAATAGAAAGTTATCCTTCCGCAGTCGGTTGACTTACCAGGTACATGTCAGTACAAGTGAGGATGGAGCTTTACAGAAGCAGGTGATGAATTCCGAGAGAGATAGGCACTGCCTATTTTATATACATGTACACTCCTAGGGACCTTGTTTTCTGAACCGATGTCACTGATATTCAAAGACCTAGCTAGAAATTCTCTCTTTCTCTCTCTCTCTCTCTCTTTGAAATGCAGGCCCGTCGATTGAAAAAAAAATGACAAAATAATTTCAATTTTTAATAAGTATCTCACCTTCCAAACCAAAGACCCAAGGAAGCTTTTCTGTTCATAATTCTTCATCTTTGTTTGCTTTCTTGGTGTGTAAAAGCGTTATCGTCGTTGTTGTTCTAAAGCTACTTGTAAATTTTTCTCATTTTTAGCTCTACTGGTTAGAGACCAGAAGAGCTTATGTGATAGTAAGGTGTCCGTCGTCCGTCCGTCTGTCTGTCTGTAAACAATTTTTCAAAACGCCACTCCTCCTACAGTTTTGGTCTGATTTCAATATAACTTGGCACACAAGTAGACTACACTAAGATACATAATTTATAGTGCATCGGTTTTAGATTTCGATGAACAATGTTGCCATGGTTACTAAAAATAGAAATTTCTGTGAAATTCCTTTAAAACGCTACTCCTCCTACAGTTTTGGTCTGATTTCAATATAACTTGGCACACAAGTAGACTACACTAAGATACATAATTTAGTGCATCGGTTTTTGATTTCGATGAACAGTGTTGCCATGGTTACTAAAAATAGAAATTTCTGTGAAATTCCTTTAAAACCTACTCCAGTTTTTGTCTGATTTCAATCTAATTTGGCACACAATTAGAATACACTACGATACATATTATGTATTTCGGTTTTTGATTTCAGTGAATGGTATTGTCATGGTTACTAAAAATAGAAATTTCTGTGAAATACTTTCAAAACGTTACTCCTCCTACAGTTTTCGTGTGATTTCAATACAACTTGGCACAGAAGTTGACTACATTAAGATACATAATTCTATTTATTGTTGCATGTTGCAAAGTTTCAAATCCAAGTGCTACTTTTCCTTTGTTGTATGTACAGACCAGTAGAGCTACAGTCTCATCCTCTTTTAACGGATACATGTAGTAAAAATTGGATGGGGTCCAGGCGCGGATCAAGGAATTTTTTTCCACCCCTGGACTAGAATGAGAAAATTTCCAACATAGCATACATTCATTTTTTTTTTTTCAAATATTGATTCCTTGGAGAAGGTTTGGGCCGGAAAGAGTGTTCATAATTTAACATAGGAATTTATATATCCCCCCCCCCCAAACGAAGTGTGTGGGTTTTGGGTGGAGGTGTTTTGAGTCTTCTGGAATCACACTGTCCGTCTGCCTAGCTCTCCGTCTGTACGTGATAGTTTGCCAAGGATATTATCACTTTGTTATGAAGAAACCGGAACGTCAACTTGGTACAAAGATTACTAATGATACGAGGGTGTGTCATGGTTTTGATCCAACATCATTCCGGCAAGTTCAAGGTCACTGGAAAAAATAGCAAGTATCATACTTGATACAGGAATTGCTTATGACAAAATTAAAGGGTTTGACACGATCTTCATCCAAGGTCATTCCTGTAAGTTCAAGGTCACTGACAGAAAAGTGTAAGATTACTGTATGTGCTATAATTTTGGAAGCTCATACTTGGAACAAAGATTGCTTATGATCCACTGGTTTGAGATAACATAGTACTAGACTGGCAGAAGAAGTGGCAAAATTCGTGCCTGGATTATAAATTTATAAGGGGTGGGAGGAACACAGGAAACTTTTTCTCAGATTGCTTGAGATGGGTTTGTCCTGACCTTGAACAAAGGTTTTTTTCGGCAAGTTCAAGGTCACTGGCAGATAAATATTATTTTTTTCCCCATGCTATAACTTTGTTATATAAAATCACTGGAAGCTTTTACTTGATACAGAGATTGCTTATGATCCAAGAATGTGTTTTGACCTTGATCCAAGGTCTTTCTGGCAAGTTCAAGGTCACTGACAGAAAAGTGCAATATTCTTTTTCAGGTATATCTTTGTCGTTGGGTATCACTGGAAGCTCATATTTTGCTCATAGGTTGTTTTTGACCTTAACATAGGTTATTTTGGCAAGTTTAAGGTCACTGATATAATAAATGTAAAATTCAAAAAGATCTAGTCACCTTCGTGGCGCAGTGGTAAGAGTGTCTGCTTTAGAGTCGTGGATTAAGGAGTTGATCCTTACGTCGCAGGTTCGAATCCCATTGTGGGACGCAGAGACCGATCCTTTGGATGAGACCGTACAAACTGAGGTTCCGTCTGGCAATAGGTGCTGACACGAAAAAGATCCCTCACTGCTCAATGGCCATGAGTGCCGAGTATAGGTCAAAATTTGCAGATCTCCATCGGCAAATGGTGGCGTCTCCATATGATTGAAAAATTCTCGAAACTGACGTTAAACAACATACAAACAAACAAACAAAAAGGTCCATAATTTTGTAATAGAAAAAATTGCATGCATTTGCATTTCACTGAAAAGATGATAAATATATCATCCAGAGTGTGTAATGGCCTTGACTTAAATTCGAGGTCACTTAGAATATGATGTTTTGGATGAATAGTCTAAAAGAATACGTGACTGTGAATTTTTTTTATGTCGGTGACATACAGATGGTGTTTGCTCTTAACCAGCTGTAGAATGTGTCATGGCTTGACGCAAGGTTATTTGGACAAGTTCAAGTTCACTGACAGGGGAATTTTACATTCCTCAACTGTCTTTCTACTGTTGAAACATTGAAAGTTGATGCCCCTTACAGGATTGTTTATAACTTTAAAATGTTGCATGACCTTGACTCAAGGTCGCTATGTCCTGTCCGGAGCTCCGACGGAAGACCTATTCGTTGCATTGCAACGAGCTCGGCTCTAGTTTGGTATCTTTTTCTTATTCAAGAACCCCAAAATGAAATTATGTTTTGTTATTGATATTTAAAGGTTAGTTTTATTTTCAGTCTTCAAATTCTCTTAAAAATGTTGTACACTATCAAACTCCCAAAACAAATGTTCAATTGTTTCTTCTTTCACCTAACAGATATACAATTCTTATTTTCTGTGATTCTGATTTTGAATGAATATGGGTTTGCAGCTGGAATGCTGTTCAAAATTCGATACTGAAACCATTGCAGTTTACAATTATTTGTAACATTAAAAGGCACTTTTAAAAAAAAATCATTTTCCATTCTTTGTCATTCAATTCAAATATTTCATTCCACTTTCTTTTACTAGTAGGTTGTGTACTATTTGGATTGAGAATATTATAAAACTACCTTGATTTTTTGCATTCTAGAAGGGTATATATATATTTGACATAACCAGAGGGTTTTGTGATTTAGATATATTTTCTTCAAAATTCACTTTTTTCATCCATGCTTTAAGAGCACTTATAACACTCATGTATTCTAAAATATTAGTTTTCATATGAGGATAAATATCACAAACAGATTCATAAGTCAGGAACAAACCCTCTTCATTAATAAGATCGTTAAGGTATCTGATATTAGAGTGATGTATGGATTTATTAAAAATAACTTTTCCCCCAACAATTGTAAAATAGTGGCGTGTTTGCTGTTACTGTAGTTGGGTTTTGTTTATGATGTAGCTCAATCCATGAATGAAATACATCAACCCAAAATTCAGTGATTTCTTTATATTTTTGAGATATTCAATTCCGCACGTTGTAACTTTATTTAGATCTAAATTTGGTATAAAAATCATTCAGACCTCTATTTGACAATAAGTGTTGTCTCATCCAAAATAATTTTAAAGAAGTTATAAAAGCCTTTACATTTATCATCTTTAATACCCCATCATCATTTTTTTTAAACAATTACATCCTTTTCATTTATTTATTTTTTTATTTTATTAGTTAAAAATTAAAATAAAACAAGGATTTCTTACAAAAATTTAATAAGTAGTGATAGTTATACATGTAATTACTAAATGTCTTCAGGGGATGTTAATTTACACAATTTTAGTCTAGAATGTCAGGAGATGATTTTATCCCTTAAATTAAAATTTAATACAAGTGTTTGAAAAAAAAGTTATCTAGGCCTATTTACTTAATTAATGCTGTCAAATTATGTACTCAAAATTTGCATTGGCACTATTTCAAAAAAATAAATAAAAATCAAACAAAGTTGTCATTTCAATAAGATATTCAGAGGGACGTCCTGTACTGGATTTCTTCTCAATTGAAAAAGCTAATACCATGCTAGAAAAAAGAGTATTCCATGCTATTTTTCGAGGTGACGTAAGGCAGCCTCGAAAGCTGCTGATCGGCTTCAATGGCGCCCCCTCAGATCAATACCATTTGAAATTTCTTATTTATCTTCACTCTTCGGGACAATTCACTACTTTTGATGTTAAAATTTGATACCTTAGAAAGCAAGGATCAAATCAGAGATAGGTTACTAATATGTAAACAATAGTACTTGCAAGATTGATTGGAAATATTAAAACGTTAATTTTTATCAGTTCACTAAGAAATGTAGTCCTCTGTTTATACATGCATTGAAACAGAATTTCGATTACAAAACAAGATCAGATATGTATTTAATGTGATTTTCAAGCAATAAGTAGTGTTTTCATGGATTTGCAAATACTAAATACAATATCCTTAGTGGAAATAAGATATGAAGTATTCCTACGCTCCGAACGATTTAAGCGAAGGTAAAATGTAAACAAATGGCTATGACAGAGATCGTGACCTACATGTATGTGTACTATACGTCGATCGCAGGCAAGGGAGAGAACAGAATCGTGGAACAAAACCAGCTGAAAGAGGCGTTCTGCTTACTTTGAAATATGCAGTTAAATGAATTCGGGGATCAACATAGGGGAGACAGAGGCGCAATAGTCACTATTGAGCTAAAAACTTTACCGTAAATTATCACAAAAACGAAGTTTAACATTTTCTGTTTTGTAAATCATTTTAAAAAATCTGCTAAGAACACGTGGTAATATCGTCACTATTTAATAAATCTGTTCGGTGTTATAACTGTTGAAATAGGTGAAAAACAGCAGTTACTCGGTCGGAACTTCTCTAGAATTTATCCTTCTGTCTATTAAAAAGTACATTGTTACAAGTTAAACACAACAAGATGCAAAACAGCTGGACCTCGATCAATGTCATAACAAAGATGTTGGAGATGAATATCGACTATTTGTATTGTCAAAAGATTAATTTATGCTGTGAATACGACATAAATTTTAGAGCTATTAACTATTTTTGGCAATCACACATGAAAAAAGGCTGATTGCATGATAAAGTCGCTCAGTCGGCATGCAGTAGTAGATCTACTAGTTTTCATAATAGAGTAATTAATTTATTATTCTTTGTTTTCATTAATAAGTAAATACACATTCACATAAAAAGAAATAATAATAATAATTTATTAGGAATTTAAAAATGAACTTTGAAGAGAATCTAACAAATTTGCTACTTTGATAAGGCTCTGAAAATATGGAGAGATGAGAAAAGAAAATTGTTTAAATCTTAAGTGTAAATATTATGTAAATAAACTATGCAAGAAATGAAATAACTTTGAATAAACCTAAGTCTATCAATTGAAAACTTAAGATTTACAATGTACGTATAATTTTTTTTCCAGGTAGACATTTATATGCCTTGCAATTGGAAAATATCAAATAATTTTTTTTAAATATATCCTTTTCTCTCTATAAATATACTTAGGATATAAATTTATTTAAGGTATATACATTAACATGTATTTATTTTTTTATAAGTTTAAATAATGATCAATGTGCACTAAGAAACCTCCGTAGAATTTAAAACTTCTCCCTAAATTTCTCTGACGGAGAAGTAATGTCTCCCTAAATTTTGGTCTAGGCTAGTAGGTTGGTCCCCGAGTTTACAAATTTGTTTTTTCTGTATTTACCGGTTTAAGAAACTTGTTAATCATTTTCTTTTAATTTTTAAAATACATGTATATTAATCTTCAGTCGCGGATGGGCTGTGGCGGACGCATTTATTTCCATAAAGGTGTTATAAGTGAAATCTTCCTAAAAAGAGGATTAACAGCAAAACAGAATGCTGCGTTTCAAGTGTAGTCAGTGGCATTTCCATAATTTTTTAATTGTTATTACAAGTACTCGTATATGTTTTTTTCCTCGTTACATTTATGCAAACTATTTTAATATTTGTATCCTTGATTTTCCTTCGATCTTCAAACCTTACAGCTATAGTTTTTGAATTGCTGGACAAAATCCATCACTATAATCATGGATCCCCTAATCTACTGTCTATTTGATAAGTCAGATTTTAGAATGCGGTATAATTGCCTTTCTTTAAATATGACATTTTCCTACACGGCTACTTCGGGCAGGCGTTATAACTGACGGACGCATAAAGTGATGATTGAAGTGGTTATGATGTACTTGGATTTGGGATAATTTTAAGTGAAAGAATTAAAATCAGTTTGGAAGTTCTATTTTAAAAAAAAATGATATGAATGAAAACAATGGTTTGAATTCTATTTTTGCACATCATTGGCATTACACATTTTTACAAGCACAATTAATGTATTTGGAGAAAATGACATTGGAAATAGTTTCAAGCAAATGCACAAAAGGGCTATTTACAATTATCGTGGGATTGATCTGGTTTTGAAAGCATATACATGTAGTAAAACATATTTAAGGAAAAGGGGCTCGTAAATTTTGATATGACTGTCTTGAAATACGGAGAATTAGCTCTAAAATTTTGTATATTTTTGTGCTTAGAAAAAATGCATGGAACTTAGTTATCTGAACATCATTTTCGAATAGTGTGCTACAGATCTGAAGGTATTTCAAGTCTACGATGCTTCATATGATTAAATAAGATGAATTATACCATTTTAGTAAAAATGTTGAAAAAAATGTCTAAATGGACCTGCTTTTGCCCCCCCCCCCCAAAAAAAAAGGAAAATCAAAGAGAGGGTTTTTGATTGTATTAAATGCTAGCTGTATTGGTGATTAATGTGGCTCCAGGGCCATAAAACTTGGACGAGCTCATTTTTTATCCCAGTCTCACTTTTACAAAAGGAATTATTAGTTTGAAAAGTGAGACTGAGATCAAGAAATTGAAATTGTCTAAGTTTATGGCCCAGGGGCCTGGAATTTCAAATACATATGACACATCTGTCCCCCTTTTTTTTTTACACATTCATATGGCAAAGATTCTTTTGTTAGTATTTTTGCATTTGTTTAGAAGAATCTAGTTCAGTTTTTTATAGATCAAATAAGTTACAATAATTATTTGTCGTATTGCTCACTTTTTGCTTTCCAATGGTTTTCATTGGGGGTTTTCTTGATGTAAGGTTTTGTATATGCCCCTTAACTTAGTGATAGATTTCACATTTTATTGGAAAACGTCAGCTCGAATCAGTACTTTCAGTTTTTTGATATTTACCGCCCTAAAAAAAACCTAATAATTTTTTAAATGGGTATAAAATAAAATTATTTTACCATTCTGACGTCACATAAACAATGTGAATAATTATTGGGGGATTTATTTATGAATTACATGTAGTTTTTAATTTATTAAAGTTATTAAAAGAGTACATAATTTTAAAAAAATAAACATTTTAAAAAAATAGGGAATTGTGACATTTCTTATCTATTTTGTTTGTGTTAACCTGGCCGATTAATGAAAAGCAATACCAGTGTATAAAATGGTGTCAACACCTGAGGTTTCAATTGCCTTAGGGCATGATTAGCAGAAAGTCAATGCATGTTATTTGGGTATCAGTGTTACACATCATGCACTGAACATGCTGGTCAACAATGACACTATTTTCAATCTATGTACGTCAAAAAAATCTTTGTTTCGATAAATTTATTTCGGGTTAATTAATTTTGAACGTTATCTGAGGGTTCCATTCGCGTGATTTACAGATGTACGATCGAACGTTTATATAATAAAATACTTAAACTGAGTGTTTTTGTTTTCTTTTACATAGAGAATCTAACGATAATTAAATTGGCAAGTTAGTGAAAATAATCAAGATTGAAAAATAATATTCGTCAAAATTTAACAAAGAATTTTTCAAGAGCTCCAATACTTAAGAAAAATGCGTTCAGGGTATAGTATGGGAATCGACCTTGTTCTATAATTGTAAGATCTATTTAAAGCTAATTCTGGTAGAAAATAAACAGTTCAAGTTTAATTTTCTATTTAAAAAAAATGGAAACCAATATCAAGCGCAGAAAAAAATTGATTTATTTTGGTGAAAAATTAAAATACCACATAATTTTGTTTAAATATTCATGTTATTAATAGGTGTGAACGTCTTCTTCGTTCAATAATAATTATTTGTTTCTATACGAGTACTGTGATTTTCTTAACAGTTCAGAAATGACTGTCGCATAATAATTGTAAAATTTTTGTTGATACTACTCAGAAAGAAATGCATCATCAATTTCAACTGTTTTTTTTATAGTTACAGTGTTTATTGGTAATCTCATTTCTGAGTAAGCCCCGTCCTTTAAATTAATTAACCCCGCCCACTGGGACTGCTTTCTGGGACCGCTAGGACTGCTGTGACCGCTGTGGGACTGCTCTGGGACTTCTCTGTGTGACCGCTGTGGGATTACTCTGAGACCGCTGTGGGACTGCTTTGGCAGTCCCAGAAAGCATTCCCCGCGACTGCTCTGGAACTGCTTGTGTCAGGTTGGGTCTGGTTGGTACTGTAGGCTACGAGACTTGAGAAAGGTACTTTCTAGAGGTTCACTGCTCCCAGACCCCACACAATTAAGATCCTCCCTGTTTTAAGTCATCTATATAAGTTGGAAGCTTAACTACAGTGTAAATTTTAAAGGATTTACTGGAAGTTATATTTTATATTTAAATTAATTTTGTTTCCAGCTTTACTTTCTTGTTTTTTATTTTGAAATTGAACTTAATAGTTTTTCCCTTAGAAAGCCTCCTCCTTTCTTTAAAAAAAAATAGAAATAAATTTTAAAAATAAATTCTCGATTCTTAGCCTGAAAGGTAACACTTTAAGCAAGGATCTTTTAGAAGCAATATTTATACACTGTATAAGCAAAATATTGATTATATTTTGGTGTCATTCTGATATGGAAAATATTAATGAAGCATACAGATTAACTAATTTATGCATTTCAAAGGTGGTGGATGAACCTGATATATTGGACTGTGATGATACATATATCCAAGGTCTGGTTTTCCAATTAGTTCGCAGAATATTTGCTATTCTTTTCTTTGACTTTTATTTGGGCCCATCCCTAGAGTGTCCATGAAAAGGTCCGACCGAGTTTCCATATTGCTGTTCTTCTATTCTAGATTTGCAATTTCCGATTTCGATGCAGCATGGAACTGAAAGAAAATAATTAATGTTGATAATCAATGATCATTTTAAAACAATAAAAAAGTAAAGTAGATATTTTTTGGCATTAACGAGTGCGGGTCGTCTGCTTCGTAAAAATTTTGAATCCAACATCATCCGCCTTTCTTTATAAACATCAACAGTAATAAAAGCTTCAGAATGGTTGAAAACAATATATGAATGGAAAATAATACGATTTTTTAAAATTACTAAACAAAATTAAAACCTTTTGCGAGCATTTTTCATGCGTCTTTACCTTTGAAAGTTCAGCAGAAAAGAAGGTGAAGAACAAACCTGACCCTTTATATATACAACACTTGATATGTCATCAAGCCAATGTACAAATAAACAAACATCAGGGACCTATATACTAGTAAATAGGTCCATTAAAATATACTTTTCTTGTAAAATAAAGGCATATATTTTGTATACACCTATTATTTAGCACACAAAAATCTTAAATATCCGCGGCATATTTATGAAACTATAATCTTTTTTCCCTCTCTTTTCGTCGATGTATTCGGTTCCAATCTTAAAATTATAATTAAGACTGAGGAATACATGATTTAGAATTTAGTCGTTTCATCACACTCAGTTATATAATTTTGACAAAATATAAGTATATACGAGGGTTGATCCAAATATAATGTTACAACTGCTATAAAATCTTAAATAATCAGATGTTATCAACACAGTTTGACATACTAATGTTCTTATCTATTTAATTTTCGCATTACAATTTCATTCGATTATATCAGATACTTTTTACAATATTAAGATAAACACAACATCAAGTTTTGTCTCTCGTTGCACGGCAGTAATGTTACAGACGTCGTTAAGACGTTTCTTTTCGGCACTCATTTTCAGCTCATCTACATAATTATCTTTTTAACCTCTCACGTGCTTCGTTTTGAAATTTTTACTGTAATTTTGCTATTATTGGTCATGTTTTAAGTTGTTCTTTTGAAATTATTGAATTTTATTTTGTCAAAATGATAGTCCTAAGTCCATTCCTTTCTGTGTAAATGTAATGTATCATCGTATACAAAATGAGTGCCGAAGAGAAACATCAAAACAACGTCGCTACATTATTGTATTCAATAGCGTACGTAGAGTGGTTGAGGCGTTCGCTCCTGAAGCAGAAAGTTGTGAGATCTAATCTACCATGCTTACACTTTTTTATCCAAAAAAAAAAAAAAAAAAAAAAAAATTTGGCCGAGTTAAGAAAATTTGTTAATCCGGCATTTAAAATTTGCGATACAAAATTAATATGAGAATAATATTTTACCCAATTTATTATTTTATCGATTGTATAATGGTGACTTAATGATGACTTTAAGATGGTCTGAAGGCAGCTTAAAGGGACTTTGGACATTAAGGACTCATAAGTCTTGCTTAATGATGGCTTTATAATGACAAGGCTGTGTAGAAGCCTTTAAGCACCTAAAATCCATTTTTTAGCCACCTTACAGCGACCCCTTCAGTAACCACTAAGGAGTTTGAGATGGCGTAATGGTAGCTTTATGATGGTTTATACACTACACTGTACTTAAAAATTATTAAAGGGTCCTTTACGGTGATTTTAAGACGATTTGAAATTTATGTTCTCTTTCGCTTCGCTCAGAACATAAATCATTTCCTGTTCTAATATAAAAATAAAACAAACACAGAATGTAGGATAAGACATAGTTAGCCATTTATTAAAGCAAAGTTGTACAAAGACGATCACGTCCGCAGGAGGGCAAGATCAGCATCCAAATAACGGGTGATATTGGAGTATATCCTGATGGGAAACGCTACCAAAGTCTACTGCTGAAAGGCAAAATCAGTGAACAACCTGATAGAAAAGATTTACTGCCAATGTTCAACAAACTTCATTCAATATCTGAAAATACATCCAAAATTGTAACACATATTCTTATATATATATATATATATATATATATATATATATATATATATATATATATATATATATATATATATATATATATATATATATATATATATATATATAGTGAGTAGTTGGCTAACTTTTGTCGAGTGATTACAAAAACCGATTCAAAAATTTAAATACCCTGAACCGAATGCCTGTAAATTACTACAATAAACAAAAGAGTGCCCCTTAATAATACGAACATCACAAAATAATTTAAATACCCAATACTAGAAAGCGTTTCTGGCCTAGTGGAACAAGCGGAAGCTCTCAAAGCCAAAGGATCCCGGTTCAAATCCACTGAGGGACACCTATCTTTTTAACTTTTTTAAAACGAAAAGAAATTTATGAATCGTTGAACACCTTTAAGCCGTCTTTAAGCCAAGCTACAAGGAAGTCTATGTGTTCTTTCAGGATTCGCTTCCCAAATCCTTTTAAATTCTTACTGCCGATATATTTTCTTTAGCCTGAAATCGATTACTCTTAAATTTACAGCAAGTGTGATTGTATAGATTACTTTTGAAGGAACTGACCCCTAGTACATGTACGGAGCCTTGTTTTTTTTTTTATGCATTTCACAATTTACTTCTGCAATCATCTTAAAATGAGATTGGTTCAAAACTTGATTGTCATAAAACACTATTGTTGAGATGTGAATAATACACCATTTAGAACCTGGATAAATTAAGGAAACAACAAAACTAAATTTTAAGAATTAAGAAAATTAACAAAACAACTATTTTTTTAGTTGTTACAAAAAAAAGAAAAAAATGAAAATAAAAGGACAAACATACAAAATATATGTGTAGATTCTAACTATATATTTTAGATCACTAAACCATTTTTCCAATATTATTGACAAATCTAATTGGCTATGTAAGTACAAAATTCTTATGTCGGCCACTAAGTGTATTCGTAAAGTTCACAAATTTTCATATTCAAGTAATATAAATAAACAAAATGTCATGAATTTCAACTTCCCTACAGGATATTTTAATATATCTGGAAAATCAAGTAACTTTTTCTACAAGAATCTTATTGAAAAAAAAGTTTTGTAGACCATGATTTCAAGCAATATTATCTAAAGATTTTGGAATATATGAGGAGTCGAATTGGAGAAATATTTATGAATGTAAGATTAAAGATATGAAAGATTAACACATAGCAGAATTCAGCTACAAATTATTGAATAATATATTGTGTAACAATGCCTATGTAAGTAAGTGGAAAAAAAAAGATGTTTCATATATGTGTGTACATTGTAACAAAATAGAAGATGTGAAACACCTACTGTAATTTTTGAATGTGATAATGTGTCTAACATACGGAATACTATAAGCAGGCTTTTTATCATTTAAAATTCAGTGGAAACATATTGTTGTTGGTTTTTTTCATGAAAAAAAAATAATAAAACTAAATCTCTAAATTTACTTATTACTTATGTAGCATATAGAATATATAAACATAAAATGTTATGTAGATTAGACTCTTTAGGTGAAACTGTATACAACATATACAATCATGTAAAAAAAAAAAAATCAGTTACTATTCTTCAGTACTACGCTACCTAAATGTAAACAATAAGCGTAAGATTTTTGAAAATCTTTCTAAAATATTGTAATACAAAATTATTTATTCTTATATACAATACTACTGAGAAGAAACCTGTCTTCCAGTAATGCTGTCATAAGGGGGAGCAAATAGACTGTGATACGTATTGTGGCTCCTCCAATTGACAGCTTCTTAAAGCTATGATTCAGACCTTAATTCATGATGTATACTATATTAATATATTTTAGAAATCCTTGATTTTTTTTTAATTTGAAACATCTTGCATGATTTCATAGGACAAAATTATTGTTTAGAAGGAACTTAGTCAGGGCCCCATCCCTGGCAGTTGCCTTATTTTTTTTTCTAGATGTTAGCGTTTATATGTTGTTATAGATTATAAATTAGGATCTGGGAAATAAATTGGAAAAAAAAACCAAACATATTTTACAAATTACATTATAATTCCCGTAAATACCTGATGTACTTTTGGTCACCCGCCCCGACTACTGCTGAACAAGCCAAATAGCCTTAAAGTGGCTGTAACTTTCCAGGGTAATACCCGAACACGAGCTATCAGATATATAAAATTACCAATCGAGGAGATCCACACAGGAGAATGACCAATTTTTATTATCAAAGTTTAGGGGTATATAAAGGAATAAATTTTGTTTGTTACAACTATGTAAAATTACTAAGCTGAATTGGACTTCACACAAATGTACATGCTAGCAAGCACTTCGTTTCCTAGCCACTTTATTAGACAAAAGTTTAAACTTAAACTGCATGGTGAAAATTTGACTTGTAAAACTTTTAATGTTGTCTGTTGAATTGAATGTGCTCTATGCAGACTAATTTCTATTAGGAAAACAAAGAGTTACCTCAATAACAGAATGTCGGAGCATATGCTCGAATGAAATAAAGGGGGACATCAGCATTTTTTACAAACATTGCAATTCGCCTGACCTCGCTATTCTTTCAATGAGGATTAGAATTTTTAGACAAAATATATCATCCAACTGATAGTCCCGCTTTAAGTACTCCATTTCGAGAAGAGTACTGATCAGGAAATTAGTTAAGTAAGGCATTTCTGTATGGTTGCAACGACCACATAAATAATGTAGAAAATCTTTCAAGCCCAAAATGTGCCTGTGAGAATGTGATGAGTCAATTTTACAATGCACCCAGACGTAGAGGTAGTCAGGGACATCGATTATACAATAGACCAAGTATATATGATCTCTTTTGATTCACTTTTACCTTTCGTCAATAAACGTTTAGGTTTCCATCACATTCACACTGAAGAGCTATATATGATAAGGACTAATTTGGGCCGCTTTTTGAAAAAAAAAATATTTTATTGATCATGGTAGATGTTGAGGTCATCAAGTAACTCATGAAGTATATTTTTCGTTGCACTCCATTCCATTGAAGTTTTTGAATGGACTATTTGAAGAAACTAAAGCAAGTCCATACTTGGATTCTTCAAGTGCAGAATACAAGCTAGTGTTTGTGATTATAGATGTAGCTCAGCACAGGCTCTTTAAGCTACCACGTGTGATATAAGATAATATTTCTGATTCAGACCTTCGGTGTTCCCTTAACTTAGATTTGCCAACAAAGAATAGATGCTGTGAACTTAAGAAACATTCCTAATAATAAAAAAAATCATTTTTGCATTCCGCCTTATTTCAAGTTGCACTTTACACCCTGCATTTTGTACAAATATTCTAAACTGTTGCTTACAACCTATTCAATTAGAAACAAACCTTACAGTGCCTAGATAATGAACATTTAAATCAAAGTCCTCTAGAGTGTCCTTGCTCTTTTTCAACTACAGTCCCACTAGACAGGTCAACAATTTCAGGTGATGTTAATACATGTATATACTGACACATAAAAGAAACGCAAACCCAATTAAACGTAAATACGTTTTAATATTAATATCAATACTATTTTGCTAGCAATATTGAATTGAATTATAATATACACATTCTTAAGCAATTTTACGGTTGATTGAACGCTGTCACAATACACGAGTTCGTGTCCGCTAGGTTTCTATATATACCCCAATTAGAGATTGTTCTATCTGACGTATCCGTATACGTATCCGTATACGTATCGAAGTATGAGAGGCATCTCGATCCCGATGATTTAACCGTTGGGTAACATTTCCATCGTTTCTTGTTTGATTTTAACCTCATTCATTGGAAAATAAGATATATAGTAATATTTCTAATGAAACGTATCAAGATGCTGTTCTCACCTATCATTTTATGGAAGGATTTTAAAAAATAAAATTAGTAAAAAAAAAATTATGTATATTTTTATTAAATTGTTAAAAATTTAAAAAAAAAGTTCAAAAAGGGACTCTCTCTCTCTCTCTCTCTCTCTCTCTCTCTCTCTCACACACACAATATCAGGATATATTATTGTTTCATTCTAGAAGTAACCTTTACCAATACAAGACATATTCCCCATAATGCATACAGTCAACGCTCGTTATCTCAAACTTGATTGAACCAATTAAAACTTCGATATATCCAAGGGTTTGAGTTAACAAAGTTTAACTGTACGAGGTGTCAGAGATCAAACATTCTAGATGAGTATAAGTTTGTCTACATCAAGCAGACACTTAAAATTGATTAACAAAGTGGAGAAGGGGGAAGCTGGGCCGAGGCAGGGAGAAACTAAACTAAACTAAAAAATGACAAGTCACCTTATCAAAACTTTGACAATAAAAAGGTGACCATACTGAATACTCTGTGTGTGTGTGTGGGGGGGGGGGGGGGTCACTGAAAATTTCCATCCTCATTTTCTTTTTTATCATTATCAACATTCTGTATATCATTTGATTATATTTGATTGACATAGATCTCCAGAAAAGCTTTGGAAAACTGGCAATTCTGGGGTGGTTTGAAGACTCTAAATTCCCTAAATTGTTAGGTGATAGCCGTATCCGAAATTCCAGAGAGCTTGAGAAAGGACTACGATTTCCGAAAGTGATGCAATTATACGCAGTTTTTGTCGAGGATGAATTAACAATTGTCGACAAAAGGAGATAAACGGAGAAATTTTTTTAAGTCTTATACATTACTTTATATATATACATGTTGACTAAAGTTTACTTAAATGATTTATTTATTGAAATTAAGATGACTGTAATTCTTTGTGTACAAGCGGGATCAAAACTCTGAAAAAATGCTGCTATTTTATCTATTAAATGTTTTGTATAAATTTTATCCTTTATTCTGTGTTTTTTTTTTATTTCTCTGCTACGTTGAAGCAGCCTCTTCTATTCAATTCTATGAACTGCGTGTTGAATTGACTCACACTTGTCCCAATCTGGGCCAAAATGCATAAATAAAAAAAAAATAAAAATATATAAATAAATAAAAATCAGCTGGATGGACAAGGTAGCATAGAAGAAATAGATAAATCTATTGTTTTGGCATTTTTTAGTCTAATGTTCTTTTCTTTTTTTATAAAAAGAGAGTTAAGATAATGAATACCCTATTTTGAAACAGTTCTATATCAAACCATGAATTATAATACACATGTACGACAACAAGAGAACTAAAAAGAAAAATCAAATTTAACAAATGAATTTTCATTTCATTACCTATTTTTGTCGCCATGAAATCTTTTCAAGTTATTACTGCTGAAAGGACAAAATATAAAACAAAATCAAGGCGTATGAGAATAGGCCCGAAAGTAGCAATTTCAACTGGGGAGGGGAAGGGAAGACATACAGGTATTTGTCAAATAGTTCATTGAAAAGAAAAGAATGAAGAAAGTCAACAGACGCTATGAAAGTTTGTGTGTGTTCCCGGGGGGGGGGGGGACTGGCATTTTTAAGCATACATGTATACTGGTAAGGGTCTGGAAGCAAATTCTCTTTAGAAAACTGCTATACTATTTTATTGATTGTGTGGATATCAACGTCTTTTGCATTTAGTGTGTTAGTGAGGGGGTTAAAGTTTATGTCATCTAATGTAAATTACAGAATCAATCAATAAAATGTCCTGATGTTAAGAGGGAGAGAGGGGGATCCCGATAAATGTTTTTAAACAAAATTGCAATTAAAGTTTTAAACAATATAATGAAATCAAATACAAATTTATTGAATTTCATTATCTATTTTTTTTAAATTTTCCAGCAAAATAACAAACTTTTACAGCAGCTTAATACATTTTTTATTAGAAAAAATACCATATGCTATTCTTTAATGAATGGGGCTGCTTTAAAACCAAACAAATAACGATGGAAATTTTAGTAAATAGTTTAGACATCGGGATCGAGATGCCTCTCTCACCTCGATACGGATACGGATACTTATACGGATACGTCAGATAGAACAATCTCTAATAGCACGTATATGGATACACGCTGCAGCATTTCGTGCGTCTTAGACCTGTTTGTTATTCTTCAGGTATCTGATAAGAAAATTAAATTTTGTATATCATATTGCATAACGTATACCTAGGCTATGTAATGATGTCCCCATCAGGCCAGTACAGTTACTATTGGCTGGAAACACCAAAGGTATGTGACAAGAACACTCACTCGTCTGGATGTCCACAATAGTACAGTATCTATTGAACCATAGGACTGGCGGTAAATGTAGATTTTGGTTTGATGTTGCTGTGGTGTACTTGCCAGAAGAGTGACAGTTTTATAAGTTATGCCCACTTTTTTGCATCAAGCCATATTGTGGCAAGACCTTGACTGATGAATGAATGATATTAATTTCCAGACCTTGGCAATGGCTTATAAATGAATTAAGTCAACATTTTCATTTTCGAAAATACTAATATTAGCTTGCCAATATTCGCTTTTTAATTTTTCCGGATTTCCCCGCGTATCCCTAATCAGTAAATGATACCTTCTATCTCGAATTCTCGTTATTCTCTTTCCAGTCTCCAAATACATGTAGCAATTTTAGACAAGAAGCCTCTGCATTTTTTCAATACCATTTCAAACTTTTATTAAAATTTCAGAAATCATGTCAAATTTTCTATACGTCGATTGCCATATATATATAAAAAAAATCAATGGCGATGTTTTCCATTGACAAACCCCCTCCCCTTTCCAAAAAAAAAAAAAAAAAAAAAAAAAAAAAAAATGTCGAAAGATAAATTTTCTTTCAGAGTTTAAGGCCTCAATATAATATAATTTATTCGGTACTCATGTACCTGAAAAAAATCATTTCATCTTTGTCTTCGACATTCCGAAGTTACAACATCATCACAAGTACCCATTCCGAATTTTTAAATCAAAGATTTGTAGTTGGAGCGCCGTAGCAAAATATGATCCTCGCAGATAGAGACAGCTATTTATACAGACTCCATACCGTGGGTTGATACCATGTAGTAGGCGGTGCTAATTATCAACTTGTTTTTGTCTCATTTGTCCTCTAATTCAAGTAACTTACACAATAGATATTAATTGGTTATCGGTAAATACACTCACAGTTTTTATTCACGAGGGGCGGAGCCACTCATGAATGAAAAACTATGAGTGTATTTACCGATAACCAATTAATATCTATTGTGTAACTATAACGTCTCCACAAACACTATAGACTGATCGGTATCACTGCCGATCACCCACAAACTGATTGAACAAAGTGTCTATGCCTCGTTATGATCGTTTCATGAGGTTGCAGATCATATCAAGCGGTTAAGGAATGCATAAAAAGCTGCAAATGGGACATCAAGGACACATAATCCAAGAATAAGCCGCAATTTTCCGCTCCTATGGCATTAAGCCGCCTCGCATTGCAGTTGGAACACCCCTTAATCGTTTTCAGACTGCAAATGTTGCATCGATACCATCTTAATGCCTTTCCAATGCAATGATGGCGCTGTGCTCTCTTCTCTGACAAGAAAAACCCTAGCAGGCTAATGATAAATAAGTTGTTGTCACAGGGTTTTCAACAGCCTCTTTACTGTCAGCATTTCGTAAATTCTATGATCGTTATAATGACCTTGTTAGAAAATATAACCTATCATTGGATATTATTTAATCTCATTTTTAATACCAATTGTTAGGCCTTTTTAAAACTATAGACTACCTTATTGTGATCGGTCAACAGGGGATCCTTACTCCTTCTAGGCATTTATCCCATCAGGGGGTCCGAGTTATATGCCCCATTTACAGATTTGTATAGTGTTTGAATTTTTTTTTTTAGATCGGTCATAGTTCGTTTTCTTCATCTTTTTCATTTTATACCTTTCACGATAAGATTCAAAAGATTAAAAAAAACCAAAAATAAAACAAAAAAAAAAAAAAAAAAAAAAGAAAAAAAGAAAAAAGAAAAAAAAAACCTTTCATTCAATTTAAGCAACGTAGACAACATCTGGGTCTCCTTTTCAACATTTTTTAAAGAAGTGTTGTTTGCATTAAATGCACTACAGGACACGATAAGAAGCACGAAGAAAATGTTCCCCGAATCAGTTAGTGACAGCCAATGTCTTTTCCACACCATTGTTTCTTGATAATTTATCAAGGGACAATGGCATTTTCCTTAAAAAAATTTACAAAAATGACCATAAACATCAGAAACATATTCTGATCCGTTGTAGTCTTGACATGAAAAGATTAGTTTTTGTTTGAAAAGGAATGGCTGGCTTTTTCATCATAGAAAAGATATCAGTCCTTTGAAAAGAATATAAATTATTTCTATGCATATCTTTTATAAATATATGAAACAGACAAGGGTTGGAAAATATAATTGTACTGAAACCTTGAATTAAAGAGCGAAAATAATTGACAATAACAGTGAAAGGGATTCAAAGTCTTGCAAAGATAAATGTCGATATCATTTAGTCTTCGAATCACCAATTTTATGAGATAAAATTTTCTTTTTTCGTGTTCTTCCTTTTAAGTTATCATAAAAGGGTTGCATGTGCGTGTGTATAGGTTTTAGTTAAAGAAGAGGATTTAAGCACTTATTATCGAGTTTCTTTGTTTGCAAAATTTAGTCTATTCCATTTTCTTTGCTTCTTATTTTCTTAAACAAATATGAATTTTTGTATAACGTCATTTTCTAGCAGGTTCAGGGACAGAAATTAACCAATATTTTGGTTAAAATAAAACATTTCAGTTAGACTGATGTAGAATGATTAATTTGAAAGTATTCATAAAATCTCTTCAACTTGAATGTACTTGACTTAAGAGAACGCTCTTTTATTTAATAGTTACTGTAGCATCTATTTATTTAAATAGATGTGCTTATTTTATGTGGAAAAATTTGTAGCTGCTTTTGAGTTGGGTTAGATAGAAAATAATTGATATCGGGAACGGAATATATTAAATTCCTCCTCTTGGTCCTGGATTTAAAAGTTAAAAAACGAAAGGTACACGAATTTTGTAGCATAATTTTGAGAAAATATGCTTTCAATCACACTTTTTTGAAAATAATTTCATAAAATATCATAAAAAATATCCGATTTCATGATTAAACGCATCGATGGATTATTTTTACGAGGTAGTGCACGGTTAGCTTGGATTGAAAAGTTCCCTTGTTAGCATGTGGCCTGTTTTAATGTTTTACATGCAAATATATTTCAAGAATATTTATGAATTTATATTTTTACATCTATAGATTGTACATTATATGTATTAGATTTTTTTGTTAATATAAAAAAAAATGAGGTGACGGGGGGGGGGGGGGGGGGGGGGGGCTGTGAGAAAAGACTAAAGATGCATCAAAACATAATCATTGTCTGCCATTTTTCACTGCATTCATTCAATTAAACATTCTTAATTTATACAAGATAATTTTTTTAAAAAATAAATTCATTTTTTTCAGATAAGAGCATGTTAACCAGAAGTTAGGTTTATATGTTATTGATCATGCATTTCTGACTTTTGTTCAGGCCCATATAATTAATGCTGGATGTGACTGAAATATTGCCCTCCAAATTAAACAACACAGTCAACCAACAGGACAAAGCCAGTGCTTTATTTCTTGCATATATATTAACCTGAAATATAAACTTAAAATTAAATTAAGACTTCTTAAGTAAGTACTTATTCCTTGGTACCTATGCATAAGCTTTATCAAATTCAGTGGCTATGAAAAGATTTTAAGGACGAGGGCTTATGCCCCATGATTATGCAAATCATTTGTACTCTCGTGTTTTCACTTTTCACCTAACTACACTAGTTGAATTATTTTCCAAGTTACCGGGATTTAGGTAAATTAGGAAGATTTACTTGTAAATTGAGGAAAATGACAGATTGTTGATCAATTAGGGCAAGGATTCAGGTTCGAGAACATATCTTTGCTATATTGCTGTGACCAGCTGATTGACAAATTTTCTTTTATAACTATTGAAAGGTATTTAAACTGTGTAGGTGTCCTGTGTGGCCCAAAAATAGCAACCATTCGTAATTGTGTAAAATCCATCAATTACTCCAATTCTCTGCCTCTGACAATGTTACTTAAATTAGGCTTCATACGGTAATTTATTTGCCCAATAACAAAATTATGTTGATAGAAAGGTACAGTCAGTTTTAATCCTTGTGTATACTGGAAATTTTATCTGCTTGTTTAGATATTTATTTTTTAGGTTTGTCAGTGGAGTGTTTGTTTTCAGTGAAAACATTTGCCAGATTTTAATGGTTTACTAAAAAATAATTTAGAATTAGATAAGCAAGAAAATTGTCTTGGTAATTTCATTTTATTAGTTAGGAACTTGTTACAAAGTTCATGGAACAATTTACATAGAATGGAAGACTAAAACATATGCTTAGGTTTAAAATATTACTCTAACCTTGAACATATTAATTCAGATCTCATAAAATGGCACAAATATGCAACTAATTCAAAATGAATGGAATACAGTATAAAAAAGAATTTTATTGTAAGATATTTAGTATCTGACTCTCGGGCTGAAATGATGAATTCTGTGGGAAATATATATTATTATAACAGTAACGACCCGAAGAGCCGTATCACGTCTCATTGACAGTTCGCGTCCTTTGATCTGATGATCCGCGCCTGTCAACGAGACGTGATACGGCTCTTCGGATCAAGTTACTGTTATAATGATAAATTTATTTTATACCCCTTTACAACTTGCAAAATATTATTAAAGGAAACTTTTCGGATCAATTACATTTAGCCATTAAACAAACCATTATGTCAAGGAACTTTTTGATGGCCGAATATAAAAACGTCATTTATCTGTGTACTACGTCATCAGTTTCAGAGAGGGGTGATAAGGATTCAGAAAACCGCAGTGTGTTGATCCGGAACGTTGGATCACACCGCCACGTGATTGCGTTAATTCAACAGTAAATCTTCGTGACAAACAGTTGGGTATATAATAAAAGCATATATCGGATAGGGTCTTCAAAAGAAAAGTATACTTTGCAATGAATGCTGCATCTGAGCCCATCATAACATTATTAAAAATGTACCAGGTTTGGGAGTATCTGTATTTTTTCGAAGGTTATTTTCAAGGTCTAGTGTAGATCACCTCAAGTACACATAAGTATTACAACTCTAAACTGGTTCATGTATAGGTAGTATGGGAATTTTAAAGGTAAGACCGAAGGCATAATTTTTTGTTTCCTTTTCTACAAGTAGCCAATTGATGAAACCAGATGGCAATTATATTAAAAGACCTTAAATTTTTGGAGTTGATTTCATTAGCTACAGCTGTTTAATATACAAAGAGCTAGCCAGTTGAAAGTAATATTTCATACTGGAAATTTTCTTTGGTGTCAAGTATCATGAACGGAGATCCATATGCCTTTGGATTTTATTCAAGACACATCTCATAATTGGTAGAAAATTTTATTGCTGATTCTTCAAAATAGTGGACTGGAGACATATGACTAAGGGTTATAAGATCCAGGGACAAAAACATTATAAATCTAGCCCATTGGAATTTCAACAAGTAGCTACAGCTTCAGTCGAATTTTACATGTTCTATTTCCCTGGTGCATGTAGTTAAGTAGCTTGAAAGGTCCAGTTTATGGTGTGTGGGCTCCTCAGTTGATAAGGTTACTTTGTCTGGAAAAGCAAGAATTTTAATCGAGTTACATGTAGGATCTGATGATATGGTAACAAGGTTATTCTACTTTTAAGTATTCATTTGATCCTAAATAAAAAAAAAAGATTTTATTTGACATATGAAGTATTGAAAATTTCATTTTGATTCACTGTAGGGATTAAAAAAAAATTGGATGTTGTTACCCCTTGTGTAACATACAAGTAAGCCCTATAAGTGTGACTTGAGCAATATTTTGCTCCAGATGTAATACATCTTATACTTTAGTTATTTATTAAATTTTTAAGATATGTTTGCTATAAATTAATCCAAGAATTATCTATTAAACATATGTTCCTTAACTCCTAATAAAACTTGCATACTAAAACATCATTTAGACATTTAGCAAAAAGTATATTTTCTGTCTATTTATTTAATATCTGGAAGTCATTCAACAAAATGGGGTGAGGGTCTGGAATAATTTTGTAAGTGTTTAAGTCATTTTAACCAGTAAATAAGATAAATCTAGTGCTAGTGATCGTTGGTCAGTTGAATGCAACCTGTGGTTTCCAAAGGTTTCGGTCATGTGGCGTTTGTGCTTAGCCATTCAACTGATGCTATAATTCATTGTGCTGCTGCTGCTTGAACCAAACTAATTTACTGTGTGCTGCTTTCAACAAATTCATGAACTGGTCTGCATTGCTTGCTTAAATCAAACTCAGTTATTGTGCAAAATGATTACTGGGTGAATTTAAAAATAATGACCACCAAATTGGATTTTTTAAAGATAAAATTCATCTACCCATAATGTATTTATCACTTATATCATCATATTGTACATTCATTCTAGTTAAAATTCCTGAAGTTGCTATAGAATAGACAACTGGATAAAAAGTTTCAGAATTTTTATTACTAAAACTTTATTTAAAAAAAAGAAAAATATCACTACATCCTTAAAATCTTTATAAAATACAAAATCAAAAGAGATTATAGTTATTTATGCTTCAAAATGGTATCAGGGATATAAATGATTAGATCTAAACCTTGATTGAATTTTTTCTCTACATGTGGAAAAAAAATGGGCTTTTTGATTGTTATTTTACATTGTTTTTTTTTTTCTATTCTGGTTAGAGAAAATTTAATATGAAAGAAATATGAAACAATAAAATTCCCCCCAAATCATTTTTTGTCCATTTAAGTCAATTCTTTAAATCTAAGCTAAAAAGAATTTTATTATACAAGTTTTCTTACAAAAAATACTACATTTTGAAGTGACCCTACTTCACAGTATTGTGTTGCACTCCTGACATCTGATATGAATTTTACATTGTTTTAAAAATTATAACTCACAATAATCCATTCTTAGTTTGTAAATGAGTTCATCGTTTTGATATTTTTTATCATTCACGGCAAGTTTTTCATATTTACAAGACTTCAAAACATGATCATTTGCAATGTATAATATCAATACATTGTATTTAAAAATATGTGTTAAGTGATGAAAATTATTCTCTGTAAAATGTCTGTAATTAGTTGACAGACATATGTTTTGAACATCAAATAGTATCAAACATTTATTTTTTTAGTGAAGATAGATGAAGATCATTGATAATTTTCATACCATTTTG